>NC_067127.1:26657498-27000706 GCF_021347895.1 Acanthochromis polyacanthus
TCATGAAAACAGATGCAAAGAATTAATTTTTAAAAAGCTGTGTGCTTATTAGACATCTGTTTGACTAATAAAAATACGAAAGGACAATAGTGTGATGCATTTCCAACCAGGGAAGCTTTTATTTTATATGCAAATCAATATCGACGCCCTAAGAAATAAACTCAGTTATTATTCTAATTAATTATTTCACAAATATTGAAAACGCCATGAATCAACTTGTATAATGTTTTTCCAATTACCCACAGGTGGAAAAAAATAGTGACTTCACATAATATGGATATTTTAATACTTTAATTTTTAATTTATCTCCAACCTTGTCTCCTATCTGCTCTGTTCAAACACTGCCGGCAGTGCAGAATCCAGTTTATATTTGACTAATTTTAGGTTTTTAATTTAAAAAAAAAAAATTCTAATTGTTTTTGAAGGAAAATTTCGATTTTAATCTTAGATTTGGTTCATTTTCCAGACATAAAGGCATGTAACAAGTGAGAATTCTTTCTATTTTTTACCATTCATGGCTGATGAATGGTTTAATTTGGTGTTTTTTAAGATGACATGTCTTGCATGTCTCCCATTATCTATGTTGGACACTAATTTTTTCACATAGGTTACTAAAATAAGAACAAATAGCATCATTCAGTATATTGCAGAGTAGCTGAGTAGGACCTGCATTAAAGGCGACAAACACGGCTGAAGTTGCAGCTAACGTGGTAATCACCATATACACTCTATTGAGGCAGTAACTTGGGACACTTTATGTTGCTTGAGAATGACCTGGTTTTTAAGTTTTCTTGAGTAAATCATTGCGCATCTTTCATTTCCAAAATGCAAACAAATAGCTTAAAAAGCGAGGCTCAGTGGAGCTAGCTGTATTCATGATCACATTATATTGCTTTTTTTCACGTGTTTTCATACAAAATCACAGGACAAGTTCCATTCAGCATCTTTTTCTCCGACTTCAAGCCACTTAATATGGAACACACAAATTCATGCTGGTTTTGTTTTATTCATACTTATAGGTTTCTTTTTATCTTTACATCCAATAGCATCGTCAGTGTCTAACCCTGCATACTATTTCAACTATTCTATGGGCAGGGAACCAGCTGATTATCACTCTGTGGGGGAAAAAAAAAACATAATTACTTTTCATTTTGAACCGAAGTACAGATTTTTAATTTCACCACAGGTTTTAACATTTGCCTCCCTGCATGAAGCATCTCAGGAAATTCTCCCTCCACTTCCTTTTTATGTACCAATGGTGAAAGTCTCCTAATCATCCCTCAGTGTCTTTGCAGGCTCATTTGCATGTGGTTAATTAGTGTGTGAAGGAGCTGTCTGTGGTCTGCTGGCAGGAACCCGGACTCCAGCGTCTTGCACAACCTCCGGGATGTTTTGGAGATCGAATTCCCGTCACCTGCCACCCACGAAAAATCTGTATGTCACACAGTTGCCCCCTTTCCATTTCAAACATGTCCATTCCCATCACGATTACCTCTAGGAGCTGTGCGAGTGTGTTTACATCTATGCATTCATCTTGCTGTTTGTGTGTCTGTTTGAGCTTCAAGTTATAAGGGGGCGGACGTACACTGCTGCCTATTTTTCTGTCTATTTCCATATTTTTCTTTCTCTGTGTTTTGTTTTTTCTAAGAGGTGGGCACAAATTCCCCTTTAATTGGGTTGTTTACAAATAAGATCATTAGAATAACAAAGATGGCAGAATTCTCTGCACTATCAAACGGCTTTAATCACGCAAAACCATTTATCTCTTTCTTTTTTTAAACACTCTTTCTTTCCCCTCCCCTCCCTGTGGATGGGTTGAAAGGGCGTTGTGTTTATCCGCTGTCGCCGCGGTGATTAATGCCTCAGCTTCATTAACATTCAGAGGAGTGCAAAAAAGTTGAGTTGACCAGATGTTGATTTTTTTATTTTTTCTGCCTGCCATCCTCTCTCTTAATGGATAGCTCCAGAAAAAAATCAGGAGCTTCTCATTACGCCAAAATGCAAACGAGAGCAGAGAGGAAGTGTGTGTTGAAGGTGTGATGGTGGGACGAAAGAGACTCAGGAAACTCCCGCTGCTACAGGGTTATGTCTGGTGCTGGAGCTTTTACAAGAGGCTGGTTTAGCGCGAAGTGGTTACTGAAGCTTTGCCTAAATTTTCAGCATCTGCGAACACAATATGTGTGAAAAAAAGAATGCAAGAAGCACACTGAATATCTGCAGTCATGATTTTTTTTTACCTGTGTGTGTGTGTGTGTGTGTGTGTGTGTGTGTGTGTGTGTGTGTGTGTGTGTGTGTGTGTGTGTGTGTGTGTGTGTGTGTGTGTGTGTGTGTGTGTAGGATTTCAATGTTGAGTGTGGCATCTGCTACTCTTATCGTCTTGAAGCTGCTATCCCTGATCAGGTGTGTAATGACCCTCACTGTGGCCAGCCCTTCCACCAGGCCTGTCTCTATGAGGTACGGAGAGACACACACACACACAGCCCCCACAGAGTTTCACTTCTACGTCAGCAGGCTTCCCTCCACTTCAGACACACTTCAGTGCTGAATAATGAAATGTGAAGAGAAGAATAGATGGATGCTCTCAGATCAGTTTTGCATAATACATGTGCATTATTGAGAAAATTGTCAACATGGCTTTTTCAAACCTTACCTGTCCATCAGTATTAACTCGCGTCACAATTCGATATCTCACTGCTGTACTGGGTCAGCACTGGACTTTTAGTTAAATCTGGTTCTTAACTATCTGAAGAGGATTTGATGTGATACGAAGGTTCCAAACTGTACTGGTGTATGCTAAGCAAACTCCACATTTAGTTAATTTCAAAAGAAAGCTTCAGCAATTTGTCCTTCATTGAATTTTTATGAGAAAGCAGCTCATTACACCAAGAGTCTGTAATTCAAACTTATCGTAGTTATAATGGAAGTGGACGCACCACTATAGTCCATACAAAGTAGTTTTTAAAGCTACAAGTGGTTACTAAACATCTACTACCTGCATCGTCTCCTTATGAAAGGGAAACTCCACTGATTTTACAGTCAAGGCATGTTTCCAGGTGTTGGTTAGCACTATCATGGCAGGTTATATTTAGTAAGCGAATCCATCAGGAATTAAAATTGCACATATCAACAATGCCAGAGGTCAAAAGTTTCATTTCTTATGTCTGTAAGGTATTTCTGCTAGTACTGACAAATCATTAAATGACACCTGAATTTTTGACCTAACCATTGCTAGTCGAATTAGTTTGCCCAGAAGTGAAGCAAAACTTGAATCTTGCACTGGTGGGATCATTTGCACAACTACTGTGTTGCTGTGTTGCTGGACCATGATGTAGAACGGCATTTTTATTATTTTGTACATTTTCGGGCTGCACAGTGCCTCACTGTCGCCTTGCAGCAAGAAGATCCCTGGTTCGCGTCCTGATCTTTCTGCATAGAATTTGCATGTGCTCCCTGTGCATCCATGGGTTTTCTCCAGGTTCTCTAGCTTCCTCCCACAGTCCAAAAATATGCTGAGGTTAATTGGTAATTCTAAATTGTCTATAAGTGTGAATGTGAGTGTGACTGTTTGTCTCTATGTGTAGTCCTGTGATAGACTGGTGACCTGTCCAGGCGTCCCCTGCCTTCACCCTAAGTCAGTTGGGATAGACTGCAGCCCTACCGCGACCATAATGAGGATTAAGTGGTGCATAGACAATAGGTTGATGTACATTTTGATGTGTCACACTAGAAGAAAGTTAATGGAAACAGCAAAATCTGAAAATGCTTCACCAGTTTTGCAAAATATTTTTACACTCACTATTTTGGAAAACAGTTATTGATGGAACACTTGTCAAATAAGTTCCCATGTAGCAAGCTTTCAACTTGCATGATAGATCAACTACTCCTTTTGTTGTCTTTGTTTCCAGACAGGCTGAAACGTGCCAAACACCAACTTACATGAAAGAAGAGTTGTTGGTTTGTTTTTTTTTTGTTTTTTTTTACATAATTACATTTACATTCTTCTTTTGATTGTATTTAGTCACTACTGCACACACTCTAATTGCAAATGACTTCACCACTGCAAGATTCAGGCTTCACTTTTGTTCAGCCGGAGGAAGTGATGAATGCTGATCAACAATCTTTATGTACACTAGTCCAGTTGGAGGTTTACAGAGGGTGGACAGGGTGAAGCCGCCACACTGCGTTGAGGTTAGAGTTCCGAGTAACTGACCTGCACTGAGTGTCACCAGGTGGGAAATCTACACCACCATTAGCACCACATCAGGTCTATCAGCCAGCCGCTGGGAGAGTGTTGCTTAGGTGGAGATGTTAGGAGAAACAGGGTTATGGCCATTTTTTGACCACCAAGTCCATGTCACAATGGCAACCACTGGTCCATGCCAGCTGTAGCCTCCACTTGGGGAGGTCTGCAGACACAGATGGGGGCAACTAGGCAGTCGGCACAGCAGCCATGGAGCACAAAGGACAAAGGTTCTCCATTGCTAAGGGACATGATTGGCTGTCATGAGCCAGGGAGGGAACACACATGAAATCTGCTCATGAAACTCAACTTTGTATTTTCTGTTGTGTTTTCACGAAGTTTGGATAGAATACATTTAGGTGAAATAATCAAACTTTCTCCAAAACAACTGTCTTATTGCTAATGATTAATTGTCCATTGCTGGTACATAGCTATCATTCTATGGTCCAGACCTGTGCTTTAGTTTGGAGAATAGTTAAGGTGCTATGAAATGCGAGTCGACAGGCACAATGTAAATGGTAAAATCTGCACAACAATTACTTGCACTGCTGGCATTTTTTTTTTTTTTGCACTTTTACATTTATTCCACAAGCCACTTTTTGCTGATGTCATTTACTTAAATGTAAGGCAAGGCAAGGCAAATTTATTTATATAGCACATTTCAACAACGAGGCAATTCAGAGTGCTTTACAAAGACATTAAGAACAGAGGATGATGATTATTAAAAGAAAAACAAAAGAAAACATTTATGAAATCATTTTAAAAAAAATGGATTTTGTGTAGTAATACTCTATTTATTCATTTTTTATCCTTCACTCTGTATATATTATTGTTATTATAATTATTATCTTTACTGTGCACTGTTGCTGTAACATGGGAAATTTCCCCTTACGGGGGGAGTAATAAAGGATTATCTTATCTTAAATTTTAGTAACACAAAATGTTAGTATAATTTAAAAGTTCAGATTTACCGCAAACTACCTCACATGCCTCATAACTACAAAATGTCAGTAACTGACAAAATGACTTTGGTGAGGTGAGCAGAAGAGAAAATTCCACTCCATTAAATTCATCAGATTTACTAGATTAACTCTTGAACAAATATTTCTTTGTATATTCATATCCCTCCTGAAAGTGTCATGTTGGGGCTTAAATAAATATCGATTCACGCATTATTCTTAACCAGCTGGCATGTTAGTCCGGATTTAATGGTGTCCTGGTTGAAAGCAATCTAGTTTTCAGTCAGAGAACTTGATACAGTTTTAATTGGTTTGTGCAAAACATTTGTTTGACATAAAAATATTGTTTTTACAAATGCATTACACTGTTTTCATTCAGATAATCATAGTACAAAGCTTTATCATGTCACTTTCACAGAGTCCAATGTTTGAAACCTATATAAATAAGCATCATACTTGACCTCAACTAAAATGTAAGTGTTGAAAGTTCCATTTAGGAACCAACGGCTTTTTAATCAGAGGTGCTGGAACTGTTTGCTGCTCAGGATAAGACAGTCTCGGATCTCTTGGCCATTAATGTTTTAGTGTTGTAACAGCTGGGCTGCTCAGATAAGTGACAGTGGAGTGTGATCCCTGGCTGAGTTGGAGCACAGACGCACTACTTTCTGCTCACCACTCAGGTAAAGAGAGGGATTGTTGAGGTGGACTGCTGCTGCTTCATGACACACAGCAAATGAGCTCCATCTGCCTGAGCATGTTTGTATTCTCTGTGTTCAGTGAGATTCTGAACACTCAGATCTTTCTTTAAAGAAGAAAAAAGTGGCAGGAGACATTATAAAGTTCTACTTAAAAGCCCTCAAAATGCTTCAAGGTATTGGATAATCTTGAATATGCCTTTACAGTGTGCTGCAAAAAGTGTACATTGAAACAAATGTTTTAATCTGTGACACATCAGATCCAAGGTAATGATTTGATCAAGTAGTTTCTTTCTTTTTCCCTTCAGTGGCTGCGGGCACTCCCCACCAGCAGACAGAGCTTCAGCATTGTTTTTGGAGAGTGTCCTTACTGCAGCAAGGTATGTCTGCACCTCACAGTGTGACTGACAGCTGCCGTCACAGAGCTTCAGAAAGGCCTTCCCTCACACTCAATAGATATTCAGCATACTTAATTAGCACAGCTCTATACATCACGTAGCCTTCTCTCCACTGAAAGGCCGCTGAGTGCGGTCGTTACAATATGCTGCATTCAGACACTTTCCCCGACGCTACTCCTCATCTGACAAAGGAGTAAGTATGTGACACTGGATGTGTGTGAATACAGCACATCATCGATTCAGAGTCAAAGACAGTTTTATTTGTGCATGTGATTTTGAGTGAAAAATGAGAGCCCACTTCAATATTTTTTTTTAAAAAGCAATCCTTCAAACCCCATTTAACTTTACAGAACATTTAATAGGCAGAATAAACTGAGGCTTCTCTTTCTATTTCAGCCTATTACAGTGAAAATGGCAGCCCAGAAGTCCTGAGAAGAGGCTTTGTGTCCCCAGCAGCTCCATCTCCATTTTTGGAAGCAGCTTAGAAAGAAGCCGTTTAAACTGGCAGATCCCTTACCTGCTCAGAAGTCATTTTTTCTGTTCAAATGGGTTTAAATGTACTTTGGCAAACTCTAAAACGGCAACCACCAAAAGGAAAGCACCCAAAACGATAAACCAGGACATCAGTCCTTGTCTCTGTGTGGAACCAGCGTCCTGTCCTGTACTGTCTCTGTGCTTATACCAGCGCTGGCTGTACCTCTGCTGTTGATGGCTGTAGCCTTCCCTGTCATGGAGTGGCCTTTCATCCCATCTTTCTGTGTACTCCATGTTTGTTTGGCTCTTAATGTCACAGTTTGCCCATTCAGGTTTTCTCCTTTGCAAATCGACTCGTTCCCATCTCCCAGAGGTCACAGTCCAGTCGTCCGTTTTCCTCCCGGTCCATGTGGATTTAGTTTTCTGTTAAAGAGGGTAATTCAAGTGTATGCTCTTTTACAATGTGCACTGTATGAGATGAAAGGCTTAAAGTGGCAACTGCAGACTTTTGTATCTCTTTGCAACCTTTTTGAAACCTGGAGTCACAATGGGACGTACTAAGGTTTTAGGGCACATTCATGAAGATTAACTGTCAATAAAATACTGGTTTTGGAGCTATTAGTGTAATGTTTATTTACATAAAACAAACTAAGGTTTAACATGGCAAAATAAACACAGTCAAACAAAAGGAGTCTGGCTGCTAGCTTCTTGCCATCACACCTGTTTGGGTTGACCACTGGGGCTTTTTGGAGGTCCTCTCAGATAGCATGCAAGAATGGGTTTGGGTCTGACCTCCTCCTCTTCATCCTCCTCTTCATCCTCCTCACTGTCGTCCTCCTTGTAAGAGTGAACAGGTGCAACCCGCGGCCTCTGTGATCTTCTGACAGTCGGCAAAACTTCTTCCTTTCATCAGCAAACAAATAATAGAAGTGTTTTACTGATTCATAAGAGTTTGACTGGATTATTAAGTATATTTATATGATAACCCATGTGAAGTTGACTTTGGCTTTCAAATTTCATATCAGTGTGTTTGTATAGTATATTCCTCTGCCCATAATGCATGTAATGAAAGTACAACAATTAATCTAAGCCAGAAGGCAAAAGAGCACCACCAGGTTGTGTCGGCATCATGTCCAGAACGACTCACGCACTGGAAAACAACGTTATAGATTAAAGTTTAGAATTACGCTAAAGTCAGTAAAATCTGTCCCTTAAACTCTGACTGGTTACACAGTAGAGCAAGCATTGTAATACATCAAAAATGCAAGTAGTAACATCGATACTATACTATAAAGGTCCATCGCTCTTTTTCTCGGATTGGCAACACCTGTGTGCACTTGAAAAATGTTGCTCCATTAAAAAAAAAAAAAAACTTGATAAATGATTTTGGATTTACAGAATTATAACCAAAAAAAAAACATTGTCATTCTCCATGTCTCTCTACATGGTTGTGCTGTTACTATAGAGGTGCGGGACTTAGACTGCAGTGAAAAATGAGTCCACTGTAAACCCTCAGAAACTGTTACAGATGTCATCATGAAAACAAAGTCCGTACAGATGAAAAAGAGCTGCTACACAAAAAGATGCCGTGTTGTCCTCAGTCTACCATGAGGTTACACAAGCAGCAGTACAAGAACAAGCACTTACTGTTGAAGTTCAGCTGTTGTCCTAAAACATCATAAATAAATAACGACAAAGTGTTATTATTACATAACGTATGGATGTATAACGTGGTGAGAACATTTCCTTACCTGTTGTGACTGAGGTTTAGGGAGGGGTGGTCCTCTTATGTGGCAAGCTGGCACTGGTTTGGACTTCATTCCTTCATCTTCCACCTCTGCAGGTGAAGGCTTGGTTTTGCTGGGCCCTCTGGCTCGTCCCGCTTTCTGTTGGCAGATTAATCGTTACTTTTTGCCTTTGTCGATTCATGTTGTACCGCAGTCTAAACTTCCATGTCCTCTAAACTTAAGCGCTCCTTTGGCAGTTGTGTTCTACTGTTGTATGTGGTGCTGCCATGTTCCAATGTCTGTTGAGCTGTCACTTTAAAATCTCTTCTAAAACCTGTGAACTTTCATATAAATGCCTTTTATATCCGTCTTTAACCAGTCTTCTGTAAGTAAAACTTTGCCTCACTCCAAAACTATAATCATACATAAGATAATAATAAATTTATACAACACTAGTGGCAAATGATTGGGCGAAGATGCCCATTCAGTGTCCTTTATCTCGGCTGACATTTACTCTCCTCACTAAACCGCCAGTAAATGGCCACTTCTGTTTAACTAGGGATCAAACTGGCCAGCACTTTAGCATGGAAATTAAATGACACAAGGAGAGGAGAGGAAATCAGGAGCATAATTGGAGACACCCTGTGCTGTGTAAAGTGTGTGTCATCAACTCCTTCAAATAGGACCATTGAGAGGGCGCTCACTGGGCCCCTGAGGGTCAAGAAGTGATTCTGGTGAATTGGAGGAGAATCATGGTCCTCCTCCTGCTTTAGACCTGGCCACCTCTGGTCGACATGCTCATTGTAGGGGATGGGGGGTGTCGCTGGCAGGTTAACTTTCCCTTTCGCTGCTGTCACGTTTCTGCACTCTAGGGTTAAGAGACTCAGCAGGTTGAACAGGAATCTTTGTGGCCAAGGCTGAAGTTGCCCAGTGTTGACTGAATGGTAAAATTTTTGATAAGAAGTAACCCTCAAAGATGGCATCTGCCTTTATGCAGTAAATGTACCTCCCTAAATCAACGGTTTAAACTGCACACAAGTGTTTAAACATCCTGTAGAAGTAGCACACAGAGACACCTACACATGAAGCACAATAGAATATTCTAGTTTACTATTTGTACAGCACACACTGCCATTTCCAAACTCAGACAGTGACCCTGTGTTCACACTGCTATAACTAATACACTGTATCAGCTACAGTCTGACACTGTTATGCTATAAAACTCTTGAAGAGCTACAGCCAGAAGGGTCAAATCATTACATTCAAACCACATCTGCTACTTGAATCCGTAATGTGGGCAGGGATTTGAATACACACACATATGTACATACATGATTACAGAAGCTAAACTGTGAATGCTGTTTTCTGCTCTGTTGTGTTCATTCTACAATTGATTTTGGACAAATCATTATAACTCATTTGCAGAACCGTAATGTATCCAACATTAAGAACACTAACAATACAGGGTAGTCCATTACAAGAAGCTGTCTCTTTCTAGGATTTCATGAACTGCTTAAGTACACAGAGTAGGACACCCAGCCAACACACTGTAGTTTTATTGTTTTCCATAGTCTGAGAGATTGGGGAAAAGGTCTCTACAGTGCTAGAAAGAAAATAAGGTGTACTGGCCTGGGTATAAGAGAGGGTTTTCTTATATGTGATTGTACTAGAGGCTCTTAATCTGAAGGGACATTCCTCTACTGCAACAGGAAGTAACGGCAGTACCGCAAGAAGCCGTCCTGGAGAGGGTGATAGCGTAGCCGCAGCTAAAAAAACCCTTTCCTTACTTGTTCTGTTTTGTGTTGTAACCTGTTAGATAATACTGGGATCTGTCTGTTTCCAGCTCTGTTGGATGTGTGTGTTTTGTCCTGACATTCGCTGTTAAGTCGATGAAACGTGAGTATCATTTCATATTGTCATTGTTCACCTGTAGCATGTAGCCCTCGTTGAAGCGTCTGACATGTGTGCTAGTACTGATGCGTTTATTCTGGGCCCTGTTTGGCCAGCAGAGGGCAGTATTGGTCAGAGTAATTCAGGCCAATATGGATGTGGACACATTTTGGGTGTTGTTTAATGATGAATATGCAGGAGGAAGCGGTGTATAGACTTAAGTTTATGGTTTATTTGTATGTGTATATGTTATTAGGTGAATTGATGTTTTAATTGTTATTTTTCATTATTTCAGAACTGTATACACCCGTGTGTCAGATTAAAACGTCACCATCTTGAAGATGCTGGTCTCCTCCTTTCGTGTCCTGACTGACACCCATCTTGGATACTGTATCAACCTAAAAGAAACAGCTAAAGATCCTTTACCTCCCTTACATTGATCCTTCGAGCCGGATACAGCATTCAAGATGCAGTCAGATGATGAGCTTCCTGCTGTTGTGAGATCCAAGCGTCAGACACGGCGACCTGCTAGGCTCCAGGATTATGAAGTGGACTACATGGGTCCTCACGGAGGCCACCGCCTGTTCTCTCCTCACCAGAGCATGCTTCCTTTCATCCCCCATATGGCCCAGCTAAGTCAAGTTATCATTACACACCTCAGCCTTCCACTGATGGATTTCCTGGGGATGCTGCTCATTATGAGACGCCTCAGCTAGCCCCTGGTTTCCTCCAGAGGAGTAATTCAGCCAGGGATATCCTACCTGGATCCTACCCTACATCACAGCAGTGGGGCTCTTACCAGCATCCCTCCTTCCGTCCAGATATCCAAGCCATCCAGGAAGAGAATGCGAAGCTCCAACATTCACAACAACTTTTCCAGTCCACCTTAGAGGAACTGCATGAGGCTCGGAAAGAAATGAAGGAGCTAATAGATGTAGCCCACTCACTGAGGGAGAACATTGAGCAGTCCTCTAACTCAGCTTCAAGTCACAGCAGCTACAGGCCCCTTGGAGCCAGTGCTGCAGCATCCCAGCCCAAGCCCACTTCCTGTCTGCCTAAGGAAGAAGTAGAGGAAGATTGGCCTGACCCACCTCCTTGGCCTGCACCTGAGGAAGACATGTCGGCAGGAATGAAGCATCTTAACCTGGGGCAACAGAATATGTCTCAGAGCCAACCTCCTCACAGCTTCCTTAATCCGGAGATGTCATCGTCTAAGTCTCGTCCTTCAGCCACTCCTCTTCAGCCATCCTCTCACCCTGCTCCTGCCTACGCCGGCTCAAGACCCCCAATACAGTCCCAAGCAGCCCCTTCCCCACCTGTCGTTGGGGTGATGCACAGCTCTTTCCCCCCCTAACAACCCTGTACAGGCACCTCTGTCAGAAATAGTGTATAGAGGCCCCAGACCTACAATTCCTAAGTTCATCCAGCCAGACCTCAGTGAGTTCGCCAGATTTCGCATCGCCTTGGAGAATCTGCTCCCACTGGACTCTACAGAACTCTTCAGGTACCAGATTCTTGTAGACCACTTGAAGTTGGAGGAAGCTAAGCGAATAGCTGATGCCTATCTCAACTCACCTACCCCGTACACTGACACAATGAGAGCTCTGTATGATAGATTTGGCCAGCCTCATCAGCTAGCTTTGAAGAAAATAGCTAGTGTCCTAGAAGCCCCTGAAATCAGACGCAGTGACTCGGCAGCCTTCCAAAGGTTCTCACTCCAGATCTAATCCTTAGTGGGTTTGCTCAAGACCTTAGGTCCAGAGGGGGAAGTTGAGCTGAATTGTGGTTCCCATGTGACTCGTCTTCTAACCAAGCTTCCAGCGGAACAGCGGGCTGACTTCCGTCGGCACCGGTTCAAACAGCCTGGCACCTCACACACCCTGCAGGAGTTGTCAGAATGGCTCAGCTATGAGTCCTATTGCCTAAGCTTTGACAGCCCAGTCAGCACAAGGACCAGTAAGGACAGACATCCCCCTAGGGCTGAGGCTCGCCTGGGGAAATCGACGGTGACTGTCCTACATGGCCTTGGAGAACCGTCCAGAGAAGTCTCTGTCTCCAAGGTAAGTTCTGAGAAGAAGAAACCCACAGGGAAAGCCTACTGTGCCTATTGCCAGAGTGGTGAACATTACCTTAGTCTGTGCAGTGAAGTAGCCAGACTTTCTAAAGAGCAGCTGAAGGAGTGGATTCAGGTGAACAAGCGGTGCTGGTGTTGTGCACGTAACAATCAAGCAGCCCAGTGCACCTTGAAGAAGCCCTGCAATATCTGCCAGGGGAAACATCTCTTAGCCCTGCATGAGATAAATCAGAGACCTGAGAGGAACCAGGAGACTGGAGTGAAGGAAGAGAGCTGCCTGACAAGCTCTGCTTCTGACTCCCTCTACCTCGATCGGCCTGGAGCCAATAATCGTGTCATGTTGAAGATCTTTCCAGTGCTTCTACGTCACAAAGGCCATAGTCTCAGTACCTTTGCCCTGTTGGATGACGGATCAGAATGGTCCATGCTATTACCAGCTGCAGCTGAGTCCCAAGGAATAAAGGGCGCCCCTGAACACCTGCCTCTTCAGACGGTCAGACAGGATATCCAGGTGCTACATGGGCATAAGATATCGTTCCATGTGTCTCCCGCTGCTAACCCTGAGGTCAGTTATAAGATCAACGGTGCCTTCATGGCTAGTCGCCTCAGTTTAGCCCTGCATTCGTACCCTGTAGAGCAACTTCAGAAGAAGTACAAACACCTCCGTGGCCTTCTTATACCAGCTTTGAAGAATGCAGAACCATCTCTCCTCCTTGGCTCCGATCAGGCACATCTTATAACCCCTATACAACCAGTCAGACTTGGACCACCTGGTGGCCCTGCAGCAGTCCACACCCGGCTGGGATGGACCCTCCAAGGTCCTATCAGTTTCATGGGGCGGCCAGTAGATCCGGTGCAGTGTCTCTTCACCTCCCTTCCACCACAGATGGATGAGCTGTACCGTCATGTACAGCGGTTATGGCAGATGGACACCATACCTCACCGACCAGTAAAAGAAGTGACTCGGTCAAAACAGGACAAACAGGCAGTTGCACTGCTGGACACCAAGACTGTCCGCACTGACGTTGACGGGGTGGGCAGGTATGCTACACTGCTGCTACGTCATGCAGATATGCCCCCCTTGCAGGCACCGAAGGAGTCAGTAATGGCTCTTCTGCGAAGCACTGAGTGACGGCTCCTGAAGGATCCTGAGCGAGCAGAGATCTACAGAGTAGAGATGCAGAAGCTCACTGCAGCAGGTGCTGTCCAGGAGGTTACTAGGGATAAAACCCCGGAAGAGTGTTGGTACATTCCCCACCACCTTGTCGCTCACAATGGCAAGAATCGGCTCGTATTTAACTGCTCCCACCAATACCTGGGACAAACTCTGAACCAGCACTTATCACCTGGCCCCACCCTTGGAGCTTCCTTGGTCGGCATCCTACTGAGGTTCCGGGAGCACTCCATCGCAGTGAGTGGGGACATCAAGGGGATGTTCCACCAAGTCCGCCTCCTGCCTGAAGACCGCCCTCTGTTGAGGTTCCTGTGGCGTGACCTGAAAGTGGATGAGCCCCCGAGAGTGTTTGAGTGGCAGGTGCTGCCTTTCGGCATAACCTGTAGCCCCTGTTGCGCTACATATGCACTGCAGCGCCATGTGGTGGGACACTGCCAGCCTGATGACCCGATAAGATTCTCAGTAGAACACTGCTTCTATGTTGATAGCTGCCTACAGAGCTTACGTACACCAGCTGAAGCTAAACAGGTAGTGGATCGTCTTAGGGAGCTTCTATCTTCAGCTGGGTTTGAGTTGCGACAGTGGGCCTGTAATGAGCCAAGTGTCCTGGACCATCTGCCCCAAGAGGCCCGATCTCAGAGTTTAGACCTGTGGTTGGCAGAGGACAAGGTTAACCCGGAGGAATCCACTCTCGGACTCAGTTGGAACTGGGAGAGAGACGCACAGGCCAGTGTCCTACGATGCGCCGACCCTGAGGAACCTGTACAAGGTTCTAGCTTCTCAGTATGACCCCTTAGGTTACCTGTTGCCTTTCTCCACCAGAGCAAAGATCATCATCCGACACCTGTGGGACAAGCAGCGAGGGTGGGATGATCCAAACTTACCTGCAGCACTGCTTCAAGCCTGGTCCACCTGGGAAGATGAGCTCCAGTTCTTGCCTTTCCTCACCCTTCCCTGAGCCTACGTGCCCACTGACCCTGATCTTGAGGATGCCCTTCAAGAGGTGCACATCTTCGCAGATGCTTCAGAGCAGGCTTATGGAGCTGTGGCCTACCTGAGGACAAAGACAAAGTCGGGTCACATTCATCTGTCCTTCATCCTTGCTCGTTCTCAGGTTGCCCCCAAACATGTGCATTCCATACCCCGCCTGGAGCTATGTGCCGCTCTTGTAGCAGCCCAACTAGCCAGTCTTCTTCAAAAGGAACTGACCTTGGAAGTGGCTCACACCGTCCTGTGGTCCGATTCTACTACAGTGCTTTCCTGGCTCCATTCCCAGTCCTGCCGTTTCAAAGCGTTTGTCGGGGCGAGAGTGTCCGAGATACAGGAACTGACAGAGAACTGCACCTGGCGCTATGTGGATTCACACCAAAATCCTGCGGATGACCTGATGAGAGAGAAAACTTTGGAAGAGCTCAAAGATCCCAATAGGTGGTCCCAGGGCTCTTCTTTCCTGCTGCAGAGCGCAGACAGCTGGCCACAAAGACCCAATGCTGAGCCCCCAGAGGATCACACAGAGCTCCGGAAGACCACCTTCTGTGGAGCTACAGTCACCTCACCGGCAGTCTGTGACCCCGGTGATGAAAGGTACAGCTCCTGGCAGGAACTCTTCGATGACACGGTCAGAGACCTCCAGGGAGTGACCTCCTCTAATAAGTCACCCACTGCTGACGAGTACAAACAAGCCGAAGTCAAAGTCCTGCAGCAAGCTCAGAAGCAGTCATTTCTGGGCGACTACAACCTCCTTGCTGCTGGGAAAACAGTACCACCCTCCAGTCGGCTACTCACATTATCTCCCGCCGCCGACCAGACCTCTGGTCTAATCAGGGTAGGTGGATGGCTCAGATGGTTAAAGGACCTAGACATGTCCCTGCATCCAGTCGTCCTTGATGCCGCGCATCCAGTGACCCGTCTGCTCATCCAGAAATATGACAGTGATTTGCATCATCCTGGGCCTGAGCGTGTGTTTTCCGAGTTGATACAGTCATTCTGGATCATCAGAGGATGGGAGGCAGTTGGTAAGCATCAACGAGCCTGCGCTGAGTGTCACCGTTGGAGGGGTCAGCCTTCTATTCCCAAGATGGCTGATCTTCCCTACGCCTCAGATTACATAAACCAGCTTTCTACTCCACCGGCGTGGATTGTTTTGGGCCTATGATGGTGAAAGTAGGCAGACATCAGGAGAAACGTTGGGGAGTAATCTTTAAGTGCTTAACGACAAGAGCGATGCATCTGGATCTTCTCCAGAATATGAATGCTGATGCATACCTGATGGCGCTGAGGCGTTTCATTGCCAGGTGAGGGACTCCGGCAGAACTGTGGTCCGACCAAGGGACTAATTTCAAGGGAGCCTAACGGGAACTCAGGGAAGCCTTCGAGAGCATGGCTCCAGCATTGCAGCAACAGCTTGCCCATCAGAAGATCAAGTTTCACTTTAACCCCCCTGCTGCTCCCCATTTTGGTGGAGTATGGGAGCGAGAGATTCGCTCAGTTAAGTCAGCACTCTACACGTGTTGGCTCGCAACCAGTTCCTGAAGAGGTGCTGTTCACTGTCCTGCTGAAGGTTGAGGCCATCCTCAACTCAAAACCGTTGGGCTATGTATCAACTGATATAGCTGACATCGACCCAGTCACACCCAACAGTTTGCTCATGGGGCGGCCTGATGGCTTGCTCCCTCAGGTGGTGTACCCAGGGACTGAGATCCTGAGCCGCAGGACACGGTTATGTCAGATCCACCGATGTCAACATCAAAGGGCATATCTTCACCCGACCAATGGCCCAGCTGGTGATGTTGCCAGCTCTTCCCTCGGGGGAGGGAGATCCTCCTCCAAGTTCTGGACCCATTAAGACAGACTGAGCTTTATTTGATGCAAATGTGCCATGCATATTTGGGGGCGGCTGTACTAGAGGCTCTTAATCTGAAGGGACATTCCTCTGCTGCAACAGGAAGTAACGGCAGTACCGCAAGAAGCCGTCCTGGAGAGAGTGACAGTGTAGCCGCAGCTAAAAAACCCTTTCCTTACCTGTTCTGTTTTGTGTTGTTACCTGTTAGACAATACTGAGATCTGTCTGTTTCCAGCTCTGTTGGATGTGTGTGTTTTGTCCTGACATTCGCTGTTAAGTCGATGAAACGTGAGTATCATTTCATATTGTCATTGTTCACCTGTAGCATGTAGCCCTCGTTGAAGCGTCTGACATGTACTGATGCGTTTATTCTGGGCCCTGTTTGGCCAGCAGAGGGCAGTATTGGTCAGAGTAATTCAAGCCAATATGGATGTGGACACATTTTGGGTGTTGTTTAATGATGAATACGCAGGAGGAAGCGGTGTATAGATTTAAGTTTATGGTTTATTTGTATGTGTATATGTTATTAGGTGAATTGATGTTTTAATTGTTATTTTTCATTATTTCAGAACTGTATACACCCGTGTGTCAGATTAAAACGTCACCATCTTGAAGACGCTGGTCTCTTCCTTTCGTGGCCTGACTGACACCCATCTTGGATACTGATACCTAAAAGAATCAGCTAAAGATCCTTTACCTCCCTTACAGTGATCACTTAACAGGTGCTTGTTCAGATAGATTTGTTGAATGGAAACATTACATGTACAGTTGCAGTCTTCTCCAAAGAATGTTTCAGTCAGTCCAGTTAAACTTGCAGGAGTTTCTAAAGGCGCCAGTCAGTCAACTAGCCAGTGGCCACACCCACAGAGAACATAAACATGTCACCATAGTGCCCATGTCATCAGAAACCATGGGAAAACTTTGCCATGTTTTATTATGAATCCATTTTAAGATTGTCTCCTGAACAATTCACTACTAGCAGATTGATTTATGATCAGTTTATAGACCTGCAACCAAGTGGTATTTTATGATTGCTAAATCTATTGACTATTTTGCAGCTTAATTGATTAAACTATTAATTTTCATCCAAAAAAGCAAAGTGATAATTTAATTTAGGCTCATTTTATGTTGACAAACTGTATGTGATTGTGCAATACAGCCATAGAGGTTTAGCTTTTGAAATCATTTTAAAACGGTCTTTGTTTTGGAATTGATGTCACATAATTACTGATGTGCACCTTGTCATGCTCTCACCTTTTCCTTGGTGTGAGGATTCTTGGTGTCCGACTCCACTGCAGGTCCTTGAGGGCTGGAGAAGTCAAGGCTTCCTGTGACAACGCTGGCCAACAGGTCTTTGAGATGCTGGTAGTCGGGCTTATCTTGGTATTCCAGAGTTTTCACATAAAGGAGAAATGCAGCCACCTCGTCTGAAGACACGAGCACAAAAAACAAAATCAAATATTTGTAGAAACTACTGGATCAAGCCAGAGCCATGAAATCAATTGATAAAATATGTTGTCCGCTATCAGACTTGGGTTTGATTTTACAGAAAGACATTGTTGTCAGTAGTACTACCTGCTCTGTGTGAAATCATTTCTTTGGGACTTGAGTCATGCAGCAGCAAAGGCAGGATGAACCTGAAGGTCTCACAGTCCAGATAAGACACTGACTGGTCATGTATCTCCCGCACAGAGTAGATTAGGCATGCGTACAGCCATGGATATGTGTATGTGTGGAAGTGTCATACAGTCAGTGTCAATGCATCACACACTGGTCAGACGACGTGTATGACACATACCGGAGTAGAACTTGTATCGCTCTCACACACACACACACACACACACACACACACTTGGTTGATGCATACCCTGGCTCTTATCTGTGGCGGGCAGCCGGGCTTTGTCAGCACAGGAGCACCCGGTCCCAACCATACATCACACACTAAGCCATCACACAGGTGTGACCTCTCCTTATAAAGAGGAAAGATAAAACACGACAAACTTTGAAAGGCATGTCAATAGGACAGCTGTTTAATTGGAAAAAAAAAAAGTTATTCTGGACCTTCAGGTAACTGAAGAGGAGACAGAGGGTTTTATTCCTGGTGGCTCTGGCAAATGAGGATTTGATATAGTCTGGAGCTTCATTTATTCTCGTCTCTATAGACCCCGGTAATCCGTTCTAAAGATTTGGTTCACATCAGACATCTTTCAGCCATGTTCAAACCAAACCAAGATTAGCCCCTTCACTCATTTCTTTAAGGAATTCCACTGCAAAACATTCAAACACGTGTCACATTTCATCATTTCCCCAATGCCTGTACCAACACACCTTTAACTAGTGTAGTCCTGAGCACTTTTATTCACTGAGACTGAGGTACTGTTCTTTGAACTGAACCAGGGCTATATAGAGTAAGTGAAATCTTGATATGTGCCTAGAATTCTTGCAATATCACTGCCCTCAAATTTAAAAAAAAAAAAAAACCCTGCAGAACTAGTATGTTTGCTATATAAGTCTGTCCTAATGCTACTGGAATTTCATGATTCTTGGAACTAAACATGGAATCAAAGCAAAATAAATCAGTCAAATTAATGTGCTGAAATTATCTTAGTTTGAACCTTAAATTTGGATACCTCTCTTTAACCCTCTGAACTCCAAGCAATTTCAGGGTGTTTTTTTTTTTTTGCTCCTGTCACATTTTTCTCAGTTTTCATAATATCATATAAAGTTCTGCACTTCTATGGAAACAGAACAAATACGGTTATAAGTATTGAGGACTCTAAATAATGGCATCTGTGGAGTACAAAACAGTCATCATCCCATAACCCCCATGAAAAAGTGAAAGGTGAATTTATATGATTATTTGTTTTACAGCAATTGAAAAGACTTTAAAAAAAAAAAAAAGCTCAACCGGCTTGGTTGTTACCACCATCGTCTTGCAGCTAGAAGATCCCCAGTAGACATACCAGCATGGGCCAAGGATCTTTCTATGTGGAGTTTGCATGTTTTCACCAGGTTCTCCGGCTTCCTCCTACTGTCCTAAGACATGCTGAGGTTAACTGATGGTTCTAAATTGTCCATAGGTGTAAATATGTCTTTGTATGTAGCTTTAAGTCAGCTGGGATAAACTCCAGCCCCTCTGCGACCCTACAGAAGATTAAGTGGTGTATAGATAATGAATGTTCTAAATAGTTTATTTTCAAAAAATGTTTTATTGAGATTTATAAAAAGATAGCATGTCAAAGATTTTAAGCTTAGATTTGATAAAATTTCCTGACTGAACTTTAATAGTTTTTGGCTCTGATCAGTGGTGTAATTTGGGCAGTTATTTTTAAAGATAAAGTGTCTTTAACATCCACTGGAACCTGACGGTTCCAAAGATTAAGCAGCTTAGATAAGTTTGAGGCTTTTTTTTTCTAATTTTATAACTTCTTCCTGATTGTCTAGCTCAAACATTAAATATCTCCGTGCAGGACTCTTGTCATGTTTTTTCTGCAAGTCACAGTGGACCTGTTGCTTTTCACTATCTTCAGCACCTACAGAATTTATAGTTCTTCTTACAGCATCATATAAACCACTTTGGGAATTTTGGCATCAATAGAGCCCATATCCATTCTTATGAAATCCCTACTATATGTCACGGTATATACATAAACAACAATGTCTTCTCCAAACACCAATACCACTGCTAAATGTGTGTTGTAGATGTAGTCCATCTTGGCCTGAACTTGTCATTACTATTACTGCAGGAACCTTTCAATTTGTTACTACTATTTTTCCTGCCATAACAATAACTATAAACATCATCTAAAATATTTTGTGTCTGCATACAAGGATACTGGTTTACAAGCGTTACTATTTGTGTGCCCTGTGCACCAAGTTTAATCTATGCTATGCCCTTTACTATGAGTCTCTATTTAAAAAAGCAGAAGACTAGACACAGGAATTCCTCTCCTCTCCTCTCCTCCAAGGTTTTGTTGTCTTACTTCCAAATTCTCACTTTAATCTGAGAAGTGTAAATGGTGTCCTGTACCTTGAAGAAGCCCTGCGGCCTTGGCTTACCTGTGCTGGCTCTGCTCGCTGACAGCTGCTGGACTGAGTCTGGCAGATTATCCATCAGTCTGAGAGAAAAGTAAAGGAAGATAAAACATTGTGGAGGGGGGAACATACAGAAATGTAAAAGATGGAGTTCAGGGTCAGATAGGAAGATGAGAAGAACACAGAAAGAGGACAGCCTGAATTAGCCTCAACAGTTACTAAAAATAGCTACACTACCGAACTGTTACTTCACTCACAGAGACTGTTGTATCCTAATATACAAATTAACAGTCTAAGTTGTTCCAAAAAGTGCAAAGTTTGGACATAACCCTCCCCTGAGGGCCACTGGTGACCACAAGTGACTACCTACCTGGCTTTGGCCTCCTGGACCTGAGTTGGATTCTTGAGGATACTGATCCAGGGGAGCGACCCACATAACCAGTGAAGAAGACAGAAACCCAAAATCTGGAGGTCACTACGTCTAGATGGAGCTACAAAGAGACAAAAAGGTGATGTGCTTCAAAATGACAATAGCATATTGAACCCGGATAGCTCAACTGGTTGATCGGGCGACACATGAACGGTAATAGGGGGTAATAATGTATATCTAGCTAGAAAAAGTTCACAAAGATTAGAAAATGAAAAACTGCAGCACAAAAGTTAGCAGTAGCTTGATTCCCAGGCAGCTTTATAGTTTTTTCTTCAAGTAACAGATATTTTCCAAGAACAGTCAAGGTTGGCCACAATTACTAAGTTAAATAAGTGATTCACAAAGTAGAATTAATCTAAAAACTTGCAGAACAGATACTAATTCAGCTCGTACACTGTGTCACCTGTCAGTGGAGCTTTACTGTTTGGTCAAGAGGCAGCCCAATGAGAACGAAAATTAGTTCAAAAGGTAGATCCCTGCTCTTGATTCACAGTCTATTTACAGATTTGGCTGAAATACAAAGGTCAGATTACAAATTGTGTGATGGGAGTATGAGGATGACAACATTAGTGAAAGATACACTATAGCTGTTAAATGATCCACCATGACAGAAAGCAGTCTGGAGTACACTCACTGACATATTTGGTAATTTCCTTAAGTGGTTTTTTTTTTAATGAAATCAGATACCTGTGATGTTTGACTTGATCCAGACACACAAAAGAAATTCTTGTCTCCCCTTGTACACACAGACTGGTTCTGAAACATTAAAATATCTGAGGCCAAATCACTACCTCATGTTACAGAAGTCAACAACGGTATACTGTTGACTCCTATGGGGACATTATTGCAGCAAAACTATTTGTCAATGCCTACAGAGAGTTGTCTGTATCTCAAGCTCTGTGTCCGAAATGAGATTTGTCAATGTGTAAAATAATTTGTCAATGCAAACTGAGATTTTTCAATTTGAACCAAAATCTACAGAAGTCAGTTTTCAAATCTGTAAAAAATATGTTAATCTGTATTAAAATGTGTACATGTAATGAGATTTGTCAATGTGTACAAAGATATTCATAGCTGAAAAGTCTCGGCTACACAAGTGCTGGAAATACAGACAAATCACCAGTTACGAGTCAAGCATCTTCACAATTGCTCTCTATTTACACATCGCTGTTAACACTAAATCAGGAAATGTAACCTGAGATTTACAGAACAACTTTAAATCACAAGGGTAGAACATGTTTATTATCAGAGGTTACAGTCTGATGTTAATTTACAGTAACTTCAGTTACAATAACGTAGGTCACTGCTTTATATCTGATATCGTCCAGATGTAGAGAAGAGTACAATCTCCATGGATTAAAAATAATCATAATAGAAAGAGTAAAAATGAACATTGTTTGCATTTGAAGTTGGTGTTCTGTCAACAGCTAAGTTGACAGAACTCTTCTATAATTGGGGTTTACGGGAAAAATAGTTTTCAGACTGCAAGTAATTTTTTCAGTTGTACTACCTGGAGACGACTGAAAAGTGACATCACAGTCAGTCAATACCAACTCCTGCACATAACATCCACTTTCAAAAACTCAAGAAAACAAATTTCAAACAAATAGCTTAAAAATGGTAGATCACCAACCAATGGGTGACATCACAGTGGCTCTGTCCATCTTTTATATATATGGTGGTGACGCCACATCCAGGTCTTTTAATACATCCATGAACATGACACACCCAAACCTTCAACTGAAGTGTTGAGAGACCAGTTGACATGGAAGGAAAAAGACTGGCATAAAAACAAAGAATATACATTTACTTTACTAACAGTGATTTTGATCCTTTTCCCTTTTTTGTTTTAAATTGTTATTTTAAAATACATTTTAAAATTATGGCACTCATACAGAATACCATTCCTGCTGGAGACTGCAATTCACAACACCACCTTCAAGAAGTATTGCGCCCAAAATATGCTTTACACCGTGGTCCTGAAATAGTAAGGAGACTTTAACGAGAGTGTGTCTGTGGTCTACAGACACAAAGGGTTTTCAGAATTAATAACCAAAAACACTTCAGTACAGGAATCCAACCAACAGAGTGAGGCATTTATTTTGTGAAGATACTACAAATTGTATGTATGAGGCCAGTGTGGACTACGACTTATTTAAGAACAAGTCAAGACTGCGTTTGTGTCCTTTTGTAATTGTGTGTGTGTCTGCATGAGTCTACATTAATCTGTGAGGTCTATCAATACTTAGCGGCCACGTCCGTCCAGAGGGGTTGAGCTCGGGGAGTTTTAGCAGTTCAATACTGTAACGGCCGCCACACGTCTCAAGAGAAATTACCTATCGACTGGCTCCATCAGAGGGGAGAAATCTCCTCCCTAAGCCACAGCAGGCATTGATCCTCCCCAGCCAACAGTCTGGTCCAAAGAGAAAGCGTGGTGCCTGGCACACAGGACCAGATTATGTGGGATGGAAGGGCAGTAATCTGATTACATGTTGACAAATTCAAGAAATATAAGTATTCGTACTGATCCTCCTTAAGTTACTTCTTCAACGTGGCCACTGAACATCAAGACGTAAGAAAACAGCAAGGACAGTCCGAACAACTGAGGAGTGCTGAAGGGACATGACTTAGTAATAAACTCTGGGGTTAGTTCAGAACACCAAACTGCTTGGACCCAGCAGGGAAGCTAAATAATCAATGAGGACGATCAGAATAGGAGAGATGGTTAAAGGCTGCATGCTT
Organism: Acanthochromis polyacanthus; assembly: GCF_021347895.1. NCBI lineage: Eukaryota > Metazoa > Chordata > Actinopteri > Pomacentridae > Acanthochromis > Acanthochromis polyacanthus. The sequence goes on from NC_067127.1 coordinate 26,681,179, forward strand.
AGGATGGCGGTTGACAACTGTGATGTTAGATAATGTGTTAGCATCAGAAATCCTACGCCTGCAGTATCCTACCTTGTAAATTTTGTATGAACTGTATATTGCTTCTGCTACAGGCTTCTACCATTTTCCCTCTGTTTTTGTGTTTTTCCTCATTACAAATGAGGGTCTGTGGCCAAAATCTCACTACATGATTCGTAATTTTACCTAGAGTCAAGTATCAACAAATGTAGCACAATTCTGAGCCAAATGTGAAAGTCTATGTATAAAAATGTGAATTAATCTGTACTTCCATCCACTATTGTTATGTGAATAAAGCTGCGTGTCCACTAGATGCGTTTTCCCAGATGTGAACTTGCCACATCTGAAAATTGCACGCATGGTAGGTGGTTACTAGCAGGCCACAACATTATCAGCGTTTGAGCTTCAGCGGGCCACAATGTGGTCATGTGACAGCGCTTTCAGCTTGACAGTCCGGCAGATGCGTCGGACAAACATAGCGGCTCGGCCGCAATCTTTCTCTTCACTTCAGCGAAAAGTATTTCTGAAAGCATTTGAGGTGAGAAATAATCTGTGCAGCAGAGCTGTGGCCCACTCGGGAAAATCACCAGATCACAGCTCAAAACGCACTACATGTTACATGCTGGTGTGGTTGCAGTGCATTTCAACCTGCAATCTGGCTAGACTTGTGCTGATCTCTCCTATGTTTGTCCACATCTGCTGGACTGTCAAGCTGAAAGCGCTGTCACATGACCACGTTGTGGCCCGCTGAAGTTCGTTGTCATGCGGCAATGTTGTGGCCCGCTAGTGACCACCCACCAAGCGTGCAATCTTCAGATGCGGCGCGTTCACATACGGGAAAAAAACGCAGCTAAGGGACACGCACTTTAAGGGTTTGTGGGTCACTGAAAGATCCTTGTTCCGAGGGGCCAAAGCACAGAAATTTTGCCAGTAAATCTAGTCTGGATTGATCTTTCATGGCTACTCTTCAACCAAACAAGTAAGCACAAATCTGCTGTGAAAACAGCATGAACTGTCAGCTATACATTAGCTCCAAATGTGAAACTGTCATTGTTCCACTTCATCTCAACAACTCTGATAATAAGAGTTAGATCTGTTTGCCCTTGTGGGTGTAAAGTAAGCATTAAGTTGGTGTTACGGTGAGGCTTCCTATTGTTGTAAATAATTACACAGAGCTTCATTGCGACTGAGAGCCTGTTGAAGGAGAATAAAGATGAAAAATACATGCAATACTGACACCGGAAAAAATGTTGCAACTCCCAGAGCGCCATAATGGATTAACAATTAAAAAGATCAACAACTACATTAAGCGTTGCTGCCCTCTGTGCGTGCTCTGGGCACGTTATCGCAGCTTATAATAGCGTTTGTGTGTCTGCTCTTCTGTATTTAATGTGTTTTGCCCTCATATAAGGAATGGCACAGTAAAGCACAGGGAAATCTGCATGTGTGTACACACACACACACACAAACAACTCTCAAAGGCAGTCTGGACATACACGATACATAAATACACACAATGCAGACATTCTCTACATGCTTTAGACAGGGAGGTGAGGAAGCGACGGTGTTGTTAATTATCTCCCATTGTTATTCAGATTCCCTAAAGTGTGCTGCAGTGTCACACTCTTAACCCTTCTGCTTCACAGTCTTGTTGTTTGGAGACGGTCTTCTGTCCGCTGTCCGCCCACTGAATGGCAGTAATTACACCGTTTAGCTGTGGGTTCATAGCATTACCATTCGCAAGCTGTGGTCGTCAAACCTCACCATGGCAACCTGTCAACATCTTTGTGGAGATGGATGCCATCAGGTCAGTGAAGGGCAGATAAGGGTCTGGTTTTTGGTCATAATCTCAGTGTGCAGTGGAAAGTGCTCTAACACTTGCCTGTTCTATCTGTGTGCCTAAGCAGGGTTTAAAGATGACAACATCAAGAAATATACACACTGTGAGATTTGTTCAGACCTTTGGAGGACAACTGTAATATAGTCATGGGCCTGTGTTTTTGACAATGATTATCATTGTCTCTGTTAGGCTTGCAGCACTCTTCTAGCTTCAATATGAGCCCAAGATGGATGAATAATTCTAACATTTTATGTTGCTTCATGTACAATGGACTAAAAGCAAACCACCATTTGTACAGTTTGGCCTTTGGCTGCTCCGTTCCCCTCCCAAAATACTATTAAAATTGACAGGCTTTCCATTTGATAGTTATTGCTGACAGGACACTTTTTGCCCCTCTTTCATTTATCGATCATGTTGATAGAAACTCTGCCGTGGCGATTAGGCAGTCGGAGCTGTGCTAACTCACAATATCGAACTGGTGGGTAGTGGAATTGGTCGGCGTGGAGCTCATAGAGGTTATCTGTGGCTCAGTCCTCGCTCTAACTAAACATCAAAGCCCTTAATTAATGGGGGGATGAATACACGATGCAGGTTATGACTTCAGCTAATTAGGGAATTGTTAAACAGAGATGGTGCCGGGGAATTCAGCAGAGGCCGTGGATGGAGAATCGATGGTCAATGAAGAGAGGGAGCATGTAGGCAATTTGCCAGTTAATGTGTTCCCAATATCAGGTAAGGGAGGCAGAGGGTGGAGTGGCAGAGACTTTTACATGTATTGACAAAGGCTGAAAACTGAAAGAACAGAGCTTATAGTAGGATTAATAAAGATATTGTAAAGTACTTTGTTAATACCAGTCATTCTTTCTACATGTAGTAAGCAGTAAAATCAGATATCTGAAATATACAAATCAAGTCAAGTCAATATATTTGTTCTAGTACTTGTGTGTAAGTTAATTGTCAGTGGGTTTTTTTCCTGGCAGCAGACCGAGAAGGACATATCTGCCAAGGTAACTGAGGGAAAAACTGAGAACTTACGGCTAAAACAACACTGTATGTTACAGGTCTCATATTTTCTTGTGAATTTCCTGGAAAGATTCACAAAAAATTTCAATTTGAAATGCAATCAATTACAAAAACCATGGACAAACATCGACTAAGACATTCATTTTTTTAAGAACATTTTTGAAAATTATTAAGTAACTGAAAATAGGTTATAATTTCACAACAAACATACTAGCTTTTATTAGTTAACAAAGTTTCTTACATACAATTAAGAAAGGATAAAGTGCCACACCGTGTCACAATATTTAACAGGTCTGGTGTTTTGAAATTAGCCAGAAATATGTAGAAATATGTTGTCAGTGCAGTTTTATGGAATGCTGTGTGTTTTAGTGTCAGTTTAAACCTGAAAACCAAGTAATTTCCAATGCAGTGGAATACATACATGTAAGGATCCAATTCAACCAATATGCACATAAATGTCCTTGGAAATATTATTCAAATGAAAGACTTAAGAATCCAAATTATGACTTTCTAAATAATCGATGGATACTAACATCAGAAATGCAAAAGCTCTGGATGAAAATAACAGGAATTTAAATGGCAACTGGCAAACTCTATCTAGTCATGTAAGACTGTTTACAATCATCATAAGGTTCAGAACAGCCACTATATGGACCGTACGGTGGGACTGAACAAATATGGGATACCGTGATTTAGCAATCCAGATAAGTAGTCAATATTGATATACAGAAAAAAGACAGGGGGACATTATCTCAAAACTGTCCTGTATGTGGATATAGGCATGTGTGGATGACTTGCTTAAGGATAACATAATTATTGCCTCTCTGATAAGCCAATTACAGTCCCTCTTACAGCAGTTTAGGTACCTGGTGATATCTCTTTTTCCACTTCTCTTAACTAGGCCAATAATAATTAGAATCTGGGCTTAAGTTATTCAGAGTACAAAGCAAAGTTGTGTGGAAAATGGCTGTAGATTTAATTTGTACAGGGCTACTGTCAATTCAACCGAAGAGAAGAAAAAACATTTTACTTTGAATTGTGTAGTCAATAAAAGTTTCTAGCCAATGTAGAGATGTGGTGGTCCTTCTTAGAACTTATGGTGTGACTTAGTCATTTCAGCTCTTTCTTATCATCAGTCACGGTTTGCATAAAGTGCAATATATTGATCAGTTTCTGGGTTTGCTGATGAACTAAAAGATAACTGTGAATAATGATGGAATAACTGCGAACAATTGCTTGCCTTGTCAACACTTGACATACTTGAAACTGACCTAAATGTAGGCATGTGACAAATTAAAGGAAAGTTGCTCTCTACCGCCATCATGAAAATACTTAGTGAGGAAATGTCTTTTGGAAGACTGGTGTTCAACACTTCAGTAGAGTTCCAGACACTTGGAGAATCAATAAAAAATGCACATTAAAGCTGTTGTGATGGCACACATTTCATATTAGCTTTGTCCTTTAATTTGTTACCTGTTTGTATGTCATTGACTATCAGCCTGTCCACTGACCCACCTCAAGACCTGCTGGATATTTAGCTGAGTCTCAGAACTTTGGTCAGCTGGCGAAAACCACAGAGTCTGTACCACGGGCAAGTTGCATGCAAGAAGAATCGCTTTGTAACTGGTCTGGTCTAACCGCATTAGCTCCAATATTTTTTTAGTCAAGTTGCTGATTGATCATTTTGTGGGACATAATGTCTTATGAACAAATGTCAAACACAGCTGTGCATTTTACCAGACAGGAGTTGTTGCACACCAACTAGCATAGTCCCTGGACATATGCATTTTTCGATGATGTTTAGCTTTATGGCCAAAATCCACTGTTCCAAAATGTTTCAATTCTCTATTGCTTGGAAAGCTTGCTGCAGCACATCATCTCTGTCGATCAACTAGATTGTCATACATACAGTTCAAACAACATGATCATTAATGTGATCACCACATATGTAGAAATCCACAGTCAGGCCTTTCATTTCCTCTTGTGTTTATCTGCTTATGAACTGGAACTCTTACCAAGTCCTTTGTGGGCATCAAGGCTGGTATACTCGATTGTTCCATCATGGCACCTCTTAGGGTTTTCCTTGTATTCTTTGTGGGCTCCATCAGGACAATATCTGTAGGACAGCCCATAATCTGCAAGGTAGACCTACAGCACAGAACAGACCACACGCACACACTATAATTATAAAGCTATTCAGAAAAAAAGCGCATTTGTCCTGCCTTCTTAGAGGCATAAACCTCATTAAAATGGACAGCTGATAACTGATCATTTACATTATTAATGAAAATAGCACACAGAAGGAAAACCCTTAATTGCCTGCAAAAAGTTTGAATTCTATACAACTGAGCAGACTTCACTCGTGTGCACATGCAGGATAATTTCTAGAGATGTGCGGTGGACTAACCTGTTCAGGATCTCTGTAACCCCGCATGAGGTTGGCAGCTTTAATGTCTGCATGGACATACTCATTCTCATGAATATACTGCAGAACATCCACCTGGCACAGCAGTCAAAAACACACAAAACAAGAATGACAATTATGATGAGCAGACTAATGAAAAGAAGTGAGTACACATATCAAAAAGGTTCACTTGATGGAAAAGAGGGATTATTATCTGCTAAACTTGCATTTGAATGCAAATTTGCTGGCTGAGCAGCTGGTGCTATAGCTCCATCCACCTACTTTATCCAATAATCAATGGACAGAAAAAGATCATGTTCGGTGAAGATTATCTCACCAGTCGTTGGCCGAGCTGCAGTACAGTGGCCTTCTTCAGTCGGCCTCCATTGTGCTCACAGACCTTCTGAAGATCCATGCCCAGTCGGTCCATGGCCATGAAACGATAACTGAGCAGGAGACGTAAAGCTCAGTTCCTTTTTTTTTTTACTCATTCTGACACAACCCTGTCTACTAATACCTAATATGCAGACTGCTTTTTGCCCTAAGAGTGCTACAAACTCCAAAGTAGAAGGTCTTACTCTGACATTTAGTATCCAAAACTTACATGTTTTTTTTGTTTTTTTTTAAACTTGCAATAAATGCTATAATGGAATTTCATTAGACATATTCTGAGGCATAAAGGGATGTTTATTTGACCAATAAGACGCATCTTAAAACACACTTTTGTTCCCTGGCTTTCGATCCAGCATGAGACACTCTTTTATTTATGTTTAGTGCCTTTGTTGTGTGTTTCGGATTTTATTTGTTTTTTAGTGCCTTTTATTTTGTGATTCTATTTGTTTTTAGTGCTTTTATTATGTATCTCTGATTTTATTTGTTTTTAGTGCATCGATAGTGTATTTTATTTGCTTTTAGTGCTGATTTTATTTGCCTTGTCCTGTGTACATGTATGTACAGCACTTTGGGTCAATCAGTGATTGGTAAAAGTGCTATACAAATAAAGCTGGATGGGATTGGACTGGAATAAAATCTAAGTGACATAGAGACCTATCCTTTTCATAATACTCACAAACAAAAACCTAAGAATACATAACATTGTTGACATCATGGTAGAAAAGAGGCTAGCATTACAGCATTTCGGCCAAAAATCCAAAATAATCCTTCAGTATCACGTAATTCAAGTGGTCTGAGAGGAAACGAGACATCTCCACCACCTCCTGGTTCCATTTTCAGACTTGTAAATGTAAATGGTTGTATTTATATAGCGCTTTTATCCAAAGCGCTTTACATGATATGTCACATTTACCCATTCACACACACACTGATGGCAGAAGCTGCCATGCAAGGCGCTAACCACGAGCAATTAGGGGTTAGGTGTCTTGCTCAGGGACACCTTGACATGAGCACGACGGGCCGAGGATCGAACCGGCAACCTTCCAGTTACAAGACGGCCACTCTACCCACTGAGCCATGCCGCCCCCTGGACTTAACAAAATTTAGCCAGTGACAGGAGATTTTACTCAATCACAGTTTTTTCTTCACCAAGGACAGTCAAAATAAGAAATGTTGACTTTTGGCTTGAGTACCTTTCTATGTTGGACGCTCATGCTAAACTAGTGGGAGGGGCTTAGAACAGAAAAAAGAGAGGGAAAAGCTGCAGGAGGATGGTTGCATGTTGTCAAATACTGCTTTATTAATTGTCTTTTCCAGATTGCTGCAGGCTGCAACTTTGTGTCAATCAGGCTAACAACAACAACAGAAAATGCTAAAATACTGACACACTAAGGAAGTGAATACAAATTGGAAGACACAAAGTAGACATTATTTTGAACTACTGGAGTTTGAGACAATTCTGTCCAACATCTAAGGCCAATGTACAGATGCTTTTGGTTAGGCGGGTCTGGAAAAGCTTAAATGAAAGTGTCATGAATTAGACGCGTCACGTCAAAAAGTGACAAAGCAGTGACGAAGACAAAGAAAGCTGTAGACAACTTACAATGTGTGAAATAGGCTATGCTGTGATTGCTAGTCCACGTTCTCTTTCACTCTCTCAATCACTCACACACTGAAATACTGGAGAGGGCAGGTCCTCTTGTGCACTTAATCAAGATAACTGTATAAAACAGGTGAAGAATTCAAAATGACACTATTATGGTTAAGGCAGTATATATACACACACACACACGTGTATGTATATATATATATATATATATATATATATATATATATATACATATATATATATATATATTCCAATACGTTCCAATTGCACAATATATATTTAAATGATCATCTGATTACAATTTGTTGTTTTTCACAGTAATCAGAGTAGATGAGCCAGAGTGGTGACGTGATTAAGTACGCTGGTGTTCCAATTGCACATTAAGAATGCTCCTGTTCTTGAGAGTCCGTACGTCCAAGTAAGAATGGCCAGCACAGTTTGTTCGCCGCCAAAGACAGGCCAATGTTAAAACAACAGTTCAGCTACTTAGTTTCGGTTAGGCAGACCTTTTCCTACCATGAAACCTGGATTTAAAGCACAGAAGTGAACTTTACAGAGAGTATTGGCAACGTTTTTTGTCTATGACATCACAACTTCAAAATCTTAATGAGAGCAACATTCTCAAGTTGAATAATGATGCATCATATGGTAGTACTTATTAGAAAGGTCTGATTGGGTTCCAGCTAACCCACAGAAACGTAGTAATATAGAGACAAATGCTGATGTTTTTACACTCAAAAAAGGAATTGACCTGATGCAACTGTCTAATAACATGCTAGCTACAAATATTAGTTATGTCCGTACCTGAGGTCATTATATTCTGCAAGTCCAGAGCCCCAGTATGTCGGGATGCCAAGAAAGTCCAGTTTCTTGTTTTTCTTCCATCTTTGCACTGAAACAAAATTACAGAAGGAAAAAATTATGTGAATGTGTCATTTTCATTATTGAGGTACTCACATTTGGGTGTTTACACCTGAAAAGCCTGGGCAGAAAGAAGTCAGACCACTAACTACAGGAAAACTCATAACTGCACTGGCTGTTTTGACAAAGCAGAAACCCTGGCAACATGGACCACCTATTTGTACTGACATAAGTTTGAGGGGGGTGGCAGGTAACTACAAAAACTTTTGATGTTATTTCTCCCTACAATTTCAGAGTATTATGCTTGTCTAGCCTTGACCAATAGCCCCTGCCTCTCTTGGGGAGTCTGAACACTCTAGAAAAAGTTAGCAAATGTTTTGTCCAAAAATCAGATTTGTTCTTGTGAGGGTAACAATGCATGTTTACAAATATCTATCTTAAAGTACTGAAACTACAAACACACAACTGTAAATACATGCACATGTGTGCGTGCACGCATGCAGGGGCACACACACACACACACACACACACACACACACACACACACACACACACACACACACACACACACACACACACACACACACACACACACACACACACACACACACACACACACACACACACACACACACACACACACACACACACACACCAGACAAAGCAATGGGCCTGGCTCAGGGCTTGATGGCGTCTGGCCTGACTGGCTCTCAACCAGGCTGGCAGGTGGTCAGGGGCTCAGCAGAGGCCCGGGCATCATTACATGTGAGTGGCTTCCTCTCCCTTGCTCCTTTCCAAACGAAGGCGTTAGAGAACTCAGACAAGCACGGAGAGGGGGGTCCAACTGCCACTGAGGTGCATGTTTGCTTTGGCTTATTATTAATTACAGTGCGGCAGGCAGCAAAGCCTCTGTGTCTGCAGCCACTTCATCAGTCAAATGCACTTGTGCTCCAGTGAGCTGCCGGGACTCTGGACGGGTGGTGCTACTTACTGCTTTCTGGTTTGGCTGCCCTCTGGTAGAACTTGAGCTCTGAGAACAGGGGGCCATTCTTCTGGTACTCCTGCATGTACAAGTGCACAGTATTAACCATTTCATTATCACTGGCTACAGCTGTAGCTGGTAACTGTCTGTGTCTAATTCACAATATAAAACTGTGATAAGACGTACTGTCTCAACCAATGAGCATCATGTCACTTGGCCAAATACAACTGCCTGGGTAATATGTTCCTTTTTAAAGCTTTCAAAGGCAAAATGACATAAATGCTGGCATGAAACATGGCAAACTAGAGGAAATTCTGTTTTATTTAAGAGGTGTGAAAGGAGAAATTGTCTTCTCTCAGTGTCTTGTTTTTCCACCTTTTTAGTAAGAGTGCAAATTACTACACTGAAGAAAAGAGTTTCATACTGGACTGTCACATCTGCTAACAGTAATAGTGGACATTAGTTGTACTGTCAGGATTAAACGTTGCGGATACAGTCTACCTGGCAGTTTTCCATCACAATCATTTTTGTCCTTTTATGCAGATCATTTAGGTAATGATCATGGAGCTCAGTTTATCCGTGGTTAGCCTTTGTGTTCATGACAACTTCATGACAATGGGAACCTGCATTGAACACTCCATGTATGAGACTAACATCCAGTTCTAGTTTCTAAAAGTGGGCTGCACAGTGGAATAGTGGTTAGCACTTTCGCCTTACAGCAAGAAGATCCCCAGGATCTTTCTGCATGGAGTTTGCATGTTCTCACATTTGATCTTGTTTGTATAATACGTACAAAAACTAAGCATGACAAACGTAATTTGCAGCTTTATGGGGCGCTATGTGATGTTTCCTGGTGTAAACAGCATCTTTTGAAAATGATGCTGTTACTGCGAGTTTGCTCTGGAACTAGCAGAGACTTAAGAAAGTTTTTTAACTTTCTATTTTTACGTTTTTAATTTTAACTCTCAATTATAAAGTTTTTATTCTATGGAGGTTTCATATTTGTGAAACCTCCCAAATGTTTCTGACACTGTTTCTACCACATCCTTTGCCTGTAATGGACTACTCTTTATATGTTCTCACCTGATCTGGTCTTAAGCCCTGTGATTGGTTAAAGTCTCCCATCAGAAGCTTCTAAAGCCTGAAGACAGGCTTTACACCTCCAAGAGGAGGTGTAAGTGTCCAGTTTCCCTTCTGAAAACTTGAATTTAGCAAGCATTTAACAAAGAAAGTTGAAAACCTCCTTTGTGATATCTGTTATCTCTGAGTGTTCTACTTTTTGTCAAGCTGACTTGCACAACAAAAGTCTGATGATGTCAAACTGCCTTCGTAGTTCAGTCCTCTGATCTGCTAAAGGACGTGAACACTAGAAAAGCTGCACCAGTGAAAATAGAAGCATCCAGACAAATTTAAAATCTGCTTATAATTTATTGAATATAGGTCTGGGTCCGTATAGGAATAAGTCTGGGTCCGGACTCAGACCGCGGTCTGTCAGTTAGTGACCTGCGGTCTAGTATGTAGTGGATTAAATGAAGCCTTAATTCAGACAATTTTTCCTTGAGGAATTTCAGTAATCGAATTACTCAAATAACACAAGGAATCGTTTCAGCCCAACAAGTGATGAAAATATACTACTTTGAATCTGAATATAAAATTGCCTAAACTAAATTTAAAATTTATGATTACCACAAACCAGCTACGGCAAGTGGAAATGGACAACAACACCTAGCAACCAGTCAGCATGCAATACATTTATGCCAGCTGAGGACCCTTTACTGCCCACAAATTGAAGTGCAAAGGTTGGAGGAACAATCACATCAACTAAGGTTCCAGTCAGCTCCACTGTCAAATGTTACTTCTGGTCATCATTTGTGAAAATTTTTTACATGATTTCTCACAGTGGCTAAGTCACGTGATGTTTTGTGAAGTTGAAACTAAAAAAAGGGGGAAACATTACTTTTCTGTAAACAAGTTACCCATCCATTCTTGTCTTTAACCATGGTAACAACTGTTCTCTGCTTCCAACAGAGAAGCGCGGTAAGGACATCCTGCGTTACATTAAAATTTCAAAAAGCATTTCTGTGTCCCTGAAGACGTATAGGCAGCACAAATATACTCACCACTTTTATGACAAAGTCAGTGTCCATTGCAACAGGTCTGTCTATGTCCTTGGAGGCTTAAAGATGGCAGAAGACAGACAGGGAAGATGAGACAACATGCAGGCTCCAAAGTATATATATGTTATGTAGGTCACTTGGAGTTTTCAAATATATCCAAGACTAGAAAGTCATTTACAAAATACTGTACTTGGGACTAATAGATTTGTAAATCTAAGGAACTACAGCTGATTGGACGACAAATGTCAATTAATGGGGTAGGGAACATTTGCAGTACATGCCATGCACTGACATTTTTCTAGCAATCGGGGCAAACAGCTTTCACAACAAAGAAACAGATCAATCAGAGTGTCCCCCAGAAACAATCTGTGTATGTGGAGCAAAAACACAGGGACTTCTTAAAACCAGTCTGCTACATGTACATAGCTAAGTGATGAAGTGTGAATATACAGGGCGTGTGTGTATCGGCATGTCATTACACACAACGTGCTCATTACCAAGATAGATCAGTCCAAATCCACCTTGACCGATGATTGTCCCCAGCTTCCATTTTTTCTTCTCGGTGTCTGTCAGTATGAAGCCATCTGGGAGTGGTTTAGGTAATGCATTCTTTTTTGGAGGAGCCATTAAAACTAAGAATGTTTCAGAAAACATGTAAATATATTATAAAATATTATAAAAATCCATCTATACACTGAGACAAAACACAAAAGAGAAATTACATGATGTGCCCTGGCAGTGGTCACAAACATCAGAACAAAGCTGTATTCTTGAAATATGTTTGGGAGATAACAATGTAATAGATGAAGTAACAGTGATTGTGCAATTTCTTCTTTCGATTCTGTCTAATATGAAAACAAAACTGAAACAACACCCAGTCTCTCTGGCACAAAGCTGCCCTGTGCTACTCAAGTTATCTAACGGATAAATGAGAGACAACATCCACAAATGTCTTTTTTTTTTAAATTTCAGCTTTAAAAATCTGATGTATGATTGAGTTGTATGAGTTGTTAGGAATTAAAGCACAGTTCTTCCCCACTGTGAATTGTGGTATTTTTAGTCATCTTTTTAATCTCAGATTTAATTTGTGACAGCCTGAACAATCAAAAACAAATTCTTTCAAAAGACCATACCACAAACCCAGGTCACAAAGTGGATGCAACCAAAGTGAATCCATGATCCATGATCGCTGACAGACAAGCCAGAGGGCTTGTAAATAATGCTTGAACATGCTTATGAAATGACCTGTGGACAGCACAACTTTGTCAGATTTAAATCTATAGACTGTATCTATATGCATGTCTATATCATGGCTCCATATGAAGAATTTCCAGAAGAAGTAAAAAATTCTGATTGTAAAAGAAAATATCAGTGACCACTAAAAATCAGTAGAAACAGAGTTGCAGCAGTAATCTGGAGAACGAGCTATAGTACAACTAACCAGAGCTGCAGGGGTCATTCTCCTAAAACAACACCACAGACATACAGACTTGGCTCAAGGATTATAAATGGAAATGAGAGAGGTTTTAGTGACAGCTCAGAAAGTGTGAAGGGCATACATATCATTAGCCTCTATGTCCGGTGAGAAGAAGAAAACATAATACGTTGAAGTAATATTGCACAAAGGCGTGTTCACTTCTGCTGTTAACTGTGCGGTAGTTTTGAGCAGTCAGTTTAAAGCATGTCTATTCTGGCTATGTAGTTTTGCTTGTTAGCACTTTGTTGAGGTTAGCTAGTCAGATAAAGCACAACAAGTACAGCAGGATGTAACACAACAAAACTGTCTGATACACTGCAGTCAGGTTTACACAACTCTGGTGAGCAACAGACAAACATTGGGACGACTAACGGCACAGCATGAACTACCTGGCTAATAAGCAGCTAACTTAGCTAGTAAGGCGGCCTGAAGTATCACTTACAAGCGAAAATACGCAACGACTTCTGAAGCCGTATGTCGTCGGGCCCTTTGTTCAGAAACACATCGATAAGCTCTTGTAATTAATATCGTAGTGTTCTTGAAATGTCACCCTTCTTCCTCGGTGATCCTCCACAGTGAAACAGAAACAACAACCGCTTCACTTCCTGAAAATTGTCCCTCCCGCTACGCCGTACAGCCAATAGCAGGCAAGGAAAAGTTTCTCAACAACCAATAGCCAATAGGGAGACAGAAGAGGTGGGAACATGCGGTATTATGGACTCAGCTGACAAATCAACAAGCTGGAACCAGGATTATGAAGCTGAAATCACGAGTGTCACTTAAAACCTGACATGTTCATTTTCATCTGAAGTTTGTATAAACTAAAGACTTACAATTTTCCAAAATTAATTCTTGTTGTTCTTTTTTAACATACAATTATTTTCTGCTTTTTTTTAATTCGGTGATTTGTTATTTACTATTGTGTCATCTTGTTGCTGAGTCTGTACAGTATTAGTCTGAGGTATGCCTCAGTCAGTATGATATTTATTATGTTGTGTATATGTCACGAATTTTAGATGATATGCAATTTCATTTTAATTTTTTAAGATAAACAAAGATAAACTTTATTGATCCCACAGTGGGGAAAGTTCACCATGGACAACACAAAAAATATACCATCTGTTTGGGCTAACTAACTCATTTACAGTCCCTTTTTATTTTGATCAGTGCTGTCCATGTCAGATAAATGAAGTGAAATATTATTCTTTATCATTAAGATTAAAAAAAAATGAAGACAGCCTGTGAAGCAGCTGATAAAAGCAGATCAGCTAAAACAGAAAGAATGCAGGGATTAATGTGTAGTAAGAAAAATCGTGATGCCAGCATGTCAAAGCACTATAATTATAAATGTGGAAGACAGTGCACCCCAGGGATTTACAAAATAACTCACTGGATGATTAAAGGTGTATGAAAAATGTTGCTGTTACAGAGAATGATGCTATTTTCCCCGATGTTTTGTGACATTTTTTACATTTTTCTTATGAAATATTGTCACTACATATGAGAACAACTGCCGTTATTTGCACTTTCCACATTTCATGTCCATATCCAACTTGTGATGAGGGATCACAGGTAGACACTGCGATTTAAGAAATCAAAAGCCAAAACAAGATTGGAAACAAACGTCATAGTGTGGCAAGTGCAGAAGTTGCCCGTTTCACATCAGCAAACCTGCTGTCTCAAATAAGATGCAAATAATTTCACTTGGGTGTTCTCTATTTTAAACTACAGGAATTTGTGACCACCTGTAAGTAGAAAAAAAATCACATGAGATTAGATTTTCAGCCAGTACAGAAGACGGTGTTGATTTTTCTTGATTCAAACGATGTTTGCAACTTTGCGTTGTTTGCCATTTGCCAACAGTGATTGCAGAGATTTTTCATTCATCACGTATTCTAAGTCAGCGCTGATGCTGAGTTTCCCACTGCCGGGCAGGAGGCCTAGAGGAAGACCAAAGAGGAGGTTTATGGATGTGGTTAAAGAGGACATGAAAGCAGTTGGTGTGAGAGAAGAAGATGCAGCAGACAGGGTTAGATGGAGGCAATTGATTCACTTTGGTGACCCCTGAAGGGAAAAGCCGAAAGGAAAGAAGACGTATTCTAAGTCAGTCCTTCTTGAAGACTAATTGAAGTTTACATAAACGTCCCTGACCACTTCAGAATGTAACTTGAGCTTTAAAAAACAAAAGCATATTGAAATCCCTGTTTGACATTTGCTTTTAAACATAACCTTTTAGCTCTCACTGTCTGTTGTATAGGCTGAGTGAATGTATTTTTGAATGGCATAGGCCCATTCTGAATCAAAGCAACACTGACATACACGTTTAAAGCCTCACAATTGCACTCTTCTCTTCTACTCAGAAATAATGTTTAAATGTGGATGATATATCACAGGGATGTATTCATTTCTGTTGTGCACTGTAGATATTTCTGGTGGGCACAAGTCATCTGTTGATTCACATGAGTGTGTATTTCCTCAAGACAGTTCTATCTTATTTGTGACCATAGTATATGAAATTTGCAGCCCCCTTCCAACTCTAACACTGTATGAGCTGTTTATCTGACTGATTAATCCTATTTATGAGCTCACAGAATGAATGATGAAACAACTTGTGATCCTTAGTATGAAACCAGCAAGGTCAGAAAGCAGAATGCAAGTAGCAAGTATTTGTGATGCGATGTGTCCACATTTGCTTTGGAATGATCAAATGTTTAAAATCATTCTGAGCACTGGCATTACTATCACAGCTCTCTGCAAAACTGTTTTTGACCTGTATGATTATTTCATTCAATCAGGTGATCCCCATGTGGTGTGTATTGAGATTTCCTTAGCATTCTATTCTGCAAAATTCAGAAAGCATAAAGGCCGCTGTGAAAAAATAAGATAATTTAACTTACTCCAGTGAAATCATTTTCATTTAAAATATGAAAACAAATAGTCACAAATAAGTCATAAAACATCTTCCATTTACCATTTGTATATCATCTGAGCTATATAGATGCTGCAGTGAGTGTGCTTTCATTAATCAGTTTCATTTTATTTTTTGAATACAATAAATGTTCTGTACACCTCGATGGTGTCCTTCCTTTGCAGCATGATGCACGTTGTAAAACATTTTAATGATTCAGTATGTTTTTTTTTAAATGCCCACTTATGACATTGAATAGCTGTGGGCTGCCCTGCTTTACAGAGCAGGTAATTGCCACAAAATAAATTCACCAGTCCAGATTTAGAGCGTTTAATGATGTACCAAAAAATACCATTTCAAAGTACTTTCTTCCCTGCTAGGAATACATTTCTGAGCTTTTCTTATGCAACAGAGTTGTGTTGTTATTAATGTAACAGGTAATTTCCACTAAAAAAAAGATCCTACTGTGTATTTGCCCTATAAAAATATTGTGTGTTCCAGTATGGCATTTGTTCAGTGTTATCCATAAATCCCAGTCTCACACACAGCCTACTACACCCTTGTTACACTTAAAGTGGATCCACTTATGCATAAATACTCCAAATAGTCAATAAGGCCAGCTGGTGTTAACAGCAGCATGCAGTAAAATGGAAGCAGAGGTGGTACTGGATTCTGACATGGTATTGGGCCTTCAAAGCAGCCTTTTGTATACTGCTTATTCAACTTAGTTACACAAATCAATAACAGTTTGTTTTCGGGAATTCAAGTGTCCCTGTTGTAACCCAGCTTGATCTCCGTTTTGCTGTACAACATGGTCAATACCACAGTCAGCTAATGAACACAGGCTGCAGGAACAAAATGCAACACTGGAAACTGGTGGTGGTGGTGGTGGTGGTGGTGGACATGAACTCACACATTTCTCTTCACTCATCGCTCTCAATCAAGCATGGTTTTTTTTCCAGTGAAAGGAGAGGCAAAATGCCTACTCTTGTTGTTCCTGTTGGCGTGCACCTGCAGTGAGCCTATCGATCTGCTGGCACCCTTAGGGCCTAATTTAAGTCTCAAGGATTCTGCTTTGAAAGGAAGAAAAATAAAACATCACTGGTTGAACATCAGGTAGTCACAGGGAAAATTGGGGGGAAACTGGGTCTGGCTTGGATTGAAGATCAGCTCGAAGTCATATGCGCTGCTTGTCCACAGATCAATGGCAGAACACTTATAATGAATATGACTAATTATTGCACCACAGAGCCTATGGTGTGTCTAAATACCTGCTATTAACTCAGCTTGTATAAAATTGGCTGAGGAATGCTTTTAATTGCATAGTCCTTCCCAAACAGCTTTTTATAAATGAGTGTATCGTCAATTCAGTGTCATCCTAATGCATTTGCTAATACGCCCATGCAAGCAGTCCTTAAGAACAGAATTTAAGCTGTGTGCCATTTGTTTTATATTTTAACAAGTGTTTCATGTTTCATGTGACTGTCCAATCTGCACAGCAAACACCGAACGACGCACTCCTGTGGTTTTACTCATTGCAACTTGTTGCAGGATGTTTCTGTGACTTAAAAAATGGTTGAAACACTACAGATATTGTGTTACGAAAGTGTTGGAACTTGCAGCATAATAGCAACTGATATCTTATTCACAGCCGATTTTTAACTGTAATCT
This sequence comes from Acanthochromis polyacanthus, assembly GCF_021347895.1. NCBI lineage: Eukaryota > Metazoa > Chordata > Actinopteri > Pomacentridae > Acanthochromis > Acanthochromis polyacanthus. The sequence goes on from NC_067127.1 coordinate 26,698,482, forward strand.
GGTTTTGCATAAGGAAAACCCTCGTAGAAAGCAAGTGAAAGAGCACATAGAATACATCTATACAGATTCTATATGACACTTTATCCTCTGTAGGGTTTGTAGGGTGACTTAGGGTAAAGGCACCGTTCACTCTGGACAGGTTACCAGTCTATCACAGGGCCACACAGACAGACAGACAGACAGACAGACAGACAGCATACTCACATTCACACCTACAGGCAATTTACCAGTTAACCTCAGCATGTCTTTGGACTGCGAGAGGAAAACTGGAGAACATGGTGAAAACCCATGCAGAAACAGGGAAAGCATGCAAACTCCACAAAGAAAGACCCATGATCAAGGCTTGAGCCCAGGACCCTGGAGCTGTGAGGTGACAGTGCTACACGCAGGTCAGAATGAAGTATGATTAGTTAGATGACATGAGGAGGTGGTCAGTCTTGCATTATGATTGGGATCTTAGCAGGAGTAAATGCTGTCAGTACAATGTGACCACATTCTCAAAAAATATGCAGCAAGTTGAAAGCTCATTGAACTCCATCTCTTCCTGGAAAATCAGACAAATTTGTCAATACCCTGGGTGTGACATAACAGTCATAAATACACAGGCCAAGGATTTTTATGTCATTTTCCAGGAAATGTATCCAGATGCGGAATGGGACCTAAAAGTTTGTTGTTGTTTTTTGGTTGTTTTTTTTTGCATCTTTCCACTGCAGGAGGTCCTTTCAGTCTCACTGTCTCTGTTGTGGCATAGAATCTGACAGATTCAATCCCAGTTACTGGATGTGACTCTAGTTCCATGAGCACATAGGAACTAGACCAATGGAGGATTTGTTATATTATCTATTTAGGGAGTTTTACATTGTTGATGACAATGTTTGAAAGGAGAAGATGGGGATATCGAAATAGCATAAAAAATGGTGCTTGATGTAATTTCTGAGGTTAATCAGTCAGGATTGAGACCTGCACAGCAGTTTTTAGAGCTGCTCAAAAGTCTCAACCCTGCAGCAGGTGTTTATTTTCTCTCACTAAAGCAGTTTTAAAAGAGGTTCTACAGGGGCAGTTCCTGTGATCACAACCTGCACAAGAAATTTAAATTTCTGCAGTGGGAAATGTCCTATTTTTGCCTCTTACGAGTTTTCTAGTTTTATGGAATATTAAATCCCTGCCTTACCCATTTTAAAAGGAAAGATTCAGATTTTCTAGTTTGTTAATACTCTACTGGTACACTTACACCCATTTACTCTCACCGGCTACTTGCTAGATCAGTCAGTGTTGTTGAAATAGACACAGGGCCTCTTTAGTCTTTTCCCCACAGCTTTCATAGAGACACAAACCAGAAAAAAACAGAATATTATTTTGGCCTGCTAGATATATTCATTATCCTTTGTTCGCTCACTGTAGCGGGCAACTTGCTGCACAGAACTGCTAAATGGACAGATGAACAGCTTTTGTCATAAAATGTTGATGGTCGGTATATTTTGAATTGAGCAAGTGTGTTGCTCTGTAAATAAGCACATTTTCAAAAATGTGCTGAACTATTCCTCGAACAGGGTCTCCACAGAAAGAGGCTGTTAACTTCACTGGGACTAGCAGAGGTTAAGCAACTGGATTAAATCTTTCTGATTCTCCAGTAGGATATACAGTTGTACAGTTTGACATCGAATCAATCCAAAAGTCACCAGTGTTAACTTCATTGATACTGTAACCTCTCACTGTGGCCCAGGTGTTGACCCTCACCTCCCTCCATCTCTCTTCCATTTCTTCTCTGTTGTCTTCTCTCTTTTCACTTGACCTCCACCTCTCTTACTCCCTCCTCTCTTTTTCCTTCCTCTGACTTTGTCACCTCTCACCTGGGGTAATTGCTCTGTGGGCTCAGCGGCGCCTGCCAAACAACACTGCAGTTTCCTCTCACCGCCTCTCATAGTCTGGGCTCAGCAACACCAATCTCTGCGAGGGCATGACACCATTTTGTGTAACTGGCCCTCGTGATGGAGATAGCATAATTGTCCTAATTAGGAAGGGGTGCGTGGATCGGGGCGGCCGCAGCTCTGACCCACCCCGGCCTGAGTCCATATGGTGGGAGGCTGATAATGAGCCAGTTAATGTGCTGTGTCCATCAGTAAGAGGTACTCAGTATGGACGCTATGCCAAGGAGATGGAGGAGGTTTTACTCTCTTTGCCCTCTTTTCTATTTCCTCTCTCACTCACTCATACACACATAAATTTACATTTTGGCTCCAATAAAAAAAAAAAATGGAGCAAATTCTTTGATGTATTTATGTGCTTAATTACCTATAGTAGTCATACCTGTCAGCACATTAGTGGGTGTTACATTTTGTCAGTAATTACGGACATCCTGCCCCCGTATCATAAATGACATTTTCAAACTGTTTCATTTTATGAATCATTTGTTCCTGGCCTTGACTCTCAGCTCCCATCATGCAGCTGTGTCACTATTTCATGTTGTGACTTTGTTCCCTTTATGAATATGAGATGTATTGTCAGTCCAAATGAAAGTAATACAAATCTAATGGCCGGTAATGAGATGCTGTTTCACCATTATTGGGTGTGGGCTGTGTCTGTGCGAACGCATGCGTGTGTGTGTGTGTGTGTGTGTGTGTGTGTGTGTGTGTGTGTGTGTGTGTGTGTGTGTGTGTGTGCGCGCGTGTGTGCGTGTGTGCATGTGTGTGTGTGTGTGTGTGTGCGTTTTCAATACTGTGTATGATTTGATGCTAATAAAACCATACTTTCTGCTCCAGGGAGCATACACTGACCATGATTCAGATTAGGCCTTAATGGCTTCCAGGCCTGAGGCTAAATTGAAATGTAAAACCCCAAACCAAACATCATTTAGTTCTTACGTTTCTTGATGTGGCCCAGCAAGTGGAAATTGGAGACATGTAGCTGTTAAACTGTAATTTGCTTTCTTCCATGCAAATATCGAAGTGCAGTGAAGAGGCTGCGTCCAGTGACGCAAAGATGCACGTCTGGATTTGCATTGTGATGCTACAAATGTTCATTTCTCCTAATCTATGTCCGCTCAGCAGCTTCTTCCCTATGAATTCAATTGTTTAAGCACTTATGAGTTTTTCCCCTTGTGTATATTAGCAAGACAATCACACCAAACCGTAATTTGAATGTGCTGAGGAACATTTTCAAATAAAACATTTTTAAGCACCACTTGATCTGGAGCTTCCACACAGCTAATAATTTGTAGGTGAATTAACTTGATGTTTTATTATTATCTTTTTCTATATGTACTAGCAGTTTTAGGAATATGTGAAGATCAATTGAAATTTTGCATTGCACTCAGTTCAGCTTAGACATTTGTCATAAACAACCAGTCTGGATCAATTCTGCAATAAAATCATAATGCATCATATCCATCACATCAGAGGTGGACTGCCCGCCTCTGATCAAACCAGTTTCGGTCTCACAGATCAGCTAATCAATACACTGGTCAACACAGATCACACGACACTGTGATGAATGCCACCCAGTCCTGTGGGGAACTGCAGCACCAGTGGTACTGTAGGATAATGGTTGGTGCTAAAGTTGTGTGCGTGGAGGTTTAAGAGGCTACACTGTGTCTTTGTTATTGCCTTTCAGTAATCAAAGGCACAAGAGCACTTTGCTTTGCTTTGTTGTTTGTGCCACCATATGACTCATATTCATGCAATGTTAGGTCTGTTTAACATTTCCCCCCATCCTAGTCCACTCTCCACTTCCCAGGTTGAGAAGCACAGGTTTAACAAATGGTCAGTCTGCCCTAGTTGCTAACCACAGTGCTGCCACTAAAAAAAATCCCTTTGTGGACAAAAAGAATTTTCTTTTGCAACCTGCAAACAATGTCAATGTGACATGAAGGGTCAGAGCCCAGAAATGGTCTTCAGCGTGTTTGAGATGTTGCTCTAGTGTGAAGTATGTGGGGCTGATCTGGCAGTTTCCAAGAAACAAACATTTATGGTCTTGGAAAAAATTATTATACCACCCTTGTTTTCTTCAATTTCTTATTCATTTTAATGCCTGGTACCACTAACAGTATGTTACCTGAAGAATACAATGAATACTACAAAAAATGCAGCTGATTGCATAATACTTCATGTCCTATTTGACATGCTTAACCTTAATTGTATTCTCAGGGTACATAAGAGACCATTTCATGTGATAAGCAGCATCGCACATGTAAAGGCCTAGAGTGGTTTCCTGTTTACATTTTAGCTGTAGCACAAGTCAGAAGTTGTCAGTTCTCACATGATGCCTAAAACAAAAGAATTATGTGAAGCCACAAAGGCAGCCATCTTGCCACTGCTGGAAATCGAGAGACAGGTAGTTAAAAAACTGATGATCTCCAAGACAGCGGTTGATTACACCAAGAAAAAAACAAGCTGAATACGGTACTACCAAATTGCAAGCTGATTGCAGCAGAAAACGTCTTTCTACAACATAAGATGATTCATCCGTTTCTGTGTCAGGAATTGTCATCAGACCTCCAGGGACCTTAAAAATGAGTGGGCACTGTCAAGAAATGTGACTTGTTTGGCAAGTGCAGTTCAAAATGGACTTCTTGAAGCTGGTCTGATGTCACACGGAAGAAGCCCTTCATCAACAAAAGGCAGAGGAAAGGCCCGTTACCCGTTGCTGGGGATCACAAGGATTGGACTGTTGATGATTGGGCTAAGATTCTCTTCTGCGATTAATCCAATTTTCAGTTGATGTCTACTCCAGCCAACTTACTGGTTAGGAAGAAGCCTGGAGAAGCCTGCAAACCAGGCTGTCTTGCCCTGCAGTAAAACATGGGGGTGGATCAGTGATGATCTGGGGTTGTTTCATTATGTTATTATCAAGAAAACCATGGAAAGTGGCTAGATATCAGCTCTTAACTTAAACTCTTATGAGCTATTTTTGTTGTTATCATTATATTTGTACAAACAAATGTACCTTTAGCTGTACCATGCATTAAAATAAACAAAAAAATTGAAGAAAACAAGGGTGATCTAATAATTTTTTCATGACTTTTTCATGACTGCAAGTGTTTACTTTGTGCTTTACCATGTGTCTCAAAAACAAAGTTTCTATATAACTAAACCTCATTCTGAGTTGTGCTTTGAGAGAAACATAATCTATTCTGGATCACACTATTACAAATGTATTTCAGTCAACTCATCTCTGTAATTGATTTTATTTATTTATTGTCAGTTGACTCACATACACCTGGTAACTCAGAAAATGGAGAAGTTCCAAACATGTTGTGAAAGTGTTCATTAAAACCCAAGCAGTGCTGTTTATCAAAACAACAACTGAAAATCTAAATAATAAGAATGCAAAAAACAAACAATGAAAACTTTATATCATTCTAAAAATGAAGGCTCCACACGGAACATGAACCCCAGTGTCTTGGGTGAGGATTCTGTTGCAGACATATGACTGCATCATGCCTTCCTAAATCCTAATGTGGACTTAGATTTTTTTCAAAAAATAAATGAAGATGCTGGCATGCATTGCAGCACATGTGCTGAGTGAACAAGTGTCACTGGAATTAACTGGCTGGTCCAGTATCAGTTTTTTGACTACATAAATTGAAATGTTACGCACTAGTAAGAACTGCTGACTGCAGAAGGAAGTAGAGCAGTTATGTGGTACATGCAAGCAATAAAATAAAAAGAATATGAACAGCTAAAATTATATCCAGAGGAGAAGCATGTCACCTACAATTTGCTCCAAAAACATCTACAATATTTTCCCTTGATTTTATTCCACAGTCAACAACAGGAGCAACAAAACATCAAGAAGAAGAAGACAGCTAACTTAGAAACCTGTAAATTTGGGATAGGTTTCAAAATTTACCAAAAAATGCTTTATGACAATTCTTATAGCATTGGCCATCTCCTAACTATTCTTCTAGTGTCAGCAACATTTAGATATTTTTGACTTTCAGGTAAATACCTTGGGAGCTACTTAATAGAATGCAATGAAACTAAGCAGACACTCATGGTGCCCAGAGAACACATTTTGTTGACTCTAAACTTTCTCTCACATTTGCTCAAGAGCCACCATCACGTCAGATCTTTCACTTATTCTATGACATATCTCAAAAGCTTTAAGATAAATCTGCATCCTCTCTAGCATCACCGTGACATTTTTCTCATTTTTAGTGACACATCTCAACAACTAATTGCCATATTATCATTTAATTAACATTTAGTAAACACATTTTTTTACCTAACAGGATGAATTGTAACAACTTTACTAAATGACCTTTCATCTTGCTCTAACTTCAAGTCTAAATTTGTGCAACTTCTCCAGTAAAGCAATATAGACTGATGACCATCCATAGTTGTGCTTTTGATTTAATTCTCATTAGCGACTGTTACCCTAGTAAACAAAGATGATGAGCATAGAACACATTATGCCAGCTTAGCGGCACCATTTTAGCAGGATAGCATGGCCATGTGAACTTTTAGTTCAAAGCACCATTATGTAAGAGCTTTATTCCTTATTTTATCCATCCATCCATTCTCTATACATTCTTTATCCTCACTAGGGTCGCGGGAGGTGCTGGAACCTATCTTAGCTGACTCGGGCGAAGGCAGGGGACACCCTGGACAGGTCGCCAATCTGTCGCAGTGCTACATATACAGACAAACAATCACACTCACATTCACACTCACCGGCAATTTAGAGTAATCAATGAAACTCAGCATATTTTTGGACCGTGGGAGGAAGCCGGAGTGCCCGGAGAAAACCCACGCATGCACAGGGAGAACATGCAAACTCCATGCAGAAAGATCCCAGACCCACCCCGGGATTTGAACCAGGGATCTTCTTGTTGCAAGGCGAAAGTGCTAACCACTAAACCACTGTGCAGCCCCTCCTTATTTCATGTACAAGAAAAAAAAAATCTTGTTTCTAGTTAGTCAAATGAGAAATCTACACTTTAAAGAAATAAATTAATCTTATAAGAGATAATAGAAATGAAACCCAACTGTAATCTTGTATGCAGGAACATCAACATTGAGACTGTTTTGCCTTCACGGCCTCTGTCTATTTGTTCAAGGCCTTATCGACAGTATCCACAGCCTTCAACAGCTTAACACCAAACATCAATTATTTCTTCGGACAACTGTTGATACAATACCACTGGAGGCTCTTCAGTCAAACATTTCTCACCTGTCTGCAGCAGCTATGTTTCCTTGCACACATGCACAAAAAGTTAAAACAGAAAGTTGAATAAAATCAATTGTTTCATTGGGAGCATGGAAGGTCAGAGCAATGGTCCGGCTACCTTTGTTGTGTGCCATAAAAAGCAACATTCCTGATAAAAAGTGCTCTAGTGCTTCTCAGCTTGATAAGTGCACTCGGGTGGCCTTGGCCACGGCAGCACTAGGTCCAGTGTTAACTAGGAGTTAGAGGAAAAAAGATAGACAGACAGATGGATCGAAAAAAATCCAATCAACTTTGAGACACTTTGGTTTCCACCAGGACTCACTTTGTTCCACACTGACTGAACAAAACCAGGGCTTGACCATGACCCCCTTCTCTCTTTATTCTCATATGTGACTTTGTGCTACATTTCATGCACTGTGGTCAGTATTTCACTTAACAAAGCAGCCATACATCACATCACGATCCTCTTTGTACACTCCAATTTTACACATCATCCTTTCTCATCAGACATGGCCCCCATTAGATTTTCTTCTCTGTGTGTTGGAATATGTGGTGATGAATGTCTTGTACGATATTAAAAGATCACAGTGAATCTTCTTAGCTTTCATGGCTTAGTTTTCGTTTTGGAAAATGTTTTGTGCCTTACAATTTTCATGACTATATGCTGACAGGTACTGTCTTAGAAGCAGGATTCACATAGTTTTAATTAGGAGAACACCGAGAACAAGAAAGGTGAGCACACCCTTGTGCAATATAACTTAAATATCAAATAATTAAAAAGTCTATCACCTGTCAACAGTTGCATTATTTCTAAGCTGACAAGTATATAATTGTCAATTATGAACAATCAAAAATAAATTCAAAGACTCTCAAAGAGTTTAGAAAAGGAAATCAGACTTCAGCTCAGCCAGTGTGAAGCACATTGACACTGACCTCTATGGATGGCATTCCAGAAAGAAAAAAGCTCTTGCTTGCTGCTCAACAAAATACTGCAAGATGGAACATGCATAAAGAACATGACAATAATTCTCGTGAATGTTGGCAACACCTTCCTTAGTCTACGTGACATCAATATAAATTTGTTTGGCTCAGATGAGTCCAGCATGTTTGGTGTGAACCTGGCCAGGACTACCACAGTGAATGCATAGTCCTGACAGTGAAGCACAGAGATGGGATTGTAATTACCGTATGTGAAACTGGATGGGGGCAAAGGGTTTTTAGGAGATGACATTTACAGATGATACTATGAATGCCTCTGAGTATACCAAAATACTAGTTGACAAGATGACTCTCAGTCTGAAGAAGCTTGACAGAAGAAGAATATTCTAGCATTATAAGAAGTCAAAGCACACTGCCAAAATCACACAACAGTTTGCAATGGAGAAAAAATATTAAAAAGTATGGCATGGACAAATAAGTCGCCTGATTGGAATCCAATATCAGATATTTCGGTTATTTTAAATAGAAAGGCAAAGCAATGCACTCCAGCAGACAACAGCTGAAAAAATGTTTTTGATTTTTGTTCCATCAAGTTAGTATTGTAGAGCCCGTATTTGTAATATATATTCCAAATAACCTTTTGTTCAGTTTAAAGGTATTGCAATTCTGTAAAGTGATACCGTTTTTAATCACTTGACAGTCAGATGACCTTGCACAAGGGGTGTATTCACTTCTGTGGTACATTGTATATATCATATACCGTACTGAACAGTTGCCTGTTTGTATTTTTATATGTTGCAATTCTAATTTAAATAAGTCATGTGATATTCATCTTCTGCTGACCTGTTTAAAACAGACAACTTTGATATTTGTATATTGAACATTCCCAGTGTTATTTATACTTTCTGAAATATTATATCAGTTTCTTAAACAGAAAATGTCATGTATTTTCTTGTATTGGAATAGTTCTTTAAGCAGGTTAACAATATCCTTTCTGTGTCCTGAGGAATTTTTAGAGTCACAAATTAAGCAATGAGCAACACCCAGCGATGTGAATGTTGTTTTCAAGTAATCTCAACAATATGTCATCATTCATGGTTTAATTGTTCCTAAGGTGGTCTTAGAGGATGATTCAGAAATGGTTTTGCACAAAGCAGGTTACTAAATGTAAATAGACCTCAGTTCTTAACCTTGCGTACTTGAGTCAGTCGATAATATTGTAATACACAAGTGTTCATGTCATGTTACTGTCCAAGTTATAGTTACAGACTTAGAAATTCTGCCACTGTGTGAATTAGAGTTTATATAACTTATTACATACATTTATGTTGTTTATTACTGCTGTGCCAAATGTATTATGCAAAATCTCAATGACAAAGTTAAAATAGGCAGCTCTATAAATGTTAATGTTAGCATGCAAACATAATGAAAGCAATAAGCAATTGTTTGTTAGCATGCTAACATTGCTAATTAGCCCTAAACACAATGATGGTGAGGCTGTTGGGATTGTCATTAGTTGTGGTCACAAATCAATATACTGGAAGTTGAAATGTTTCATGTGATATAATACTGAAGGAAAAGTCTGAGAAGCTCCAAAGAAATTTAATTTTTTTTTCTGCCAGGAAAATTAAAATCTGAATTAGTGGCCATCCATCCAATAGTTGAAACCAAAGTATGTGATAGAATAGGAATTACAGAAGCACCTATATGTACTTGTTACATTGATGCTATTTTACACCGATGAGCCAAAATATAATAACCATTTACAGATGCAGCGATTAACAGTCAATGGCGATTTTAGCGGGTGGCCTGGGGTGGCCGGGGCCACCCCTGAAATCTCATTGGCCACCCCTGCGGCCACCCCAGATCTGATAGGTAGTTGGTCACATGGGCGTAACGGACGAGGGGTACGCGTGGGACATGTCCCCCGCACTTTCCACATCTGTCCCCTCTGTCCCCCGCACTTTTTTCAGCCGTTACAACAGCTAAACCCGTTATTAGCATCCAGTCACGTGTTTTCCCGAGCCGTCTTTGAATGCACCATGAGCGCATGCTAACGCAGGTGTTCCACAGGAGACGTGCTGCTGTGCTGAGCAGTGCTGAACGTGCGTCTGGAGTAATGTTTAGCAAACCAGCCAGAGCCAGCAAGAAGCCAAAAACTTTTCACAGTTCTTTCCAAACAAACCGTGTAAGTTGTGTGACCTTGTTGGATGCAAACAATGTTAGACTTGTTAGCTAAATGATGACAAGGTAAAACGTGGCAATATATCAATATGTTAAGCTAGTTAACAATAATTTAAATGTTGTTGCCTCTGTTACATTACTGCTAATTAGTTTATTCTTTCTGGGCAGAAGATGTGCTCACAATTGCTCTCGATGTATTTAAGTCTTTTGGTCCCAAAAGAGGAGAGTCAGGGAGGAGAAAAAAGAATAGGCTATCTATGGTATAAAAGTGGTTAAATTTACAACTATTTTTACTGCTTCTCTTTCTAATTCTATCTCAGAATTTTGATTTTCAGATTTTTTTAATGATTATTTCCATAACAAAGAGCAGAGTCAGGCAGGAGATGGACCAGAGGCGGCGGCCAGCAGTAATGTTGACCATGCAGGGTCTGCAGAGGTGAAAAAAATATATAAGTGGCTGAGAAAAAATATGTATCTATGGGTCAAAGTGATTTTGAGGTTAAATTCTACTGCAATTTTTACTCTTCCTAATGCTATTTCAGAATTTTTCTTACCACATTTTTTATGTTTATTGCCATAACAGAAAGAGCAGAGTCAGGGAGGAGATGGATCAGAGGCCAGCAGCAGGGACAAGGATGTAGGGTCTGTACAGGTAAGGAGAGATTATAACTTCCTGAAAATAAGATATCTATTGCAGGGAGAAACCAGGCAGTCCTGATCATTTCATGTTCAGTGTTTGGCACCTTTGGCTACTTGTCCAGTAGATGTTCAAGGGACATTGTTGTCAACTCAACTAGAGTTTGGCCACTAAAACTTTAGATTTTATAGTTTAAAGTTTTATACTTTATAGTTTAAAGAACTAGCCTAGTTGGTCCCCTGGTATTGTACTGTGGCTGTTAGGGATTATGTGGTTCTTTAGCCACAAAGGACGGTGCAATTAAATGTAATTAAATCGCTCTGAAAAATTTGTCCCCCTCACTTCTGAGATGGTGGTTACGCCCATGTAATAATGGGAAATGGAATTTAAAAATAAACCAGAATAGACACCTTATTTAACACTTATGAGACAGGAAAACATGGGAGAAAGAGGGGATGTCACATGCAGCAAAGTACTGGGATTTGAACTGTGGTCGGCTGCGTACATGGCATTAAACTCCGCTATGCCATAGCCACCCCACACTAGCTTTGTGTCCCATCAAGGCCACCCCGGTAAAAAGTCCTGGATACGCCACTGTTAACAGTGAATATCAACACTGTGTGTGAAGGTCTGGGATTTATTAGAAGGGTAAGGAACCATCACTTCTTGTAGTGAAACTAATGGATTTTGGGGGAAATGAGCAAGTGTAAAGACCTGAGGAATTTTGATATGGGCCAGTTTGCTTTGATCACACAACTGGACACATCACTGAAATGGCAAGGCTTGTAGAATGTTCCAGGTCAGTAATGGTGAGTGCCTGTCATTGATGTACACCATAACCATAACCATAAACTAAAGACCAGGTTTTGAGTTGTGTGCTAGAACAAGTCTGAACCACAGCAGACCCAACTCACAATGTGCAGGACATGAAGGATCCAGTGTCCAGAGGCCACCTTCACAGGTCCTGAGGAGTTCCATGTCATATGGGAGCTGTTTTGGTGGCAAATGAAGGACCTAAAACATTTTTGGTAGAGGTGGTATTAATGTGCCAGCTCACCAGGGTATGTATGCAGTAGCCCAAATTGTATCTGTCTGGGAATATGATATTTGGCATATGCAACAGCCTTTTCAATACACACAATTGAAATTTCAATACTGAGTTGAATGCTGGCCATAGTTCCACTGTTTTAGCAGACAGATGAATAATGAGATCATTGTGGTAAGATTAGTTTCATGACAGACCGAAATGTATTGCAGTCTGTCATTTCTAACCTGGTTAACCCACATTTACAACAGCAGCAAAAATTAGAAAAGAAAATAGGCAGAAATCGCAGTCAATAAACTCACAACATTAAAGATCTCATATTCTTCTTGTGGGATATGCGGGAGGCTGGTAAGTGCATGTCTGTCCTAAGCCACTCAAGAAGGACCATCAAAGGTCACAGTTCATCCAAATGAGGTTTAATTTTCTAGACATCAGTCATAATCATCCTGTTCCACTGGCTTGCCATCTCTAGAAGAGACCATTGTACATTGTACATCAGATACATGACAAAAGGGAACAAGAGCCATTCTCCTCCTCAAAATCCTGACAGTAGGCTGGTGCTGACAAACAACAGAAATCCCAGTACATCAATATGACCATTATCAAGATTTCACTAAAGAATGCATTAGGAAAAAATATGTCTTCTTCTGTGTGTCTCTCTCATTCTTTATTGCCACAGCACACACAACACAACTTAAATACTAGAAAATACCATAACGCACTCAATATATTTCTTCAGAGTTGTACATCCTCAGTATCTGTCATTGCTAACATGGTTAGACATTTTGCATGAGAAAATTCCAAGATGCTTTCATGCACTCTTCAATTTACACTTAAAAATGGTGGACACAGAGAGAAGTAAAAGTAAGACTCTGCAGCTTTTTTGATGGCAATCGTTCTTACAATTGAAAAGAAAAAACATAAAATGAACAACACATACACATTCAAATCTACCACTGCTCATTTTGAAAGACTTGAATGCTTGCATGAATAAAAGTGTGTTTTCATGGAAAACATTAAATTATCTGGATGATCTCAAACTTTTTGAAACGGTAGTTATTGTACGTGCACTACAACTGGTAGTTCAGTCCTGGAAAAAATGATTAGACCACCCTTGTTTCCTTCAATTTCTTGTTCATTTTAATGCCTGGTACCACTAAAGTATATTGCCTGAACAATACAATGAACACGACATAAATGCAGCTGATTACATAATACTTTATGTTCTGTTTGACATGCTTAAGCTTAATTGTAATCCCAAGGTATATGAGACCATTTAATGTCATAAGCAGCACTGGTTTCCTGCTTACATTAAAGTCATAGCACAAGTCAGAAGTTATCAGCTCTCACATAATGGCTAAAAGAAAAAAAATATGTGAAGCCACAAAGGCAGCCATCTTTGCACTGCTGGAAATCGGCATGAGTGAAAGACCGATAGTGAAAAAACTGGTGATCTCCAAGACAGCTGTTCATTACACCAAGAAAAAACAAGCTGAACATGGTACTACCAAATTGCTAGCTGATCGCGGTAAGAAATGTCTTTCTACCCCACAAGATGACCATGCACTCATCTGTTCCTGTGTCAGGAATCGTCATCAGCTCTCCAGGGACCTTAAAAATGAATGATGCCTACTCAAGTCAACTTAGTGGTTTGGAGGAATTTTGGAGAAGCCTGCAAACCAGGCTGTCTTGCCCGTAAGTAAAACATGGGGGTGGATCAGTGACGATCTGGGGTTGTTTCAGTATAGGTGGAACATGGCAAATGCAATTGTGTGAAGGGCGAATGAACCAGGTGTACAGGGCCACGCTTGAAGATAGTCTTCTTCCATCAGCTGGAATCTCTTTCCTGCTTCCAATGACTGGATTTTCCAACAACACAATGCCTCTTGCCACAAAGCTAGGTCAGTTAAAGCCTGGATGAAGAACCATAACATTGGAACCATGCCTTGGCGTGCTCAATCACCAGATCTAAATCCAATTGAATATCTGTGGAAATCATCAAACACAAAATGGAGAACCAAGCCCAAAAAGAAACAAATTTGTTTGAATTTGCACAACAATAATGGGCTGCTGTGACCACAGAACAATGTCAGAAGTTGGTGGAGAGCCTGCTAAGACGCATCGCTGCAGTCATCCAAAACAATGATTATGCACGCACACACACACACACACACACACACACACACACACACACACACACACACACACACACACACATATGTATACACATATACACATTTACAACAGATACACATGTATGCATACAAATAACATATACACACACCCATACATGCGTGTACATGCATGCCCATGCATATATATTAAACATTCATCATAAAAAAAAAGTCACATAACTCAAGATTTGTACTGTGTGTAAAATATGAAAGTTGTTGATGCTTTGCTGGAAATATTTTTACAAATATGTTCACTATGGACATATGAGTTGACAATGAAAGAGCTTCGACATAACTTAAGTTGTGGAAAACCTAAAGCATGGAACAAAACTATAGCACACATGCAGATTTGAAAATTCCTATTGACTTGGCTGCACTGCTTCTGTCAACACCTGAAGCTGCTTCACACACACACCTCAAACTCAGGAGAGGAGCTGGCCTGCAAGCCATTCACACTAACAAAACTCACCCACTTTACCTTCAGTAAGCGTCCAACATAAACCTGCTTTGAAAGAAAATTTCAAAATAAATAACAAAGGAGCACTGCTGGCAGAGAAAAATGTATTGATTTATTCTCTATGCTAACTAGAGTTGTAGTTGCACAACAAACAAACTTTGCTTTTCTTTTGTTTCATCCAAGTCCCACCCTAAATCATTCTGACCCAATAACAATATACTTTGAAATGCAAAAGAATCTCTGATGTTGATCCCAAAGTTGCTATCCAATTTAAGCATGTGGTGTGTGAGTTTGTGTAAACTACAGGGGATGCAGAGATCTGGCCCCACTGTTCCCTCACCTGGGGCTCCTAACTAGCTCTGAGGTATGTCATATGCTTGCAGGTATTGCAGGGCAATTACACAACTATCAATTTGCTGAGACAGTCTTTGTCTTTGATGTTGTTCCTCAAACACAATGCTTTCCTTCTCATCCCCCCAGGTAGTTGTAGAGTGTTAATTACATGGCGATTGCCATCTGCATCCAACCCGTTTCCAAATGGTGGCCTTGGATCCTGATTCGGGTTGCATACATTTGTGGCGACTTTAAGTTTGGCAGAAAATTGATTATTATGTTACGTGATTAATTGATTCTACTTATGATGACTGAACAAGCGTTGATCATATTTCAAAATGTATACCCGTTATTATGTTAAAAGAATAACAAGCACTATATGAATAAAATTCTCTGTTTCAGTGTAGTACAGCTTGATAATGAGAGAGCAGGCAACCTTTGATGACCAAAACTTTTAAGACTATTGGATAACCATCATGAAATTACTGACATGGTGAACATGTCATTTGGAGCAGTTCAGGGCTGTCCTAATGTCCACATTGAACATATACCACATCTCCAGCTCCACGAAGTCTGTGATAATCTCCATCAACAGTTGAGCCGTTAGCTTTGATCCAGACCCCAAAACAGCATTCTTCAGTGGATGAGCCACAGTTCCTAAGACCAAAGTGGTCATGACAAGTCAGGAGTGCAACAAGAAAGGCATGCTCATCATTTTATTGATCATTCACGGAATAGTGAATCATGTTGGAATCTATCCCAGCTGAAGAGTGGCAGGGTGAAGGTAGAGGACATCCTGGACAGGTCACCAGTCTCACAGGGCAACACATTGAGACAAATATCACACTCGCATTCACACCTACAGACAATTTAGAATCACCAATTAACCTCAGCATGTCCTTGGACTGTGGGAGGAAGCTGGAGAACCCAGTGAAACCCACGCAGGGAGCACTTGCAAACTCACACAGAAGATCACAGGCCCAGCTGGAATGCGAATGGGAATCTTCTAGCTCAAGTTGATATCACTTTAATGTAATGTTATATCATCGTTAAAATGCAATATGGTAAAGGTTTCCACCTTAAATTACACTTAAAGGACAAAGTTCACCATTTTTCAGGTCAGTCTTGAAACAACAATCAGGTGAGCATAAGAAGAGACTCACAATGGCCAGTAACAGAAAGCAGGCAGAACCTACTTTAATTTCCATATAGACCCCATCAGAGCCTACGTCATCAACAACTGCGTGCACATCAAGGCAATGGAAGTACCGCTTCATATCATTTACCTGGTATTGTTCGCACCACACGGAGTAGCAAACTAAAGCTAACGCTGAACTGTCGGCATCATAATGTCAGGCTGTTGTGTTTTTGGTTGTACGAACCGAAATACTCAAGAGGGACATAAGTTCTACCGGCATCCAATGGGCTCTCAGCCGTTTCAGAGCAACTGAAGGCGGCTGTGGCTCCAGGCTATCAAGCCAGCGGATTGGACGGAGGATACCATCAACAGTGCACACGTGTGCTCTGTTGTGGCAAATAAAGTGAAATCAGTGCAAAATATACTGATGAGCTGTCGGTTCCCACACGACTAATCGCCCACTAATAAACCTGTTGACTGTTGTGACAGGGGGACATAAAAAATAAAGCGGCTGGAATCGCCGCCATAAAAGATGGAGTTTGCTGTGTGTATGTTGTTCTCCACTTTGTTGATGATCACCCATGCCTCATACATCGTAGTCTTCTGCTCTTGCCTTTGGCTGGGTAGGATTTCAGACATCAAAACACAAAACTCTTTGTCAGTGTCCTTGTATCTCACCTGTACCTGTCACAAATTGCATAATCATAGGCCTCCATAATTTGTATGCTCGCAGCTTCTCTCTAGTGTACACTCTAGGTTTTTCAACTAAATACAAATAAATATCAGGCCACTTACGAACGTCATAGGCCCGTTCGGTGATCTTTTTAAAGTATTTTTCGCCAATCTTTTACTGATAATGCACCCGCATGGCTTGACAAGCCACTGCTAGCCGCCACACTTCCGTTGCAGGATGCGCGCGCAGCCCTCTTATTTACCTACAGTAAATGGGTCTATTGGGACCTAATGATCATTTATGACATGAAATAGTGAAGAAATTGTGAACATTGTGTCCTTTAAAATTCATTAGAATTATTTGATAATATAACATTATTTAAACATTACATTTACAATAATGGGTTACACCAATCCAGGAGTTAATAACGTGGCTAGTGTAGGGAAAAGAATGGAAAGCAAATGACTGAACTAAGAAGGAAATATATATCCAGAAATCTAATAATGTAAAGCATAGACTATTTTTGTTGTTGTTCTTAGATAAGGAGACAAAATAGTGATGTTGCACATTCTATTTAATAATTAGTTGTGGATGACACTAATCAACCTGTGATAATGTCCCTCGTGTGAAGTTTGATCTAATCAGGTTTATCATGGGGACTCTAAGACAGGGGTCGGCAACCTTTAACACTCAAAGAGCCATTTCGACCCGTTTCCCATAGAAAAGAAAACACCGGGAGCCGCAAAATCCTTTTAAAATGAAGACAACACTGCATATATCGCTTTTTTACCTCTATGCCCTTGTTAATCAGTCGTGATTAATTAATTACAAGCCTCTAATTAGATAGATTCATTTTTTAAATTGTCTCCTACCACTAATATTTATCTTATTTGGTTAGTATCATTTTTGCTCCTGGACCTGATATGTTACGTCATGTTAGCTGGAAATCAATATTTTGCGAATGTCTATTTAACTGTAAAATCTATTATCTTAAGCTAATAACTTTTCTCCGGTAAGTCGCTGCCCTATTTTCCAAGACGACACTCCTCTGAGTCTCTGACCTGCTGCCTGGATGCTGGACGTGAAATCGAGCCATGTTCTCCCGAGTATTACCCTATCATGAGTACTTTTGACTCAAAGACAAGACATGTCTTTCTTGGAGTGGAGCTTTAATATACAGGCTTGCCATTCTTGAGTACAAAACGATGTGAAACTACAGGCGTTGCTTCTCCAGGAGTAAAACAAAAAAAGGCATGAAACGTGTGGGAATCGGAAGCTCCGTGTTGTCTCTCTGCATCAACTTTGCGCTCTCATGTCACAGGGAAAAAACCCCAGCAGCACATCCGGTGGAGTGACACGTCAAAATAAGAGCGGTAATTTCACAATAAAAGTCTCTATATTAAAATGCATTGAAACGCGCCTGAAAGGCAGAACAATTTATTTTCCAAAGTTAAAGGGAGCCACAACAGAGGGCTGAAAGAGCCGCATGCGGCTCCGGAGCCGCGGGTTGCCGACCCCTGCTCTAAGACATGCTTTACAAAACCGTGGCATGGAGTTTGACGGAAAAAAAATAGTATTATGGAGTTTGTAGGATGTAGTGTTTTTTAAGGCTGATAGAAGAAGTCCACAGTTAAGTGGTAGCACTACGCAGTGTCCTAATCGATAATTGACAGATGCTGTCCAGCAGGAAACCATTACAGTCTACATCTTGCTACAACCGCATAAACATTGGTTGCACCTGATTGGACAGATACTTT
Organism: Acanthochromis polyacanthus; assembly: GCF_021347895.1. Lineage (NCBI taxonomy): Eukaryota > Metazoa > Chordata > Actinopteri > Pomacentridae > Acanthochromis > Acanthochromis polyacanthus. The sequence goes on from NC_067127.1 coordinate 26,716,986, forward strand.
GCTCCTAAGCGTCTGCTCCTGGATTTCAACTTGGCTGCTCTATGTAAGACTGTGCAAAAATGCAATATGTACAGTCTTACATACATTAAATGTTGTAAACTGTGAATTGTATTTTTAACGTGTTGAGAAATGCTGACATTAGAAGTAAGCTGTGCAGTTGCGGAATCTGTCTAGATTAAAGATTTTCCAGAGTTTCCAAAGGTATCATTTGGCCAGACATCCCTGATTTGCCTCAACAGCCTACACTTCAACTTTCTGAAAATGAGGAGCAGGTAATGTGAATCATTGGCCAGTCACTTACATAAACAGTGAATGGAAAGTATTGAATGATGGGGCATGTGGACGTAAGATGGTCAGGATTCCAGGTACTATCACGTCAGTTCTGTTATCTTTATCTTTTGTGATTGCCTTAACTTTATAGAAATATAACAATAAACTGCTGGAGTGCACCTTTACAAAGTTAAAACAGGCAAAAATCTGTTTCATTCAGCACCACTTTACTTTTGTGCTGAACATAAATGCAATATTCACAGTCTTACATACATTGAGTTATGAATAGTGATGTCCTGGTAAATAAAATTTGAGCATCAGCTGATCACAATAGAGACAACAGACCATCTATGTGAACATAAAACTAATAATACTTCTGCAAAGTGTCACTTTTAGTCAGGCAAGGATGTAATCCTTCCAATAAAACACTGGGTGAACTGAGTTATGCTTGGTTTACCTTCCATTATAAAACACAGACACACATTCACACACATCACTTTGTCACCTTGATGCCAAGAACAGATATGCCCAGTTTCTTTTTTCCTTTTTCTTTTAGGCTGAGCACATCACCAGCACAGTGGGAATGCATTATTCAAATGTATCTTTGTTACTCCTCCAAGATGATTGTGGCACAATCAGCCATGAAATAAGTTTGCTGTTTTAAAAGTGTTATTCTCCCTCCAGGTCTCTCAGGTGTAGCTTTGTATTCAGGTCGGCTTGCCTGCGCCAAAAATCAATCTCAATCAAAGGTGGCGAGGAGTTTATCATAAATTATCATGAAAAGGGTTCCCACTCAGTAGATGCTTAATTACAATCTCATTTGAATAAGTTTGCATATTAATGAGTTTGGAATGAAAATGGTTTGTGGGGTTTGTGATGGGGGGCTGCAGGGTAACCCACGGCGATAATGACGGTCCTTTAAAATGTATGCGATATTATTGCTTGTGGAGAGCCACACGCTTGTCTCTCAAAACATGTACACACATACGTGTGCATATATGAACTTGCCCATACAAACACACAGGCATATGCTCAAACACACTTGCGAAGAGAAACACATCCACACACACACAGGCTATACACACATTAGTGCAAGCACACGCACACTCAGGGGCGTTATAATATGATTAATGGCGGAGTGTCTCTGACATTAATAAACTATAACCAAATTAAAGACTTCATTAGTCTCAACTTGGGCTCAGCATTTGGTCACACAGTGAATCAGCGCTGTGTGATATTTGCCTTGCAAGACTTTTCCTTTTTCTTTTCCTTCGTTTTAAGCCACAAAAGTTTACTTTCCAAAAAAAATAAAAATGATCAGTTTCTGTCTCTTTTGGAAGAAGAGTCACATGACACTGATATCCGTGAAAACATGGTTTTGTATTTTGACTGATTGAAGGTATAAAAATGTGTGTGTGTGTGTGTGTGTGTGTGTGTGTGTGTGTGTGTGTGTGTGTGTGTGTGTGTGTGTGCGTGTGCGTGTGTGCGTGTGCGTGAGAAACAGATGTTTTGAGATGCTGATATTCATCTCACAATTCGGTCTGTTCTTGCAGGCGCATGTCAGATGGAAAGTTCGCAGAGGGCGTCAAGTTGTGAACATTTACTATCTAAAAACTGACTCACAGAAAGAAACACTGAATAATTTAAATATATAAAAAGACATTTTTAAAAAGCAACATGAAAGTTCTTGCCCCTATCCCCATGCTTTATAATTGAATACTGTGAAATCCAATTTCCCACATTTTCCTAGTTATAAAAGATATTGTTATTGTAATTTATTCTGCAGAACTAGCAGCAGTTCAACAAATAGTAGTGATGTTAATGCAAATAGCCCCTACTGTATAAGATTTGTACAAATATGTGCTTGTATTTATTAAATTGTTGCTTTACATTTCTTTATTTTGTGGATTATTTGATGAGTTTCGGATTTTTTGGCATATTAGGAAAACTTTAGGACATAAAAATAGATTCAGTTTTAGCGTTTTTCAGCCGTTAAATGGCAAAGAGGGCAAAGCTCAGATACTGAGGTGCTCCAACAGCCAGGTTCATCAGTCTTCACTGCATTTGTTAGGTTGATTAGTTATAAATTTGTTGAATTATTTGCACTGTCGAAGCACAACATCAACTAATGCATTGTTTGCTAATGATCTGATCCTGTCATATGGAGGGAAGGAGCCCTGTATCAAAATACAGTCTGAAGAACTTTATACCACATCAGGTACAAATGAGAAACCCTATATTGTGCCCAGATTACTTATTTATTTTTATGTAGTTTTTTTATTTGTACAGGGACAAGTGTATAGCATGAACTGATGCCACGCATCACAGTATTTATAACATGAACTAATTAGTCACACCCATCTCAGATGGCATTTACCAAGAAATCCAGAGAAATCAACCACAAGTTTAATCAATGAATTTATTTTTTAATCAAATTACCACAGAGATACAGATTGCCTTAATGACAAGAACTCTGGTTGCAGGACTAAAGAGACCTTGATCAGAGCAAAGTAGATTTTTGGATGTAAATAGATATAGATATAGATATAGATATAGTGCGGTGGAGCTGGCTGAGGTTAATAGGGTGCCCTCATCATATATTTGCCCAGGTGCCCTTTAGCAGGTTAATCTGGTGGTGCTCTAAGGTCATCAGTCGATTGTAGCATCTGCACAACAGCATTTTCTATCTCATTCCCATATTTTTCTAAATCACTGAATATTAACCAACCAGTAGAGCTAGAAAGTACATTATGGAATAAGAATTCATTACTTTAATCTCTTTTTCCCAACAATTTAAAAAAAAGGTTAATTCAAAAAGAAAGAAAGAAAATGTAGAGGTACGTGGTCAACAAACACAATGCAGTTGTGGTACATAATTTCAACAGTGTGTTTTCATATATGAAATATGGGATTGGCTCTGTTGTGTTTGTTAGAAAAGCCCTTAACAGATGTGTATTTGCCAGCTCTGTCAGTAGATACTTACTGCACATGCTTCAGCTCCAAACAGGTGGAATAAACCTGAGTCAAAGTTCCATCTATCCACTTCAGCCAAACCTCTAAACTGTTAAACCTGCAGGAACAGGTGATCCAAACTTCTCTTTCTCTTCTCTGATCTGAGTTCCAAATAATAATCAGGGTGAAATGGATTGCATCGTGCGTCAGAGACATCCAAATGCTGTTAGTTCAGCAGGAACACGATGCCATCTGCATGACAGACTCCAGCTTCACTAAATGACATGGATTTACTGGTGGAGCGGTCCTTAAAGGGAGATTACCCCGTCCTTCCAAAATATACAACAAAATAGCATTACTTTTGGCAGCACCCACTGAAAACCGTGTGTATTTTTTTTTTAAAAAAAGTGTATTTGAATATACACTCCTGTCAGCATCTGTACTTAGAGATTTAAAGAATCTATCCCTGCTGCTAATCTGTGATGACCCATTTACGTGCGCTCTGTGGGGAAATAACTTGACACAATGGAAAGAAAGCGAAGCCTCAGAGCACCCATCATCAATGTCTGAGAGAGAGAAACAGAAAAAAAAGGTTTTATGAAAATGTCTGCATTAATGTAACATTCCTTATTCTCTGTTAAGATGAATTTTGATTCATGCTAAGAAGCACATGAATATAACTGTATATAATAGTCCCAGATGGTACTTTACATATGTCAGAATCACAGTACAAAGAAAAACAGAATGCAATTATCCTGGGACATTTTACATTGATTTGTTACACAAAAATATATTCTAAACTCATTTGTTTTTATTCAAAACATGTTTCAGTGTAATATTTAGGTTTAATAATCTCTCTGCAGAGGACTGAAGTCTCAGGTATAATCTTTGCCTAAGATTCTTTTAGATTTTGACACTATATTTTGGATTCTTTATCATTGTTGCAAATATATTTTCTTTTTTATCGTAGAAGTCAGTGTGGGCTGACTGGGAACACTTTATTAATTCCCCTCTAGCTATCATTTGAAAGCAATAATTAAAATAATTTTCTTTACAACATACTATAATGTTGTTGATAGCACAGATAATGACACTTTAAGTCTTTGATAGGGCATCTGTCAAAAGTGTAACATCTGTAACTGGTTTATAAACAATATACCACACTGAAATCATAATTATATTCATTGATAAATGCTTAAAATTATCACAAAGCTGATGCCACACACCAGACTTAGCAACAGCCTTGCTTTGTTGCAATTTCAATTCAGAAATTGTTGCTGGATTTTAAATGATTTATTTAGCTTTCAAAGTAAGATAATTCTCTACAACCATAAAGAAAGTATTGAAAATACTAAATTATTTTTGTGGCAACATTAAACAAATTATTAGTATACATGTCTAAAACTGTTTGTCTAAAATTCATGAAGTCATATTGAGCTCTAAGGATCATTTGTGACATTGTAAAAATTATGGTGGGCTTTTTAGATTATTCTTTACACTGTCTCATGGGTTTCATCTGCAGGTGGAGTCTGAAGTCTTAAAAACATATTTTATTATTAAATATAACACATTTGTATAGAATAAGATAACTGTATTATATTGTGTCATCTGTTTTCTGCTTCACAGGAGGAGCTGCAGTTCCTTACGAGTACTATAATGAACATTAAAAAGGTCCTTCTTTCTTGCAGATACAATATCGTACCTTCTGTGTGAAATTTATATGTTTATGTAGCATTCATTGTCTCTTTGTACTCTGCTTATATACTGCATGTTAAACGGGAAGAATAATCATTTTCAAAAAGGTGTGAATATATTATTTAAGCCTGCAAAAGCTCAGGGTCCAACAAGCTGGAGTGATCTAACAATTTTCGGTATGATTTTCCAAATGTAACAATATAACATTAAGTGCATTAACTAATCATTTATTTGTGATGCGAATAGAATTTTTACTTATCATTCCACCCCATCCTTATTAGTCTCACAATGAGAACATAACAAGCACACTGCAAACATTATGTAATACTTTACAATGCATAATGCACCACATAATGTTTTAAGTAGAGTGTCACCTTTGTTCTCCATTAGTTAGTGGAGCTCAACTGTTGTGAACAACGTGCTGTTTCCCCTGCAAAGGAACAATACAGCTGTCAGTAACAGCGCTGTATGTGTAGTTAGACAGGAATTCAACACCGCCTAAGAGACCTTGGGCTTTCAAGAAAGGCAGAAATAAAGGCAAGAGAGGGAGGAAAAGTGTGCGGTGTCCAATCCAATGATAGAGACCATCATTCATCCTTGATGCAACAGCAGAGACTAGTGGTGAAAGGCAGCAACATACACAGACTTCTCTCCTCTGTTTCCATTTTCCTTTCGCTCTAGTCATCTTTGTTTACCTCTCCTCTTCTTCACAATCACTCTCCTGTTGTTTCTTCTCTTTTTTGGCACATTCCTCCTGTATTCACCTCCCAGACTTGACCTTTTCCTCTGTTTGCAAGATTATTAAAGCTACAATTATTGCAGATTACGCCAAGGGAAGAAGAGGAGTGTGTTCTAGTGTGTGCACTTAAACACACACACTTACACACTCGCATAAGGCAGCTTTTTATTAGATCTGTACAATGGCGCTTATTGACTACTCATATCACCTAAAGGGCAACACCCATGAAATAGAGAAATTATATTTCTGTTGTTTTTTATTGAGTATGCATGTGGGAATTGTGCCCCACCACCCCCCCACCCCCTCAGCTGCTGTTGCTAATTTTAACACAATTTTGTTTAAGCTGCTCAAGAAAGACGAATTAGTCTTTAATTTATTACCATGTTTTACAGCAATATTTTCACTGGTGTGGCTTTTGAGCCACAAAACGGGACAATTTTGGGAAGATAATGTTTTCAAATGTAATGAAAAATCCTCTAATTCAGCACCAACATACTTCCACTCTTCTTTTCATTTGTCAATCTTTCTGTTATCTGCCACACAGTAACATAAATCATCATATTTGACTGTGTATTTTGCAGCGTGCTGAGGAGCAGAAGCCAAAAGGACGGGAGGTGAAGAGTGTTCAGCTGTGTGGAAGAATCTGAGCTTAATCAGAGCTGAGGGCCAGCAGATTAATTACACCACGACTTCTACACACACAACATCTACACACACACACACACGCACGTACGCATACACACACACACACACACACACACACACACACACACACACACAAACATGTAAGCAGAAGTAGACAACACTGGTGGCCCTAGCAAATAAAAATGGCATGCTAATGAGCAAGTCTAACCCGTCAAAAAAAAAACTGCAAGAAAAAGAAAAAACAGCCGCGGAGCAAATAATTCATAAAGTCATATTGATCTGAGAGTAGAGACGTTAAGCCTCCATTAAGGGCAACAAAAGGAAAGCATCATGCTTCATCAACAGGAGAAGCTAAGGGGAGAAATGTGAGATCATAGACAGATTGTCATTAAGGACGTTATGTGACACACTTGCACACGCTTGTCATGTTTGCACCCCACACAATGCACACACAGTCACAATGACAGCAGCACACACACATGGTAGTGGAAGTGTGATGCCCTCACACTGTAGAGCACAAGGAGAGGAGGGGAGAGAGAGTAGGGAAAAGACAATAATGAAAGATTAAGAGGAGGAGAAGGAGAACAAGAAGGGAGGGCTCCTCTAATAAATCAGAAAAACACGCAGCTCCCGTTTGTTTGGTGATGGACTCAGGCTGAGCTTTTATGAGTGTGCTGCGATCCTGCCGCACGCTTCATGAATACTAAATCTTTACTGTTAAATAGCCATGCTCGACACGGTCACCATGACGGGATGAGGCTGAAGCAAGCTCACAGAGCACAGGAAGAAATAATTAGGTGTGCAAAATGAATAATGGGTCAGTTTACCCAAATTACAAATAAACTAAAATATTCAGAGTACATTTAGAGCACAGACAGCTGATTCATTTGTTTAGGAGCTGATTCTTTAAATTTTACAGTAAAATATAGTTTGTATAGCAGTTGCTGAATCGTTAAACATGTTCACCATCTTTTTATGATACTGAAGTATTAGTTATATTTTATAGGCAAAGAAGTCATTATGTCTTTTCTGCTTACTGTTTGGGGTAAATATTGTGTACATGCAACATGTAACTGTATATGTAACTGATGTTGAAAAGAGTATTTGAAAATATCAAAGCTAAGATGAAAATAAATCTTTTTAGCAACATATATTGATGATCTTCAGTCTCCTTTCTGAAGAACTGCATCAACCCCTATAAAATAAAAATATAATGTCCTTGTTCCTCTCGATAATCAACAGAACATAATGTTCTTTGATAGGACGTAGTTGAAGAGGATTAAATTAAGCATAAGGGTCATGATAGATTTGCTTTTTCACCAATAAGTATGCTCAAGCAAGCAGCTGTGATGTAGACAACATTGTCCTTAAGCTTGCCTTTGTACCTGAAGGACTTAAAGGGGCATTTTGCAGAGGCAAATCAGCTGGAAAAGATGCCAAATCAAAGTGTCTTCCTTAAGAGTATCAGATTTTGCATAGTGTAAAAATTACTTTTAACATAACATGTAACATAACTTTTGAGATGCCATGACCAAACAGTAGAAACAGGGACAGCAGTGCCACCAAATGCATATTTTTCTGTTCAAAACTGCAAAGCATTGTTGTTATAATAATGGATTTTTGAATTATTGGATGTAGGTTTGAAGTGACAAATGAAATGCACTGCTCCAAACAACAGTAAAGCAACCACAAACAGATGATCACAAAAGGACACAACACAATTGCAAACAAATGACCACAACAGAAGTAAAACAATCACAGACGCACAAAATAATCCAAAAAAAAAAAAAGAGCGAGAGAGAGAACATGAAATCATCAGAAAGAGGACAGGCAGCAAAACAAACATGAAAAGACACAAAATGACCATAAAAACAGATAAATTACAAGAAAGAGACACAAAATGACCCCAAAAAGTTGTAAAATGAACAAAGAGAAACACAAATTGGTGACAAGAATCATGAAGTGACCAGAATGAGACTTGGAAGGTCCAGAAACAGATGCAAAATGATTACAAAGAAATGCAAAATCAACACAAAGAGATGCAAACTAACCAGAAGTGAAAGAAACCCTCAAGAGAAAAAAGACATGCAAATTTGACAAAGACACCAAAAACAACAATTCTGGGTGTATCACTTCTATATACCAGGGTGAGGGGTCTATGACATGTTTGTGCTTAGGACTCTGTTGTCTCAAACACTGTCAATGTTCCTCTGATCATTGTAACATCTTTTTATTCAGCTATACCTTCTTTATCCTGTCGAGGGTCACAGCTGGCTGGACTCATCACAAAACTAAGACAATCATCAGCCCAGTTTCTAGCAGCAACATACAACAAACAACTTTCAGAAGCCCATTGTTTCACTTCTCATCCAGCACCTAACAACAATTAACAGTTAGCCTGTGAAAGACATTTTTCTCCAGCGTTGGTGGAGACCAAAGCAGAGCTAGTCTGACTGGTTGCCAGAAACATGGCCACCAAATGGGTGCTGTATTTGTTGTGTGTCTACTGTATCTGTAAACTCACAGCTGTTTGCCAGCACATTTACACACATTTCCAAGTTGTTTTTGCTGGTCTTTAAGTAAAATACAGTTTTCTTGCCTCCTCATTTGACTCAACTGTCCCTTGAAAATGAGAATGACACAAATTTGTTTACCTTCATCCATAGTATGATATGGTCCCCTGAACACCTGAGCACCCTGGCTCACTCACGCAGTTTAATACCTGCAGTGTGGAGGGAAAAGGAGTACAACGCGTTTTGCCACTCACCTAAATGATTACAGATAATTCAGATAGAGAAATGTTTCTGATTGTAGCTGATCACTTGTAATTGCTGAAAATCTCTGCTGTTCACTAGAAGATAGAGAAAACTCAAGGAATTGCACGCCGTATGTGTTTTATCTCCTTCAGACATGGTAAGAATGTTTCCAAATGCATACTAACGCTGAAATGAGGAGGACAGATTCATTATATCAGAGACAGATGGCTGTTTGACGTACATGTTTTAAGTAATAAAAGGCTGCACAATGTATGTGTGGGCATTGAGAAGTAAAGTGCTAATAAGTGATTGTGAGTGTGCAGCTAATTCAGTGTATGTGCAGGATTTAGACAGCACTGTGTCTCCATTTTCACACATGTATACACACACACAGTCTTTGGCTTCTGGTTGGTGCATCTGAATGACTGAGATTGCCCTGGCAGAGATCCAAACCTTGTTTTGGGTTTAGCCCATGCTGAGAGAGGAGAGCAGAAGCAGAGAGCGATATACTTCATCCTGGCTCTCATTAGACAACTCGGGGAACACGTCAAACCGCAATTTGTTTCCCTTGCATCCAATAAACAGCTCATTCACTGGTCAATCAGTCACCACAGCGGCTAGTCAGATTAAACCCAGCGGAGGTTGACAGAAAGAAAAGAGAAACAGGAGAGAGGACAGCTGAGGCAAAAAACCAACGGCAAAATACCACTCTTTAAACATGAATACACATCAGCTGCTCAGTGATGTCTTCAGTGCCCACAGAAGCTTCAGGAGATTGGTCCTGTTTACTAGATGAGTGATGAGAACACCACCTGGTGGATCATACGCTGTAGTGTTTCATACGAACACCTCACAACACTATTTAAAATGAGAACAGTTGTAGGAGCCCTAAGTGGAGAATGATCTGAAATGATAGACTAGGAAATCTGTCAGATTTGTGGAAGAGTCTATTACATTCAGTGGGGACTAATTTCTTACCAGAAAGGGAAAAACAGTAGGTGTTCAGGACTATACACAGATTAGAATCATTGTGCAGCAGTTGTTTATCTACAATATTTGTAGAAATTTAAGTGATCCACTCCAGTAACTCAGGAGAAAAGATAGAAGTGTCAGTCACTCTGTCTGTTTCACATTATTAATATTATTTCTCACCAATGTGGACTACAAAGCCACATTGTCATGATGCCCTGTCTCTCCAAAATGAAGTTCTTATACAACCAAGCTGCATCTCTATTGCATTTTGAGGGAATGGGTTTGTTTCTAAATATCACAAATATGTCACTAATGAAAATATATTTTCCATTCATTTTCTTGCTTTGTTGTCACTCTGTTTCATCCAACTCATCATACACAGAATGGGGCGGGGCTTGTAACCTTGGAAACACAGGAAATGGTTGAGAAGCATCAAACGTGGTGAAAGGGTTGTTTTTAAACTAGTGCTACCAAACGATAAAATTTTTAAAATCAGATTAATCACAGGGTTGCCGTGGATTAATTTTGATTAATCACAATTACATATCATTTATTTTTTATCTAAATTACTTTCATTTCATTTTGCATGCGCAAACAGACTCAAGAAAGAAGAGAATACATATGCACTGAAGGTGTTTATTAAACACCTTTAAATGTTCATGTTAGAATCCCAGACTAACACGTGCTTGGCATTAATGTTATACTTTAAGCTGGAAGTACTTCAGTGAAAAGAAAACTCCTTCCTGCAGAGTGTGCATATTACTGTATGTCGGTCGACTGTTTCGTCTTGAGGTTTTTTTGTATTCAAATTTCCCACCGAGAGGGCCAACGTGCTGTTTAGTAGGGCCCAACCAATGTGGATTTTTTTGAGGCCGATTCCAATATTTGGCAGAAACAAATTCTGATGACTGATTAATCGGCCAATTAATTTAAAAAATATATAATGAATAAAATACCTTCTTTTTGGTACCGTAACAAAAATAAGCATTACAGGCAGAACATGTTACTGTTTTACAATACTTTGTGGAGGAATTTTGAAGTACAAAAAAATGCAACAAAGCATCAAACCTCTGGGAAATTACATAACCTTAAAAACATAGTCAGTGTATAAATTATGTATATATATATATATATATATATAATTTTTTTTAACATATATCAGTGTTCTCTCTAGGATTTTTTGCAGCAGCAGCGGCAGGCTCTCCTGGGAACCCCAGGTGGGCTGCCGCTGCAGAATGAATGTAGAGGAAACACTGTATAAATATATAAGCAACATAATGAGTGAAGTTACTGTAAAATATTATTTCTGCAGCCCTCTGATGCCCTTTAACATTAAATCACATTTTCTCTACTCCATTATTTTCTTTGCCATGAAGTCAGGACTCATATGAACCAAAATAAAAACCAGAGACGCCTTTCTCAGATATCAAAACATGTCATCTTTGACAGAGTTGTATTTTAAATATATAATGGTCACAAGTAGGCTGACACTAATGTTACTCCATAACATCACACACAGTGAGTTGCTGTTACAGTCTGGACCATGTTCCAGTATTTTCTGACAAAATAAAACTGAGAGTGACATCATGACACTTGCTGAAGAAAGACAGTAATATTGATCATTTTAACTTTAACTTTTTCTCTTAACCGAAACGGAGACATGTTGAGTCATTGTTAATTTCACAATGTCATTTTAAACCCTACCTGTCAGCTCAGCCCACTCCTGTAATGTTGCCTGGCTGTAGCTTAAAAGGTGCAAGGACATCATTCTGCGTGACTCCAACACTTAACAGCATTTACTGTTTTATGAGACATTAAGAATATATCGGCATTTAATCGGCAAAACTCCGGCCGATGAAGATTATTTTGAAAAGGGCAATAATCAGCCGATTTAAATGGCCAATAAATCAGTAGGGCTCTGACTGTTTACAGTCTTCCATTTGGAGTTGCATGGTTCTACCACAACCGGATCAACTGCTCATTTGCATATGTGCGATGGCATGTGCAACAGCAGGTCTACTTGGACAAAATGTGTTGCCAGAGACATTTCAGGGATTTTGAGTCATTCTGCGCTGCAGATGCGTTAATTGCATTAAAATTTTTAATCAGAAAAATCATGATGATGGATTAATCTGCATTAGCGCATTTATTTTGACAGCCCTAATTTAAACTTTGAACCGTGTTATTCCCTAAACTTAAACAGGCTACAATTACAAGTAGTTGTTGCAGTGAAAGTGTCAATCAAAGCTCAATATTTTATCAGATGTAACCACATACTTTGGATAACTAAACTTAACCAATAGTGGTAGGCTTAAGAATACGGTCCCAGATCTCCTGGATGAGGGTCCTATTGCTGACTTGCGTGTCCTTTGTCCCTTCTTCCCTCTTTACACAGACTTTCAGGCATCCACAAACCGAATATTTTAGGGCTGAAATTGCTTTTCTTTCCTGATGTAAATGAGAAGTTTTTTTTAGCTGTATTGGAATGTATTTAATGGCAGACAGGGTTGAACCATGAAATATGGATGCCCAATATATATATATATGTATATATATATATACACACGTGATAATAAACATTTATAATTCACAGGTGGTAATGCGTTATCAGTCCTTACATGTACGACATACAAGTTATGAATTTGACAAACATTTGTTGTTTTATTTGCAGCTACCATGGAATGAATACTTTTCAGTATTTTTTAACTTTTCAGACATTGTGGTCAGTCTCAAAAACACTACACGCCCAAAGAGTGGACAGACTTGTCTGCCTGTTACATACTTTTGTCTTGTTTTGGTCTTTTTTTCATGGTGGTCCACTGTAATACCAGTACCATATAAAGGTCAATAAATGCTGTATGGCAGTAGATAACTTTAAATTGGATTAATAAGCAGGTCTTGTATTTCTGAGGTTCATGCAAAAACACGACTCAGACATCCTTCCATCCATCCATCCATCCATCCATCTTCTTCCGCTTTTCCAGGGGCCGGGTCTCGGAGGCAGCAGGCAAAGCAGGTCATTCCAGACACCCCTGGAAAAGTCGCTTGTATCCGTGATCTTGTTCTTTTAGTCACTACCCACAGCTCATGACCATAGGTGAGGGTTGGAACGTAGATGGACTGGTAAATCGAGGGCCTCACCTTGTGGGTCACTCCCTCTTCACCACGACAGTTTGGTACAACGCCCGCATTACTGCTGACACCGCACCAATCTGCCTGTCCATCTCCCGCTCCATTTTCCCATCACTCGTGAGCAAGATCCCGAGATACTTGAACTCTTTTGCTTGGGGAAGCAACTCCCTTCAACTCAGAGGAAGCCTATTGTGTACATACTAATACAAATTCTTTTCTGGATAGATATTTCAGCTTCCATTTTCAAAACAACGGTCGACATGATCATCATTTTACAAATGAAAATTCAAAAATGACAACAAACACTCTAACTATTCCGTCCAAAAGCCAAAGATATGAACTCACACTTTAACTTAAGGATACATTTGCAGAGGGAAAAGTTGGGGATAATGTCTCTCAGTTTGTTTTCCTGTTAGATAGAGTTGTGCTCAGTAATGGCACAACCTGTCACTTCGCAGAATTAATTCTTTGGGCCTATAGTCCTTTCATCAGCTGGAACTGGGCCTTTTGGTTTACATCTGCAAGAGGGAAAATATAAGGTCTCTTGTGCACTCCAAGGCCCCAGGGTCAAGCTGAGCTCAGACAAGGAGTGGATGCGAGAAAATCATTTAAACGAGAAAGCGCAAAGTTAAAACATGAACAATGCAAAAAATGTGCACCAAGTGTCAGCACTAAAATATGTAATTTGCATCAAATACTGTATATATATCAATTAAAACAGCAAATGAAACAATACAATGATACAATAAAAATGTGGAGCACAGAACACAACTATTTAATGAAAGATATTGTTTTTTCATTTAAACTATGATTGCTGCCTATTGAATTGTAGATATTTACTATCATAAAGACATACTTAAAATGTAAAACTGATTTTCCAAGTGCTTTAATCGCTTTTCAGCCGTCGCTGTTTTTACAAATGAAGTAAGTCATCACTCAGAATTTATTTCACAACAATATGACCGTCAGCTGGCAGAGATTTGAAACTTGCCTTATCATGTGTCCTTACCCTTTTTACAGGATAATTCAGGTCCAGCTCTCCGTCTAACGGGTCAGATTCTATCTTGCCTGGGGACCAGACAGCCTTTATATTGTGTATTACAAATACACATAAAGTCAGTCTGGAACTGCTCCATTGAACCAAATCTAGCCCAGAGGCGGGACTATCGATCACAGCTTGAATTGGAGAGAGCCAATCAGCATAACACATGTGTGATGCAATCACTAAGCGACCTAACAATTGCCTTTCCGCCGTGATGTTTTGTAGTTTTAACAGCTTCCTTCGCCGTACAGGGGTCCTGAGGAAAATCTAAGCTCTCCCTTTCAACAGTGGAGGGCAGCATTACGCATTCTATCATACAGCCTGCCGGAATTAAAAATGCATCCTTTTTAAAAAGAAAAGCTTTAAGAGCTGTTCTTGTTGAGGTTTTAAGGACAAATTTAGCCCATGCAAAACAGAGGAAAGCGCACGAGAGAAACCTCGCACTGTTGCGGTCGCCAACTCGGCCCTGAAGATGACCCATCGTTAACTCCCGCCTCTGGTGCTCTGATTGGTTCGGTCTGATCTGCTCGGAGCTTGAAAACCTGTCAAAATGTGTCAATGGAGGAGGGCTAGACCGTATTCCCGTATATCCCTTATAACGGGAATACAGTCTAGCTAAGCTAGGCTAGATTCTATCTGCCAATTAGAATTCACCTAACAGGATTCAGTAGAATATTTAAGCTGGTGTCAAGGAATACTCACCTAGGTTCTTACTGTCTTCTTCCAAACGTCTTACCCCTCTTATTTCAATAAATACTCTCTTACTAAGCAGCCCCCTTGTAGCAGAATCGATTTATTGATCACGTTTGTTAACGACAGCTTTCCTCTTATAACTGATTGCACTTGGTGATCTTCCTAGATTCGTTTAGAGGTTTGGAACACTAACCTCGGGGGTAATGTTTGAAGTAACTAGTTGGATTAAAGTAACCTTTAAGAACCTTTAGCTCTGATGCACACAATAAACTTAACTTTTTACCAGTATGCGGAGTCGGTGACTCGTAAGAAATTCATAATTCTCTTTAAATGCAATATAGCTTTTTACTGAATAACTTTAGCAGGGGCATAGCAACAGCTCATGATTAAACACTTTAATTATTTCTGATTATTTCTAACTTAACTAAACTGAGCGTACCTATGAATCTTCTCTAATTGTAAATTTAGGAGAAAGAGTGGACGCTCTGCAGTTGCCACCACGCCCGGTCTTGACCTGTGTCTGGTTGAACTCCTCCGTAGACCAGCAGACTCAGTACAAAGTCTCTTTTCGGTCCGAAGGATGTCATTCCTCGACAAGGGGAGCGGAGAAGCCTCGAAAACCAATCTTGGTTGTCCTCAGTGGAAGAAGCTGGAACAGCAGTGAGAAAATCCCTCAATGTCCTCAGGTTAGCATGTGGTGTTAGGATGAGAGCAGCTCCTTGTTGCTGCCTCCGCTGCCTTCTGGGGTGTGGTGGATTTTTCTTTTCTCCTCTCAGTAGAATCGCAGACTGATCGGGGCTCTCCTTTCAGCAGAGTGTGGTCTTCTTCTTTTGAACAAAGTTAGAACAACTTTGCTTCCAACGATGTCCTCAAAGAACTCTGAAACCTAAGTCCAACGATGTCCTCATGTCCTTTGCAGAAGGTCTGGTGACGACTCCTCTGGGCCTCGGCGTTGATCTCCGGAACAGCTCTATGGCAGCTCCAGGGAACAACTCCAAATACAATGTCTTTGTCTCTCTCCTTTATACCCTTATCCTTAGCACACACACATTTGCACACCGAGTACACTCAGTTGCTTAACTCATAAGTTTTACACACAGTTTTATCCATTTAACACATACATTTAGTGACACACTCAGTAACTCGTACATACACAGGTTACACACACTTTGTCATGATTCAGTTACCAACACATACACATGTTTTAAGAACTTGTTGCAACCATATTTGGAAATGCGCAAGCACTCCTCACAGGCCAAGATTTTCCCAGCATTGTAGTTCCCCTTTTTTGTAAGTGCGCAGTTCAAAATAGGCTACTTCTCCTCATACACGGTGCTTTTACTTATAATCACTTCTTTTAATCATTACATCTTAGCATGAACATATTACTCATTTTAAATCATTCTATTCTAGAGCAATAATTTTAGAATATATATCAGCCTATGAAAATCATTCTTGCCTCAAGCATAAGCATAATCATGTGGTTAACTTATATAGTTTCTCATTTTAGCTTTTCATTGGTCTGCTTAAAGCTTTTATTTAGGTAGTGGTTGCTCCTGGGATCTCAAAGAACTAGGCCCCACTTGACACGTCAGTTTTTGTTCATCATGAATGCTATGAGGTAACTCCTACAACTGATCTGGACTAACAGCTGCTGGATGTACAGTAACATTGCAAACATATTGTAACATTATAGTGTTGTCAGTTTTTTTTTCTAAATTTACATTAAGATGACTGTAGCACAGTGAAGCATAAAGAAAGACAACAGCTACCCACTACACTTACAGCAATGTTCAATATCTCTTAATACAAAAAGTAAATTACACAATACAATGATGTACAATGAGGCACAATAATTCTACAATAATGTGAAACACAGAACACAATTATTTAACAAATAATCGCAGAAACATTTTCAAAAATGTGCAAAACCAGCACAACATTAACTTTCCATGAAAAGCATTAAATGCATCCAGCTTGGTTTGTTTGCATACCTCAGTTCTTTTCGTTTTTTTTTTTTTTTTTGTTCAGTGAGAGAAATCTAGTCTGTTTTGGGCTTGAACAAGTGAACTGAAGTCAAGTTGAATATCTGTGCAGGATATGCGAAGAACAGCACTCAGTGATCATCACTTAGAGAGGATCTGTATCTAGATTTGTTGAACTTCATCACTGAGAATGTTTATTAGCATATATAAGTAGATCTAAAGAAAACCAACATCTTCTGAGCATGCCTCCTCAAATTTGGAGAACCCTTCTCTTTGAGAGAACAATAAAAAGTCAGCAGTGATACTGACTTAAAGTACTCTGACAGTAGTTTATCAGACTGCAGATCAATGAGTTCAAGTTGGACATCACTAGGTGCAATATTCACACTGCAGCTGAAGGGAGAGGAAAACATTTCACTCTCCACTGTTTTGAAGTCTTCAGATCATCTAGAAAATTCAACATGCAGCGCCTCCAACATGGATGAGTATCTGCGGAGGTGATCAGCTGATAGTGTGACTTCCTTCAGTGTGGGCATGTGGGTGAGAATGTTGCCCTCCAACTGGCTTCAGAGAAACTTCAGTGTTCTCATAAAAGCGGTCACCAGGCTGTATGTTTCATGTGCAAAGAGGCTTTTGCCTTGCAGCTAGGTATTTAGTTCATTCATTAGTGCAGTCACATCAACAGCAAAAGCAAGGTCTGCCATCCAGTCTGCATCTGAGAGCTCGGTGATGTTCCTGTCTTTCTGCTCACAAAACTCTTGAATCTCTGCTCTCAGATTCCAAACTCGTTTAAGCACCTTTCCCAGGCTGAGCCATCTGACAGTTGTCTGGTAACCAAGGTCACCATGCTCACTCTCATGCTCCTCCAAAAAGACAACAGTCTGTGGGTTAGTGTAGAGTGACCATATTCTGTTTCTCTGAAAAGAGGACACACTTCCAGCTCGCGCGCGAAAAATTTTCAGTCCCCCCCCCCCCATTTTTAGGGGTTTTCCATGGGTCAGGGGGCTTTGTGCTTCAAACTCAGTTAAACAGATATTCTGAATTTCCCAGAAAAGAACACTTTACCTGGATATACAGAAAAATAGCCCAAAACACTCACAAACAGTTGCTTTATAAATAATATATTTATTAATTTAAAGCAATTCTCCTAAACAATATAATCAGTCACATACAAATATGGCAAGCTCTAGTCTTTAATAGTTATTGACTCAAGTTGTGTAGGAACACATGTATTCAGATGTTTAACAAAATAAGAAATAATCATCTCTCTTAAGTCTGACACTTACACCTTAGTTAGGAACAGTGAGGTAGAGTACCATTCTTCAAAATAACCTTCCAATTATCAATTATGTAAAAATAGAAATAATGCCTCAAAATATTAAACAAAAAGAAAAAAGAGAGGTAGCCTATTCTTCAATGTTCAGTTAGCCCATTCTTCAAAATAATGTGTCTAATGGCAAATGAAAAAAATATAGAAATAATGCCTCAAGTCAACAGTCCCTTTTTCCTTCTTTTTCCTTCTCTTATTAGCTACAGAGACATAAGTCCCAGCTTTGCAGACTGTACATTCTGCCTCCCATTTGACACGACCTGGACGAAAACAGGGGTACTTTTTTCGCATTTCATCAGTGAAATGACATTTGCGTTTCGGTATTTTCTTTCGGTTCGAGTGTTCTCTCGCAGTGTGCCTACCTGCCTGTCAGCCTGCGAGGAGTGAGTGAGTGTGGAGCGTTCCGGGATTTGGCTCAAACTCCGCCTCTCAGAGCGTGTTTCCAAAAGAACCATTCAACGTGAATGGTAACCGGCTCATTAATATTTATGTCCGTCGGATTACCAGCCAATCACGAAGCGCGTTCATCAGCCGGCTCATTAATATTTATGTCCGGTTCATTAATATTTATGAAAAGGGAAAGTGCCGTATCCGTAGGCCACGGGCTACGGGTACGGGTCCGTATCTGTAGACACTACCATGATAAATACTCTGGTCTGTGACGCGCTCAAGCTAGGCAAGATCAAAAACCCGGACATTTGAAGGACTTTATAAACCCCGGCTGAACAGCCCGGACAGCCTCTCAAAAGAGGACATGTCCGGGCAAAAGAGGACGTATGGTCACCCTAGGTTAGTGCTCTTGCCCTGATGAAGTTAACTACTTTACTTACAACATCAGTCACGTGGTTAATTTTTTAGCACTGACTTACACAACACCTCTTGATGTATAATACAATGCAAAAATATCAGTTTCTGTTATGGGTTTATTTCAGTCACTTTATCTTGCATCTGTTTCAAAAGTCCAACATTTTTCCTTGTCAAATTTGGACAGCCATCAGTTGTAACGCAACCAAATTCATCCATTTTGGTCCCAGCTTGTTCATGCATGTATTTGCGTCAGTGAACAAATCACTCCCTGTTGTGGTCCCTTTCATTGTCAGCTCCTCCGTCATCTTAAAGTTTTTTGTTAGTCCACATACAAAGATGAGTAACTGGGCTGTGTCACGGACATCACAGTTCAGAGCCAAGAAGAAAACATCAAAATCGTCCACTTTGTTGTGCAGCTGAAGCTCCGGATTTTTGGCAATGCTCTCCACACGCCTCGTTACGGTTCGCCTGGAAAGGGGCACATTAGCGAACACTTCTTTTTTTTTGGGCATGTAAGTGCTGCAGAGTCCACTAGACATTCTTTTATAAACTCTCCATCAGAGAATGGCTTACTGTTTTTGGTGATTTTGTAGGATAATACAAAATTCGTCTTGACTGCTCCCTTGATGTGTGAGCTTTGGTAAAAAACGCTTGCTGCTTTAGCAGTTTAGCTAGGATATCCTCGCTCGCTCTGCATCAGTCAAATGTTTGTACATCTCCGCATGTTTGGTCTCGTAATGTCGATTAAGATTATTGTCCTTGAGCACCGTGATCTGTTCTCCACAGGCACACAGCTTTACCTCTGACTTCAATGAAGAAATACTTGAAAGTTCATGTTTCATTAAAAACTCTGCATTCAGAATCAATCTTTCTTTTGTTGCCTATAGCTTCCCAAGCTGAAGCTGACCAACAAACCAATCAGTGCATAAACCTTGTGCTAAGTATGGAAAGCACACACGACAAAACACATGAAAAAACGGTAACTTAGCAGATCTTTCAAAATAAAAACGGTGCAGGCATATTGCTTGCATGTATTGTGAATACATATATTTGCGCTGACTTTTAATATTTTCCAATGACCTCATATGGGCCAGTCAGGGTCATCTGGCAGGCCGGATGTAGCCTGTTGGCCGTACGATGCCCAGGTCTGTGCTAGTGCAAAGCAGATGTAAAGACACTAGTATATGTCCACCACTGTTGTCACTGTTCACCCAAAGCCACACAGGGCAAATGCAAATAAGTCATTGTTTCCAAAACCTTCTATTTACATGTCCACACAGATACAAACAAACTAAAGATTTTAAGTATCTACACTTTGGAAGTTATTTAAGAGTCAATTTAATTTATCTGAAACACTGTTTACATTAGAGGATCAAATGTCAAGGCATTTTTTAGCAGAAAATATCCATATGATTTAATGAGGTCTGAATCAAGAAAAAAAACGTGTTTTAGTCATTTTATTTTTGTGTTTTTCAGTCATCAACATAAATTAAAGACATTTTAGTTTTCGCCAGCCATATTTTAGTTTAATGAATGTTCTGCATTTTCAATTTTCTTATCTTCTCAGCATTTTGAGGCTACAGCTGTCGCCATCTTTGTTGTGAACAGTTACCATAGTAACAGGTGTTGGTCTTGTCTATCACGAGAATAGTGGAAAAGGCTCTGTTTGCTTCTCTCTCTCTCTCTCTCTCTCTCTCTCACACACACACACACACACACACACACACACACACACACACACACACACATGTTTGTTTTTCTATACCGGTGGGGACTTACCATTGACTCCCATTCATATCTAACTCCTAACCCTTACCCTAACCCTAACCTTAACCATCACCAAATCAATGCCTAACCCTAAACAAACGTTTTTGCACTTTTAAATTTTTTATTAACAACAATATGGCCAAGAAAACGGTGTTGCCACCCGTGGGGACCTCATTTTAGGTCCCCACCGTAAGACAAGTCCCCACCTTTATAGCAAATAGTCAGGTCAAAGTCCCCACCGGAATAGCAGAAACAAGTACACACACACACACACACACACACACACACAGTATGTATGTGACTTTGTCCTGCAGTAATACAAGAGTCTTTCGGCTACCTGTTCTCCCCACAGCAGAAACTCATGCAGAAGATGATTCACTCTGTTCTTCATTAAACCACTTCACTGTCTGAGGAGAAGTTCAGTCATCGGATAACTTGGATTGTCATTGGATCCTTTTAGCAAACATCTGGAGAACCATGTTATGAGATATTTTTTGGTTCAAGTAAAGGAATTTATTGCTCAGTAGCTAATTGAACATAAAAATGATAACAAAGAACACAAGCCAGGTGGATGTGCCAAATCAAAGAACAGAATATAACGAAAAGAAGGCTAACAGAATTTGTAACTGAGCGAAACACAAACAAAACAACTAAACTCCCTAACCAAATTTAAAACACAGAAGCAACACCCACCACAAGCAACAGAAACTAATACAACAGTGCACAAAGCTAACTAAACAAAACTAGTGCGTCTGAACGCATGAATTTACTGCACACAGTTCACAAATGCTCAAATTACTAAATGCCTCTTCACTAAGTTGGAGGACTGTTAACTGGAGCGTCAGTCTCCACTGGGTCTGGAGGCTTCACACCAAATTTGCAGCCGCCGACAGAAGCTCTAAATTGTTTGTAGTACCGACCACAAATAACTTATGGATCGACAGCTCACACAGGAACATAAACAATAAATCATTCACACAGAGCCACCATGGCGAACTGGTCACTAATACCAGCCGCCCCGACTGAAAGTCTTGGTTGCAGTTATATGTTTGTGTGTGGGGATTGCGGGGGTCTTCAGGGAGGAAGAGTCATGGTGATGGACCGATCCGATGTGTCAGAAGGCGGGGAGGACCAGAGTTGGGAAGCGGTCTGGAGCTCCATGCTAATCACTCCTCATGAACACCAGGTGTAATCTCCAGCTCGGTCTTCAGCTAGGTGTAACGAATCCCTCTCTCCACAAGCCCATCCAGACACACGGCCACCAGATCCTGGAACAATCATTTACATGGTTGATGACTGCCATCATTAAATATGGTACTTGCTTGTTCCTTCTGATGACTGAAAGTAACATTACATCCACGGCAACTTTTAAAAATGCTGGCAGGCTGCCACCATGTTCAGCTGTTGTGATGCTGTTTCTTGTCAGATTTTTAGACTGATTTGATCCATGGATCTGATTCTTCCCAAAGCTGGCAAAACAATATGGATGACATTAGGGAGAAATACATTATGCCACTAAATGCAATAAGCTTCTGATAAAAATGATACAACAGGTGAAGTATCTTTTAAAAAATTAGAAAAAGAGACATTTTCACAAGACTGCAACTGTGTCAGGACGTATATATTAAACAGCAATTAGTTAGATATTCCAGTCGTCTATCTCTAACATTGTTTTTGTTTTCAAAGTTTTTTTGTAATACATTTTTTTAATCATAACGACTGGGCTATCAACATTATTCTTATTTTTTATATGAAATAACACTGCAGAAAATGAATCCCTCTTTACCTTCGCAGTCTCATGGTGCAGTCAGCCCTCATTTCACTTCTCATTCATTCTTTTTGAAGCGAGACACATTCACAAATTGACTCGCTTCCTTTGCTTAACATGCAGAAGCTTTCCAATGTCGATTCAGTTTGAGAGAGGTGCAGGCAGGAGTGTGGAAATGCACATTTTTAGATCTCATAATCATTGTGTTGATGTAATTATGCATATGCAGTTTTAATGCTTAACTTGTCAGAGTCAGCGGAGTGTCAACATTACAGTACCAGTGTACTGAATAAGGCCTGAGTCACAATATGTGACTATAGCAAGTCAATAACAACTACCATTGTCCTCTGGTAAGCAACTAATGTGGCTACATAGTGGTATATAGTGAAAGTGAAATTCCTGAAGAAAATCGCCATCAGGGATTTTGACCTCTCCATGCTGCACAGATATTAAATGGATCTGAATCTTCATCACACTTTTAAATTTTCCATCAAACTCTCAAACATACGATTAAAATGTCCACAAGAGCTCCCTTTCCTGAAATTTTGACCATTTCTGTTGTTAAAGAAATGCAGAGCGAAATAATACGAGGAATGGTGAAGGACAGATGCTGTTTGGTTGCAGAGCAAGGATCGTGTCAGATTTATGACAGTAAAAAGCATTTGTTTAATTTTCAGCCGTGTGGATTGCTGATGTTAGTTCACCACAAATTTTTGTGTTTACTGTCTTTCCTTACTAGAAAAATGGAAATAGTTCCTTCCATCTGGAATGGCAACTTTGCATTGTGTGGTACAGAAGTTACTAACTTAGATATTACCTTATAATGTATGACAAATGTCAGTTCTGTAACAAAGATTTCTTGTTGAAACAAATATATACTTATATATATATCTCTATATATATAGAGATATATATATATAGATATATGCGCATTATTGCAAACAATATGATTTTTTATTTCATTTAAATTGAACTTTGAATGCAGATTTCAACGGTGGTTTTATCATTGCTGTTGACTGTTTAGGAGACTTTAGCCATCACAGTTACAACTAGAAAAGCACTCAGAGAGTGCAGACCTCCACCAAGGATAGAGAGAAAAACAGGAAACCCATACAGTAAAGGATCATGAGCTGGAATCAAACCTGCGTGTCTGACACAGTTCTGTTTACGAATCACCTTCTTAACCAGTTTAGCTATCTGGACACCTTGTTCCAATTTGTTGGACGACATACTAACCTATGATGTTTTTGTCATATTCTGGACCACATACTACATCAGGGGTTCTTAACCTTTATAACCTCTGGGCCCAAATTTCCCGGAGTAAAGTGGCCCGGGACCCATCCAAATACTAGCACTTTCATTGTAATTCATCTGAGTCTTGGTTCGATTTGTAGTCAATAACTAAATCAAGTTGTTTTATAGTTTAACAAGTTAAAACCTTGTGAAATAAATAATCTTATACACTGCAATCATCTCAAAGACGTTTACTTATAGTCAAGTGTATGAACCTGCATATACAACATTGCAATTGTTGCAATTATAACAAATCAAATTGCTAAAACAGCAAATGGCTCCAAGCCAAACTTTTAGATTTTGACTGACTAAAAAACTGAAGAGAAATTCTGATAAATAAAATTGTTGTACCAAAATAAATAAATAAATTATAAGAAAACTTTCAAATTAAATAAACAAACTGCAAATAAAAAATAAAGTGCAAATTAAAATACTGTAACCTGCTGATAAATTTGACAATTTAGCAGTCTTCATTTTTGCACGGCAGAACTAGAAGTTGCTCTTCAAATCTGTGACAAATGATCAATAACAACAGTCACAACGGTCCAGTTTAACATGCTACAACTCCCATTTCATCTTCACCTCTCAATAAGAGACTTGGGCCTGCCTCTCAGACACGATCAGATCCAGTCTGGGTGGATTAGGGGAAAGGCTCACTCTCAGGGTAGCCTCCAATGATGTTCTTAGTCTGTTTCGAGCTTTGGTCTTGGTTGTGGCCACAATGGAGAGCCCTGATTCACACAGGTATGTAGTTGTGAATGGGAGAAGGAGTTTCAAAGCCCTCAGTGCCAGAATGGGGTACTCCTTTGAAACAACAATCCAGAAGGAGCCTAGGTCCAGTTTGTCCCACTGCCCCTTAAGAGTGCTATCAGTGGAAACTTCCAGAAGCTGTGATTCCAGATGTGAGGGTAAGGCAACATCATTTAAAGTGGGATCCACTGAAAATGGGTCCACAACCCGCATGTGTCCCTCTCTGGGATCTTGTGGAAAGTATTAATCAAATTTCTCTGCCAGTTGTGTGAGGTGCTGAAGGACTGACTGATGTTCACCTGAGGAGAGTTTTCCAAAATGTCAGACAAAAGTGGAAACATGTCCATTCTCTCTTCCTGGGTCCGTTTAGACCACAAAGCAAGTTTCCTCCTGAAAGCTTGAACTTTGTCTGCAACAAAAAATATGTTGCTATTTCTCCCTTGAAGTGAGATGTTCAGTTGGTTCATGTGTGAAAAAATGTCACAGAGATAGGCAAGTTTAGCTGTGAACTTGGTGTTGGTATAGTAATGTGCAAGGGGAGATTTTTTCCCAGTGAGGAAAGATAAAACCTCACTCTTCATCTCAAACAAACGCTTGAGGACGAGTCCTCTTGAGAGCCATCTCACTTCACTGTGACAGAGCAGCTGGACATGATCTGCATCCAAGCCCTCACAAAGCTTAGCAAAACATCTGGAGTTAACAGCATTATTTTTTATGATGTTGATAGTTTTCACACTTACATCCATCACCTCCTGGAACTCTGGTGACATCCTTTTTGCTGCAAGGCTTTCACGGTGGAGAAAACAGTGGGTCCATTTAGCTTCTGGCGCACGCTCAAGTATCTGCTTGATGACGCCTCGGTGCCTACCAGTCATTGACGCTGCACCGTCACTGCACACCCCAACACAGTTCTGCCAGTCCAGGCCATTCTCCATGAAGTAGTTATCCATGCAGCGGAAACATTCCTCAGCTGTAGTTCGGGTTGGTAGCTCTCCACAAAAGAGCATGTCTTCTTGCAAACTGCTGTCCCAGTGATAGCGAACAAAAACCAATAGCAGTGCTGCATTTGTTACATCAGTGGACTCGTCTAGCTGCAAAGAGAAACATGGGCTAGTTTATATTCTCTCCAGAAGCTGATGTTGTATGTCGGAGGCCATGTCAGCAATACGTTGACTCATCGTGTCGCTTGAGAGTGGAATAGTCATCAGCTTCTTTGCAGCAGCCTCCCCGATCATCTCACGGCACATGTCCACAGCGGCAGGCAGAACCAATTCCTCTGCGATGGTGAACGCCTTCTTACTCTGTGCCACACGTCTGGCTACGAGGTAGCTGGCTTTTAAAGCACACTTAGCACTGCCAGTGCCATTTTTTCTGCATCTGTAGCCCAAGCGCTTTTCTCTTAAAAAAATCCATCGGCTTTCCAACTAGTTGTGCGTGTTTCGTTTCCAGGTGCCGCCTTAATTTTGAAGGCTTCAGTGCTTCGTTTGATAGCATAAGCCCACACTCCACACACTGCGCCCTCGGCTCTGCCTCGCTACTTCCATTCCCGAAGCCGAACTTAATAAAGTCCGGGTTATACTTGCACACACATTTTGTTTTTGACGATAGGTTGACTTCACTTATCTTCATTTTTTCGTTTCATAAACTTCTCCATAATGCTGCCGAGACCTTCGTAGTTGACCCATGAGTTAACCTCTTCTACTGTCGCTCCTTTTGGGGTGTGTAAACAACTCGCTGACGTCTCACTGCCACCAAGTGGTGGGAAGCTGTATTGCGGTCCTGTGGCCCTCTCCAAGTCCACATGTGCAGAACTGAAAGTTTTTTGCGGCCCACTAGTCGGCACTGGAGGCCCATTGGTGGGCCGCGGCCCAATGTTTCAGAATTACCGTACTAAAACATACTAAAAAATTCAAAGTGATCCAGAATCCAGGATCCTTTGTGGACTGCGACCAAAATTAAATCAGCTCTTCCTCTTACCATAGTCTACAGCCCTTCTTTTCAAAGCAGGGACGAGTGCATTATGGGAAATTAAAATGCTGTGCACTCTGGCAGCAATTTTAAGATGATTAGAAGCAGTTTTAGTGATCTTTATATGTCAGTTCGGGGCCTATAATAACTCACAGTCAGATTCCTGTGTCTTATAATATATTATACTGCTGTCTGTAGAGTAAAATCTCAATTTGGTTTCACTTAATTTTAAGTAGTTGTTGCTTAACCATTTATTAATGATGGTAATAAACACAGGGTTGTGTTACAGTGGTCAAACTGTTAATGTTGAGAAACACAACAAGGAAAAGGGCTCTATTCACAGTCCCCTAGTTCAGATGAAAGCAAATATGACTATTGCTGTCACGATTTCAATGGCGAACCCGGGCAAAGACCACACTACCGAGGCAGAGTCAGGCAGAAAGTGGATTTTATTGTGGGGGAGAGTGAAGGAGTTGTTGAGGGGAGTGGAGCCAGGGGAGGAGCCGGGAGGTGATGATGAGGAGATGTCCGGGGACGGAGCGGCCGGCGAGCGGTCTGGGCGGAGCAGAGTATGGTGGACTGGAGTGAGTGAATGTTTGTGGCGGCAGGCAGACGGAAGGCTGGGACGCCAGGGGAGAGAAGCCAGGCGCCGGTGGTCCGGAGAACGTGGCGGCAGGAGAGCAGAAGGCTGGGGGATGTCAGAGGAGGGGAGCCAGGTGCTGGTGGTCCGTAGTGGTGAGGTGGCAGGAGAGTCCGGGGGTCCAGGAGGAGGGAACCACGAGGGGAAATCCGGAGAGGGACACAAGGGGGCAAGGCAAGACAGGAGGAGATCCAGGCAGCTGGGTCGGATTCACGAGCAGAGTCAACAATCTGGTGGATTGAAGAAGCAGGAACCGGTCTTTTATGGAGGAGGTCGTAATCACAAGAATGAGCCGCAGCTGCGGCGGTGGAATTCCTCCGGGGCCCGGCAGGTGGCCAGACCGAGGACTGATGGCGGAAAGATTCCTCTGGGAGCCGGGACAGGGGCCAGGTTGGGGACTGGCGATGATGGAATCTCTTCGGGGGTCGGACTGGAGGCCGAGCCAGAGACCGGCGGCGATGGGCCCCCTCCGGGGATCGGATTGGAGGTCGGACTGGGGACCGGGGATGGCGGGATCCCGCCTCCGGGGGCTGGATCTGTGGCCAGACTGGGGACTGGCGATGGCAGGACCCCTTCAGGGGATGGATCTGTGGTCGGACTGGAGACCAGCGGCCACAGACCCACACAGGTGCAGGGAACACCGGGACTGGAAGCAGGTCCTTACTCCCCTTAGAGACTAAAGGCGGAGGGTCGGACTCCTCAGAGACTGGAGGCAGGGAGTCGGCCACCACAAGAACTGGAACTAGAGGCGGGGCGTCTGCCCCCACAGGGACTGGAGTCGGGGCGTCGACCCCTACCGGGACCAAAGGTGGGGCCTCGACCCGGAAAGGGACTGGGAACTCAAAATGTTTCTGCGTTGGGCATGGGCGGTGGCCGGGTCATTGGGCGGACAGTTCCTCGGCCCACGGGATAATGGAAACTGATTGGCAACCAGGGGAGCCCCCGGCTGCGGGAGCCTGGAGCCCCTCCGAGAACAGGAGGGGTGTTACATCCGACCCTTCCAGGAACGCTGTGGCCGTATTTAGTGCCTCTAGGCAAGCGGCAGCGGCACAGAGCACCCCAGGATACCTTGTGGTGGCCAGGGAATCCCCGTAGGTTGCGAAGGCCATATGAAGCACCTCAGAACAAGCAGTGGCAGCCCGCATTGCCTCCAGAGCGGAGGAGGCGGCCCTGCAGCATATTTTATGACCATATTTAGAAAACAGTGGCCAATCAGCTTCGTGTCAGTACTTTGGGGAAAGCTCTTTTCTTTTTCAACATGGCTGCCACCCTGTCAAAAAAGTTCCTTGGTACCTTGGTGACTAAATGGATTTTCTGAAAGTAGAAGTAGTTTAGTTTTAAAATTAAAGTTTTAAAATTACCTTTAGCATTTGAGAACTACTGACTGTGTCTCTTTACTATCACTGGTTTCTGTGCAGGCAAAGACTAAAGGTGCAGGATGTATGTGAAAGGAGGGTATTTTGAGAGTGATGGTGAGACTGTGCAGCATTCAGGTGTGTGTAAACAACACACACATACACACACACACACACACACACACGTGAATGGTGCAGTATGGAGGATGCATGTGTGAACATGTGTGTTTGTAGAGGAGTGTTAAAGAGTAGAGCTGTGAGCTCTGTTTTCCTTGTGTGTGTTTGTGCAATTTTGTGCCGAAACTTATTATATACTATTTTTTGTGTGTATGTGTGTTTTTGTGTGTGTGTGTGAGAGAGAGAGAGAGAGAGAGACAGAAGGAGAGAGAGAGAGATAGCTGTTGTCCTTGTAAGAACACCTGCTGTCTCCTCCCATCCCTTCTCTATTCCTTCCATTCTTGTGACACTCCATCATTTTTCACACACACACACACACACACACACACACACACACACACACACACACACACACACACACACACACACACACACACACTGTGTTTTCCTATCCTTGTGGGGATCTACCATTGACTCCCATTCATATCTAACCCCTAACCCTTACCCTAACCCTAACCTTAATCCAGACCAAAACAATGCCTAACCCTAAAGAAACGTTTTTGCACTTTTACTTTTTTTCAGTAACAACAACATGGCCAAGAAAATACTGTTTCCCCTCATGGGGATCCAAATGAGGTCCCCACAAATGACATTTCTTTTGGTTTTCCTATGGTTGTGGGGACATTAGGTCCCCACAACAATAGCCACCACCTGATCTCACACACACACACACACATACACACACACACACACACACACACTATAAAGGGGTCCTATACACAACAAGTACACACAATTAT
Source organism: Acanthochromis polyacanthus (assembly GCF_021347895.1). Classification (NCBI taxonomy): domain Eukaryota; kingdom Metazoa; phylum Chordata; class Actinopteri; family Pomacentridae; genus Acanthochromis; species Acanthochromis polyacanthus. The sequence goes on from NC_067127.1 coordinate 26,746,462, forward strand.
GCACAGACAACACACACACAAACCGCAGAAGACTTCCTCTGTAGTATGACATGTCACTGCTGTATGTAGTCAAACAGTTTCAGCACAACACACACTTAATACGTATATCCATACACTGTCACATCCAGAAACACACACACGCACGCACACACACAAACACACACACACATTTTCTTTTGTGCCAATGTCTCAATGTCTTTCATCCCCTTCTCTGTTTTTCCACCTTGCGCCTCTCTCTCACTCCCTCTCCATCTCTCTCTTTTCCTCCTCTACTCCTCCATCCATCCTTCCATCTCTCCCTCCCTCTCTCATTACCTTAATTAGACCCAGCAGATGAACATCGTCTAGTCTGTTGGGGAGGAGGCTAGGCCTCGGTGATGCAATAAGGCTCATTTGCATCAGCAAAGTTAATTGCGGGAGCGGAGCAGGTGTATGGCAATAATGATCATCACATATGACACTCACCTGTGACCAGCGGCATACGTGACACACACACACATACACACACACACACACACACACACACACACACACACACACACACACACACACACACACACTAAGACACACATGCATGCTATCACGTGTTCAGCAACGCGTGTATGGAGTTTTAACATGAGTACACACTAGGAAATGAAAGAAAATTCAAAGCACATGTGCACACACAAAGACACACACATGAACACACATTGCAATCACCTCGTCACCAAATTTTTATTTCACGAGTAATCCCCAGATTCTTTCTGGTAATGTCTTTTGGATGATGGTTAGAGCCATTCATACTCCAAAGACACCCAGTAGACGAGTAAAATATCAGTAAAATATAAGGAGGATATTTATATGCAATGAAATACGGTGAATAAAAGTCTGGCATGTTGTGTGTCACAGCAGAGACATAAACAAGAGGCTGATGGAATGAGTTCAAAAACTGAAAAACACAATGTGAACTGTACGTTGGACAGACTATCATAGTGTCTTTATCCTGTACCCCAAAGATCTGCTGTTAGATTGTAAGTGTGGTCGGCTAGCATGTAGCATGTCGTCCTATGAATCCAACCACACTCATTTGCTGCTGTTATACTTAACAGTTAATTCTTAATAGTCCTTAATAAGTCTTGTGAAGTCATTGTGGCAATGCAATGTAAAACTGTTGATGCTATTGTTACAGGCCTCAGCCAAGTTACCTCAACAGAAGATGTATCCTGTTTTGAAAATTGAGACAGGAGATGTCAGTTTCTCAGCTCTCTGGCTTTATTAAACAGATTTTACTTTGTTCTCTTTTGTTGTAATGTATATACAAATTGTCGGTTTCCCACAATGGTTTCATAACAAATCACATCACAACATAAAACAAAATATAGGCACATGTTCAAACCGCCGGGATAACACAAAATAAATTTTACTTGAGCTTCAAATTGCTGTCTTTGCAGACCAAAATGATTCAACTTCAAAGTCTACAGCCAGTGGTTTCTAACACTGTGATTGAGCCTACCAATTTTATCATTTTTTGTACAAACACAAGTGAACCTGTTTTCAAACGTCATAAACAGCAATAAACACAACCTTGATGCTGTATTAGTAACAACTCAATCTCTAATACATACATTTCAAATACAATTTTACATAAAAACACTGAAGCGAGGACATATGTGTTAAGGAGCTACTGTATAAATGCATGAAGATACCGTACAGGCCGCCAGTTCTGTTAACCTCATTTACAGGAGAGCTAGCAAAGCATTAGCCACAACCATAAACTCCTCAGATCACTGAAATGACTATTTATTTAATCCAAACCTCCTCTAAACTTCATCAGATGACATAAAGGTTTGCCAAGTCCGTGGGAATGTATAGTGTCGAATTGAAACACACTACTAACCTGTTTTATGCAGGAGAAAAGGATGAGTTGTTTTTCAGTAGGCGGAAACGCGTTCTCTGGGGTGACCAATTGCGCTTCTCCATCTGGCAATCTGATGGATGAGTCTGGGTTTGGCGGTTGCCAGGAGAACGATACTTGTCGGACTGCATTGTGCCAAGTGTAAAGTTAGGTGGAGGGGGGATTATGGTGTAGGCTTGTTTTTCAGGAGCTGGGCTTGGCCCCTTAGTTCCAGTGAAAGGAACTCTGAATGATTCAGCATACCAAGACATTTTGGACAATTCCATGCTTCCAACTTTGTGGGAACACTTAGGCGCTGGCCATGGAGTTTATGCCAATTTCCAGCAGTGGCAAGATGGCTGCCTTTGTGGCTTCACATAATTCTTTTGTTTTTGGCATTATGTAAGAGCTGACAACTTCTGACTTGTGCTATGGCTTGAATGTAAGCAGGAAACCACTCTAGGCCTTTACATGTGCAGTGCTGCTTATGACATGAAATGGCCTCTTATATACCCTGGGATTACATTTAAGCTGAAGCATGTTAAATAGGACATAAAGTATTATTTAATCAGCTTCATTTTTTTGTTGTGTTCATTGTATTCTTCAGGTAATATACTCAAATTGAACAAGAAATTGAAGAAAACAAGGGTAGTCATATCATTTTTTCCATGACTGAATAATAGATGGATGGACTGACAAACCCAGTAAAGTTTTGTTCCAGCAATATTTGACTTCTTGTGGGTGTGACAAAGCCCTCTACTTTAACCAGAGATGTTCTGATCAAACTGTGATTACACACTTCCTTCTCATGAATCTGGGGGCCTGTGATTCTTATTTCCTCACTTTATTATTGCCTCACAGGTGATGACTGCAAGTTGAAGAAGGAATTACAACTAAATAACATAAACAACTCACACTGACACAGGAACAACAATCTACAATCTGTGAAACACAAGTGATGATTGTTAGGCCTGCAGAATTCCACTCTGCTGCCGGCCACCTGGCATCAAGTGCAAAAGGAAGGAAGTTGATGGGTTAGTCATCACCGTCTGACCTGAATAATTTATAGACCCTGAAGTGAAAATCACACTTTTTTGCTGCCAGGTTGAGGGCTTGGTGATGTGGCTCACACTTGTGTTCTGCCAGGTTGGGTGGACAGGGTGATGTTGGTGAAGGCTACATCTACATCAACAGTGTAAGATGAATTTCACTATGCATATTTAACACTGCTGGATTCAACACAGTTCCAAGCCATATTTAGATGCTCTGAAGTGTTCATCACACACACTTTAGAAGCCAAGTTTAGACTTGAAAGGAACTGACGATGGAGAATGCTGTTATTTCTACAGATTATGATGTGTTTTAGATCATGACAAGTTAATGGGAATATGATTGGAAATTCATCTTTCTCAGTCTGTTTTGGGCTTCCGTTCACACTCTGAGATGTGTTACATGATTTTAAAATACTCCAGAGTAAGTTACCTTTGAAAATTCTGGTCTGATGTCGGCACAAAAAATGCGAGTGTTTCAGATAGATAGGACTATATATTTTGTAAAATCTTAACTTCATGCCTTTTATTGTGATGTTTAATTATTGTGATAGACCTTATATGAAACTTTGAATATTTAGATATAGTTTGGACAAACAACTGATCTCTTAAATACAACAACATTTAGGTAAATATGGGATTATAAGGTGCTCAGACTACATCAAATCATCGGAATTTTAGTGGAATCAAAGGACGTTCTACTAGTTTCATAGCTTGGTAGGTAAACATTTCTTCAGAGTAGTTTATAGGGGTTTATAAGGTAAGATTTAAGCTTTAGCTTTTCCATTATTTATACTACATTGAAACTCAATTTCTCCAAAGACTTCGAGGAGTCAAACTGCAGACTGTAAATTTAATGCATTTCTGCTAAAAATTAAAGTTTTGATGATGTACTAATTTCTAATGTGAGGTATCCAACAGTCAGATTCTGATTTGAACAACTTTGACCAAAGTTATGCTGTTTGTCCTAGTAGAGAAGTCTGAAAACTTTCACAGACACTGATTAATACATCCACGCTGCAGCATTACTACAGCAACAACCTTTCCATCACCTCAACACCTGTAAACACCTATTTTGCATAGTAGCATGCTTCAGCTTCAGAACACAAGACTAAACTAGACAAGCCCTTAGTAGATGGCAGAACCATGCCCATGCATGCTACTCTGCATCAATTTTGATCATCCTACGTATATCCCTTCCTATACAAATGATGCAATATGCAAGAAATGTGCTAAGTGACCCCTGTGACCTTGACCTTGATCTGCTGACCTCTAACTCCACAACTGAGCAGGGGACCTTAGACCGATCTTCAGTGCCAAGTTTGATTATCCTGACTTCAGCACTTGCAGAGATATCTGAACGGACAGACACACACACCCACACACACACACATACATACATACTTACCCAGCCAGCCAGATACCGAAGCGAATGCAGTAACCCCGCTGACGTACACGTTAGGCGTGGTTAAATAGTGTAGTTGAAAGAATAATTGATTATTATTTGGCTGATGTAAGTGGCCCTATGAAATCCCAATTTCTTATTTGTGCAGCTGTGTAAAGAAAGGAAAAAGTGATTACAGTGTCAGAAGTGACATTAGAGCTTTTCACTGCTGAGAGGCTTGCTGTCTGTCAAAGCATCCATCTAATATCACATCTGGATGAAAACCGAAGGACAGTTAAAAGGAAATTTTTATCTGTTCAGTTTTTTTTTTAAATCAATTTTGCATTCCAATTGAAAAAAAGCCTAAGAAGCACTGTAGAGTTATCTGTTTTGGTGCGGGATGGCATAATATGGAAAAGGTTACAAGAAGGAATATGGCTTTGTTGCAGAATGACAGGCATCTGTATAAGGACTCAGATTTACAACATATGCACAACATCTCACTGTACTTCATGTCGCTTTTAAATTTTTAACATCCACCCCCTTTCGAAAAAAAAATACTAGAAGCATAGGCGTCAGTTTAGGGGGGGACGGTGGGGATGTGTCCCCCCCCACTTTTTTGTCAGGGGTCATTTTGTCTCCAACACATTCAAATTCTTCACATGTAAGCCGTTGTAAACCCAGTTATTTTCAGCAGTATAGAAAATTCCGACGCTCCTGAACGCACCATCCCCACTCGGCCGAGAGTTGCACAGACATGCAGCACACCTTCGTGAGGTTAAAAAAAAACGTGCAGACGCTAAATTTGTGCCCGTGCCAAGTGGAAGCTCCGACCAGAGGTGTGCAGGGGCAAAATTTCGGCCCGGGAGAATTAGTATTATAGCGGCCCACAGATCCCTCTACCCTCGTGTACCAACAGCTCAACAGGTTGAGGCTCTGCCTTTGGTTCGGTGGTTGTGAGTTCGAGCCCAGCTTGTAGCATTTTGCCGCCGTTCTTCAACACTTTCTCAAAGTGCTGTGGTCTCCATCCCCCCCACTTTTAAAAACAAACTGATGCCCTTGACTAGAAGCATTTTGTTCACTGGATTCTGATGGTAGGTTACTCCTGTTTTGTTGTGTTGTTGCATTTTAATTTCTTATAATTGACCTCCTTTTTTTTCACCTCCTCTTTAAACTGACTAATATTCTTGAACATTTGTTTGATAAATTCTGACGGTAGAAATAATGAGCGGCATGTAATCATTTAACAAGTATGAGTCCCTATAAATGACAGAAACGGTAAGGAACTGCTGCTCTGCTGTGAAAACCTTCTTATTAGAAAGTAAGGAACTATTGTTCCTGTTGCTGTGGTGATAGTTTATACTGTTTGCATTGAGCCGCTTTTCAAATGATTTATAATGGAACCTGATACCATTCAAAATAAATTGCCAGATTGTGTTCTTAAGAGATTAAACACATCATTAACTGACACCGAGAACATGCTGAAACCATGCTGCTCACTGTAAAGTTTTGAGGCAACTACAAAGTTTTGTATGCAGAGACAAAAAACCTGGCAACACCTATAGAATGAATAAGTATTACTGTTTTGTCAAAGAGAAAAAAAAATACAAAAATGTCAGGTACATTGACTAGTTACAGGATACATTTTAAATTTGTTTTTATATCAAGCTTAGAACAAAACTTGCTCAGCTGGTACAGAATTCCTAATAACACAATGAGGGAACTTCATACAGCAAAAAGTATAATTTTAGAACACACTTATTTTGATTTGACTGGCCTTAACCTTTTTTTTGCAAAAAAAAGTGCATTTTGTACCACATCCTTCAAATTGAAATACATTTAATAAGGCGTTACAAAACAACCTGAGTCAGAGGAACCATTACAGAAAGAGAATCTTGTCTCTGTTCACATATTTCCGACTATTATTTTGATACTGACATGAAATAATGTGACCCGCTCTTATGCTTGGCATCTGTGAAACTGATCCCCACAATATTTTTGAAAAGTCTTTAAAGTTAAACATTTACCAATACACACGCAAAAAATAAAAATATAAAATGCATTGCTTTTAATGTAGAAAATATATTTTTTAAAAAGCTCCTTAAATCAGTAAGTAGGTCTCCATATATTGTAAAATTAAAACATCTATGCCTTCACTATTTTCACCCTGAGGAAAAAAAAAATGTTTCAAATGTTACAGCAGTCTCTCTGTTCTGTGGTGTATGTCATGTTTTACAGCTATTTGGATTAGTAAATTCAGTTGAAGGTTTTGGCAATTTTGAATGACTGCAAATGACACAGAATCTATAAAGCAAACTACTCTGAAGTAATTTACCTTGCAACACTATTACTTCTCCACATTCAAAAACATGACACTTCAGCGTGACTCAAGGTGTTTCTGTAAATATCTGCTGTGCATAATGATGGGAGCAATTATCTATTAGTCCACGCAAAAAACATTAATTTCTGAAGTGAGTATGTTATCACTGTCAAGCAGAAAAAGCTGAGACACACAACTGTATAGCCGGAGTGTATGTTGTGTTGTAGGCAACGGAGGAGAAGTGAAGAGCGAAACTGCTGTGGTCCATTGGTTTAAGTGTGAGAATTCGAGGATTGTCAAAGTGAAAATGTGATGATCATGCCAGATGGTGAGTTTTCCGCATGCCACTTCAAAGAGGCCGGGACGAGGCTTTGTAGGCATTCTGCCGACTGCGTCTCTTTTCATGTGTGGGTCAGAGGAGGTTAGCGATACTCTGTCTGAGCCTCTTCATTAGACTCCTATTTCCTTCATTATAGATTGTGGTTTTAATTGTCTCTCCATACTGTACACATATTGCATTTCTGGCGAAGTTGCGTTTTACCTCATGTCAACACTTTGCTTGGGAAACAAAATGGTGCAGTTTATTTGAAAAATTCTTTAAGCGACTAAGGACTTTTTCAATAGTTTGTGAAGATATGGCATCTGTTGAGGTAAACAAACTGAAAAAGTGTTTTTAAGAATGAACAACTTGACAGCCTGTGGATCATTACACTAACAATCTGATGTGGCTGTGTGGGTGTTTCTGTCAGAGTCTGGACCATCATCAGCCACTATTAGCACATTTATGGGTCGTCTGGTGTGGTTAGTATGACAGTCCCGCTCCTGGATCTGCCTCCTCCAATGCACCACTGCATTACAGAGGAGTCTGTGTTAGTTTATTTCTTTGCGGAATGGTGCACTCACAAAATAAAGAATGAAAGTAAAAAAAAAGGGACAGAGATTGAAAATGAAGTCTTCTCCAAGCCTTCTGTTGACCCATCAGTCAAACAGAGGGAAATAATTTGCCTGAGAAGAACCGCAGAAACCACAAGTAAACAAGCTCTTCCTCCTTTTAATGCATTATTTATGGAAAACAGGACAGGAGGGGGGAGGTGGTGGATATCGAGTAGAGGATGAGGTGAGTTGTGTGTGTAGTACTGTCTGTGATGTCCTTTGTGTATTATTTATGAATACTGCAGCGTCCCTGCCTGCTTAACATACTGCATATCTGCATGTGAGAATCACACTGGTCAGTGTCCACTTCTTCAGTGTTCATAAGGAATTAGACATACTTCACTGAGAGTATCGATCATGTGAGAGATGAACAATATCTATCTGGTCTACTGTATCAGTATGCATGCATTCACCTACATATACTTCATCTCCGTTATCTTGTGTGGCTAAATAGGCAGAAATCAGCATATTATATATATATATATATATATATATATATATATATATATATATATATATATATGTATGTATGTATAATGAAGTACTAATATTATATTAAATATATTAATTATTAAGAACTAATATTTTATGATTAGTTCCTTCAAATTGTAAAAAAGTTACTCAAAAAGTAACTCCTGCTTGGTTGACTCCATAGCTGGTTGGTTACAGTGTATATTTGGATGTAAATGACATAAGCAGTGAGTCTCTGGTTTGATTGCCAGCCTGCTCGATCTTTACTGCAATTTCATTTTTGTCTCCACTATGACTGTCTCATAAAATAATAATAATAATAACAACACCAAATAAACTAATAAATCTTGTGTTTTCTTTGGGACTGCTTTTAGATGCAGATTTGATGCTCCAAGATACTTCACTGAGGATTGATTGAAAAACAGAAACTATCACATGGCTCAATATTGATACTGGTCTTTTTGTAGGATATATTTGACACTAAAATATTCTGAATATCACCCTTTACCTTTAGGTCAAAAAGAAAGATTCACATTTGAACATTATCAAATAATCCCATTTTGGTAGAGGAACAGGTCTTGGAGCAAGAAAACACAAAAGACAGGAATAGGACTAGGTAATAAAATGTTTCTGCTAACTGACAAAAACATATAATATTCTAATGGAGTCTTGAGGAGCAGGGGTGCTGGGAGGAGCAAAGACAAGTGAGTGCTAAATCCAGGAATCTCTAAGAGGGCTACTAGTGGACATATATAGAATAACACAGTCATCCCACATATGACAAGCTCATCATTCCCATTGACTTAATAGATTTTTTCATTCACCTGTTTCATGCAGGGCTGCAAAGTGGCGTAGTGGTTAGCACTTTTTCCTTGTAGCAAGAAGATCCGCAGTTCAAATCCTGGCCGGAGCCTGGGATCTTTCTGCATGGAGTTTGCATGTTCTCCCTGTGCATGCATGGGTTTTCTTCCTCCCACAGTCCAAAAATATGCTGAGGTTAATTGATGACTCTAAATTGCCCATAGGTGTGAATGTGAGTATGATTGTTTGTCTGTATATGTAGCCCTGCCACAGACTGGCGACCTGTCCAGGGTGTCCCCTGCCTTCGCCCGAGTCAGCTGAGATAGGCTGTAGCACCCCCCGCGACCCTAGTGAAGATAAAGCAGTGTATAGAGAATGGATGGATGGATGTTTTCATGCACATTTTCAGCTTAACAGGATATTCTGAATGAAAGCAAGGTTGAAACAAAATTGGAAATAAAACTTTAAAAAATCTCAAAACATTGCAAAAATAGAGATAGACTGAGGCTGAAAACGTTATAAAAGTAAAATACAATAAAGGGCAATGTCAAAAATGGATAAATATTGATGTACATGCAGCATGAGAATTCAGTGTTCACTGATGCAGTAAACAAAATCATCAGTCTTTGCAGTCTGAAGAAATACATGAAGTACAATTATAATTGTAATGTTTTGACATTCTTTTTCTTTTGAAGGCTGTTGTAGTTAGGTTACAGTGTGCCCTCTTTTCTTCAATCTGAATGTCTTTAATGTGCAGTAGAAGAACTGAAAGTGAGAGCAGGTGTCTTTATGACAAAAGATTCATCAATCACAACAACACTTGTATTTGACTGAAATAATCTTGCCCTGTTTTCTCTCCTGCTTTAAAGAATGCTGATTAACTCCAACTCCCCATACTCAAAAATGTCATATTATAACCTTTAGATAATGAGGTTTGAAAACATAACTCATTTAACAGAAGTCAAATGCGCTTTCAAGTGTAACATCAGAACAATGGTCAGGGTTGTAGCTCTGATGTTATCTGTTTTTTTTACCTGACCTAATCTGCAGTCACCCAATGGAACGTCTTCTGTGAAACCCACTAAGGTTTAGGCCCATGTAATCCTCTCTGTAATGCCTGAGTCATTTGGTTGGAGATGGAGGAGGATGGTATTTTTGGAGGTGCGTACTGGTTTGCTTCTGTGGGCTTCTAGGTAAAGTCACAGGGGCTATGCGCTATGATTAGCAGCGTTGCAGGCTGAGAGGGGAAACAGCAGTAGCAGGCATTAACTGTGTTTGCACAGCTGTTAAAGTAATGCTACCTCATTCCTCTGCTCCGGAGGCAGGGCCTGCAAGCTGCAAAGATGATAACACATCATTCTCCTGGGGTTCTCGTCACGTCAGTCCTTTCACCGTCATGAATTTGAATTTTTTCTTTCTTTCTTGCTTGCTTGCTTGCTTTCTTTTAAAACGTAGTGTCTTTGGTTCTCTTTAGCTGTGGCATTCTTCCTCAGTCATTTACTTTTGCTCCAAGACTATTTTTACGTTCTGCTTTCCATCACTCTGTCAGCAGTGCTGGGTCTGTCAATGGCAAAAACCTACATTTAAAGCTGCACTCACCCATAACTTTTGTGTCTCCCATGGAATAAAAGACTGTGAGTCATGTGAAAGGGGATCACCATATAAACCCACAAAGAATTATCACTTAATACAGCAGTAACCTCAGATATAAGTACTATTTTGCCCTCTCCTTGCTCATTGTTCTAGTTATTGGGCCCACAAATTTGCTATCGAGTATCTAGAAAGCTAGTTAGACTTTCTGCCCAGCAGACAGATGAAGCTGGCTACTTATTTGACCAGCCAGAAAAGTAAGTGAGCCGAATGTTTAGAAAACTAAGAAAAAAGATATGTTTCTCAAATGTTGGTGGAGACCAAAGCAGAGCTAGATGGAGAATAGCCAGAAAGTGCACATGGTGCTGAGCCTGCCGGATTTTCATTCGGGAAATCATTCATCAATGCATCTTAATAACTTGTGGTCACGGTATGTCATATTTTGTGTTTCAGGTTGTTTTGCTCAACCAAAACAATTCACATACTGCACCTTCACTTGTTAGTCCTTTTAAAAGCATTGTGTCCAGGCCTACCTCAAAGAAAGACTATATTCAGGGTCGAAGCACCAACTGCAAAGACCCTATTGAAACCCATGGGTTCATTATTATAATACTTTCTATGTCTTACAGAAGAAACGCATTTTTGATGCCCCAAACATACTCAAAAATGCGTCAGTTTGCACACACACCAGAAACGGCGAACAATTTGATATTTTAGGTGTGTGCCAAAATGGCTCAATAGTGCCTCCTGGAAAATTTCAAACATTTGTTATGACCAACACATGTGACCGAGAATTATGAGTTATGTGTCATGTTTTTGGACGATTTTGTGTCATTTTTGCACATTTTGAAAAGCTTTTATCTCAAACAGGATAACCCTGAGCGAGCTCAAACTTAGCCAGGATGAACACCAGGCATGGGTTGTGGAAATGGTGACTGTCAGAATTTTGACAATTTGCCATGACACAGGAAGTGATGTATAACTGACCATGTTCCAATCTGCTTGAAACTTTATACCGGTATGTGTTATCAGAATTCGAATCTCATCCATATGCTGGAATACAGTCACAGTCATAGTACCACCTGATGGATGGACAAGAAGTGATCTATAACTAGCCTGTACATGCTTCAATCTGTCTCAGATTTTACATGTGTGATCAGACTCCTACCCTGATGAATTCCGTTGACCAATATACAGTCACAGTGATAGCGCCACCTGGTAGATGGACAGGACATGCTGCAAATCTAGACTGTACATGTGCCAATTTGCCTGAAACTTTACATATGTGATCACAGTCCGGCCCTCATCACATCCATAGACTGAAATACACTTTAAGTCGCAGCATCACTAGATGAACATGCTTGGATTCGCTGACCAGCAAGGATGCGAGGACCCGTTCCACGCTGCTTGCAGCCTTAATTGTTGTTGTGTTTTTAGTCCAAAAGTGGCAATTGTAGCTTTTCAAGCCCATAAAAATTACATGGTGAAAGCAGAACCACAGTAGGCTGTCCATAGAACTTTCTCATTAAGGTGTACTTAATACTTCCAGCCACAGAAATTAAGCTAATATGTGCTATATAAATTAGCTTACTGTGGAGGATGACAACACATTATGAGAAACTATAAGATCAGTTCAAAGGCGTGAAAGTAATGATTTCTTTCTGGTACCGGCAATAGAATTACTGAAATTGAAATTGTAAATTACAAAGAAATTATTACAGCAATATATTGTTAAGCACGGAGTTAGCGCAGATCCCCTCAATCATGTCCATTACTCATTGCATAGATTTTATTTTAAAAGGGAATATCCCTCACTTATTGGTTTTGTAACTGGCTTTAATCCTGATGGGTATGACATTGGAGTTGGCACTCTGCGCTGTCGGAAACAGTCTGTTTTTGCTAATCTGGCTCTGTACAACGCACTAATGAGAGATTGGGATATTGACATCAGGTTCAGAGTGTACAATGACTCATTGAGAAAAATGGCCCATCATGAGAACCGTTATTGCTCTCATTACACCTTTGAGCCACAGAATTTAGTTTTTCTCATTAAATGAATAACATCACTGTATTGCCCTGTTCAGAGGTATTATAAAATCTTATATTTCCCAAGGCTGCGGAAATAAAAGGACTCACTGTCAAATTTTGGTTCACTCCAACTATACTGTAACCAAAAGGGTGACATAGCCAGCCAGAAGGGATTGAGATGAGCAGTATGAAAATGGTGTGGAGGGGGGGCTGATAGAAACAGATTGGTGTGCTAATGCAAATTTCCTCGCATTCTTCCTGTTGATGGGAGGATAAACAGGAAGTGTTGTGGCAAATTCCGCCTGAAGACTGTGATTGCTGACAGGCCTGACCCCTGAGCTCTTGCCATGTTTCCCCATAACTCACAATTAACGCAGACATTAGAGTTTCCCGAGAGGCCCGTCCAGCTTTATTTCCCTCCCCGACAGAAACCGGGCAGCAGCAGTGAGGCCTCTGGACCTGAGCCCAATTCTATGATTTAGCTGGAGAGAGAGTGATAGCAAGAGGAGGGGATGGGCAGAGGCGGCAGAGGAAATAAGGGGGTAGAGGGGTACCCTGAGCACACTTTGGGGGTTTAGGGCTGTTATGGATATGGCTGTGGTAATTACTCAGTGCTTGTTATTGCCCAGGCTGCCACACCTGTGCCCGGCAAAATGCCGGTACAGCGCCGGAAGGCATCCGACAACATCAGAAGAATGTCAGGGATAAGATCAAGCTGGATTAGTGAGACTAAAGGCACAAATTTGAAAACCACCACTAATAAAGGAAAAAGCGTTTTTAATTAGGCTGCTTTGTAATCACACCTTACCAGTCATAGGCTTTACATTGTTCTGTGTTATTTTGGACAGGCGAGGTTTGGCGCAATCCTTTTATTTGGGAAAATAAACGAGCACCTGTTCTTTGACGTGTCAAACTCAATCTCATGGCTCGTTAGCGGGGCCCCTTCCCAATAACCCAGCTTTAGCGCCGCTTTGGCTCCTAATTCCCATCTCTGGGCTGTCACACAGTGTCATCGCCACAGTCATTCATGTTTTTATTCATTTCACATTTCATCATTTATTTATTGCCCAGCCAGGCTGGCACAATAACACGAGGACCTCGGACAGAAGGTATCTAGAGGCTGACAGAGGACAACATCATTCCTCTGGAAAACCTGCTGACCACTGACAGTGAAGGCAGCAGCTACTGAGGAGAAGCTACCTCGCTTTCTCTCATTATAATAAGGAGCCTTCCATAACTGTGACACCATTCAAAGAGTATTAAAGAGAAGACTGTAAAGTTAAAATTGTTGGAAGATTAGGCACTGTCAGGATTCATACCGATAGTGTCAAGATCCTGAATATAATCTGGTTCCATGACAAAAGTATCAGCATGATATATTGGTATTAGCAGGATTGACGGTGTGTGTCTGGATTTGTTAAGAGATGTGATAGCAGTTTTACAAAGTTTATTTGTGAAAAGGATGTAATATTATTAAGCTGCATTGTTATTTGTGTTCAGTTTAAACCTCTCAATCTTTTCATCACCGCTTTCACCATCCTAATTGTGCCTGTTAGTAAGCTAACATTTGTTAATGATGATTTTATTAAGGTTTTAAGGATCGCTTCAGGGTTATGAACTAAAACACTGAACTACCTATACCTATAATACAACAATGACACATTCTCCATAAAATGTTGTTCCTTTGCAACTTTATTGAATTCCCAATCACAGTTGGAAAGAATTTTATTGTTAAAAATTTCCCCCAGGAGACTGGGACTTGTGTGCCATTTGAATCTTGAGATTTATTTTCACAAGTTTATGTTTAGATTTCAATGGCTGTTTAATTATTTTTAGGTGCAAAAAAGGAGAAACAGTAAAGTAATAACATAATGGCCAAGATATGTCGATCTGAAGTGGATTTGTGTCATTCCCAAACAAGTATCCAACAGAAAAGACATTTCCCTCTAAGTGTAACTGAGAATGCAGTTTTGCTCTATAGGACGGATATATATATATATATATATTTACTAATCTATAAAACTACAAACATGCTCTCCCACATTATTTGTGAGAACTTTTTGGGTTATGAAACTTGTAGGACAGTCCAACAGACATTTTATATCAGAAAGTACTTGTATTGGTATTATTAGGTGTCAGAGGTTTACACCAGATTTTTTTTTTTTTTTTTGTTATACTTTAATGCTACTTTTTATGGCCAAATTACCTAATTCAGGTAAGCATTATTGTCATTTTTTTCAGTAGTGTCCTTGTATGTTTATCAGACCAGGCTAATAATTCAAGCACACGCACATATACAGTTGTACTGAATCAGTGTGTGCTCATATGTCCTGGTTATGGTTTATTTTGAGTGTTGCAGTGTTGGAAGGGAAGCAGATGCCCTTTACCCCTCATCTTCCTCCCCTCCTTCTTCCCATCTTCCACCTCCTGCTCAGGTAACAGAGCTGTCACCCTGCTCTTAACCAGATCTGAAAGCATTAACACCCTCACCCCGCTTGCTTTCTCCCTTGGGACCCGGACCACGGGCGACAGCAGTGTTGCCCTCCAACCACCATGCCCCTGCCAACAATGGTACATGAGGATGCGTAATGCAGGGCCCTGCACACATTGGCAGCGGTGCCCAAAGTCACTCAGCAGGCACTGGCATCAGGCCAGCCAGTTGAGCCAAGGCCAAAAATAAAAAGACAGCCAGAGAGGACAGGAGGGATCAAGGGACAGAAAAGTAGAGGAGCATTACCTCTTTCATTTAGCCTTCCAACTGTTTTCTTCCTCTTCGTCTAATTGACAGAATAAATGCCCCTGCCATTATGGGGAATCACAGAAATGAGTTGTGGCTCCCTGTCAGACACCAGAGGGGAAAGTTGGCTGGAGGAGCACAAACTAAGGGTCAGCTGCTCCACTGCAGCTATATTTCTCTCTCACTCTAAAACTGCAAGCAGCTGTTTTACTTATTGAGTTATAGTAAACTTCGAGCATGCAGTAGCTTTTCTGATCTTTGGGTATTCTTAGCAATGGTGATCTATGACCTTGTTTTAATTAATGTGAAAAGGTAGCAAATGGAATATGCTGTAGATGAAATACACATGATGTGTAATGTGCACATCTGCCAAGACAAATTATATTATTCAAATAATGCGTTCATGAATCTGGATTCAGATTTGAATTGCACTACATGGATAATTAATGGGAATTATGTCAAACAAGCCATGCATTTGGGAATTTTACAAGCACTTATTAGGAAAATGTGTGAAAAATCAAAAACGGAACTTCATCAGTCAAATATGAAAATTCACTGAAATGAGTGACAGCATCCTAGCTTTTAAAAAGAAGACATTGGAAATGCAGTGTTTATCTCCAACCCGGTCTCACAAGGATTCGTGAAACTGTCACGTAAATTAATCTATGGTTTTGTGCGCACCAACACGATTTTCTCATGTTTATCGTGCTGCATACAACGAAATTCCAACACGGTTTTCTCATGTTTTTCGTGCTGCATACAACGAAATTCAAACCAATGTATTTCAAGCGGAGGATATTTCGTGCCACTCAGAACATATTTCAAACGGATGTGCTAGTGATGCGCAGGTATATGCCGTATACTAGTGGTCGGCAACTGGCGGACCGCGGGCCAAAACTGGCCCGTCAGGAATAATATCTGGCCCACCACATGATTTTGAAAATTTGATTTGGCACGGAGCCAAGCCAGTCCGTCAGCGCAACACGAAACTCGCGTGGTCGGCTGCTGTCGGGCATTTCCGCGTTCGCACTACTGGTCGGACACGGTTGTACCAGCCAGATTTCACTGAGCAACAGTGTGTGCAAAACATGTGTGTGTCTCGGGAGTCATTTTTAATACATCTGTGATCAGAATTGAGACGTGTTTATTAATTGTGACAAACCAAGAATATCTAACATCACAATACAGTCTGGAAACCTCAGATATTTAGGCATAAATATCTCTCCCAGGATATCAGAACTTACAAAACTAAATTATGTTCAGTTATTGAAAACAATAGAGGATGATCTTATACGGTGGAAGCACTTACCCATATCACTCATGGGGAGAGTAGCCACTATTAAAATGATGGTTTTACCTAAAGTTAACTATGTATTCTCAATGATACCATCCAAACCATCCTCCTGTTGGTTTAAATCACTGGACTCATATATATCCCTGGGTTGGGCTCTTCTGCTGCCCTCTGTCCTCCCTCGCCTTTCCGCCTTTTGATGTGTGGCGGCTGTGTGCCTCTTTGGTCGGCGGGTCTCTGGCTGCGGTTGCTGTGGGCCCCGGTCTTGGTGGCGGCTGCTCCTGGCTCGTCCTGCACTGGAGGGCGCCTGGGAAACGGGGGTGCCTATTGCCCTTAGTGGCTCGCCCTCTGGGGGAAAGTTTTCTTCCCTACAGACCTCATCCCCAGACCCCTCACTTCCTCTGCTCACATTCACACACATGTAGGGCTATGGGAGGTGTGCTCATTGTGCTGGGTGTGGTGGTGGGGGCCATCTAAGTGGCCCCATCCACTGCACCCTCTGATGGCTCACCTCTCAAGTTTTAATTGCACTTAGTCACTAAAGACAGCAAAATACTGATAACACACACTGCATCTGGGGGACACAGTATGCCGTGTAAGGTGGGCGGGGTTGCAGGGGTAGGCGGGACTTCCCGTTAACCTGGATCTTGGGCTGCGGCGGGGGCGCCGGCCCATGCCGGGTGGCCGTCTGGGGTGGCTGGTTCCCCTGGCGATGTTGACCCTCTGCCTGGGGGGGCGGGGGTTGCCTCTTTGGCGTCTGGGGTCCTGTGCTGGGGGTCGGCGGCTGCCGATCTTGGTCGCCTGGGGCCCAGCCCTGCTGGGCGCTGGAGGTCCTGGCCGGGTTCTCCCTCTGCCCCCTTCCGGGCCGGTCCGTGGTCGTCCTCGTGGTTAGGTGGCTCGGATCTCTGCTCTGGGATTGCTGCTGGCTCGCCTGGGTCTTGTGGGCTCTCGGGCCCGCTTCTGGCCTTCACGGAGGTCAGAGGTCATAGTTGCATGATCACAGTCACAATTGCACCGTACTCTGCATGTGAACATAGCAACCATGTTGTCTTGGGGGGTGTTAAGTTTGTCCTGGTGCCAAAATATCAAAAGACATGTTTCCTCAGTTTGTGTGTTTCACATAGATGATTTGAATAATTACTAGCTGTTTCGTAACAAAACCCATAGGATGCGTTCCGGTGTGTCTTTGTTAAGGTGTACTAGCTTGTTATCTGTTGTGTCGGTTTCAATTGAAAGATAATTGTATTCTTGCACTTTTCCTTTTCTCTTCACTATCCCCTCTTGTTGTTGTTTTTTTTCTCCTTTTCTCGTTTCTTTCTTCCTGCCTTTCCCCTGTCGGGTTCGGCAAATTTATGTATATTTAACTAATCAACAAGTATTCAATCTAAATAAATTACTGTACAGTATCAAGGGGAGTCTTATACTTACGAACTCCCCTTGGAAAAGCAAACTTGTATGGCACAATGCAGCAGCCAGATCCTCATTCTGCCTGCTCTGTTGCCGGACAGGACACAAAAAAAAAAAAAAAAAAACAATTGAGACGTGTGTTCCAAGCAGCGGCGATCAGCTGTAGAAGCTCCGCTGCTCGCGGTATCGCCCCCCCGCTCGCGGAATCGGAGCGCACCCCCCTGCAGGTTGGCCCACTGTTCGATTGTTTACAAACATTTTGGCCTGAAGCAACATCTACTTGCTGACCCCTGCCGTATACCCACTATAAATTTTCCAAATTTTTGTATACCCACTTAAAAATGCGCAAAGATACGTATACCCAGGGGTGTAAACACGCAGGTATACGCCTTATACCCACTAGAAACCCTAAAAAATGAGGGTGAGGGTCTAATTCCACTGGCAGAAGGCTCTCAGGGTCGAAGAGTCTGACAAGGGTTAGGGTTTTCCTAACATGAACACTTGGTCAGATTTTTCTACTGGGATCCTGGGGCTGATCTTTTAGTATGTTATACTAGGCTATATTTGGAGCTGAACTGTGGTGGTTTGGTGTCTCTATGACCTTCCTGTGACCCCTGGCGCAGGGTCAAAATGTCACATTTTTGGACATTGAAGCACCGTAAATTGGTAATTTTTGCATCAAATGAGCTGAAACTTTTAGGGGTGATTTAGGTGACCTTGGTGAACAATTGATTTGAAGCACAAGTCTCTAGGTCGTTCCTGGAGCTACTTCCGGTTTGGGAGGGGCTAGCAAAAGAGTTCCAGTGGATTTAGATTTTAGATGTTTCAGAGGTAGCAGATCCCAGATTTCAGCTCTCTGAGTATTTCAGAAGAGAAATGAGAGCAAAAGAGGGACATTTATGAAAAACGTGTTTTTTTGGCCCTCATTCCTTCTTCAGGGCCCCTGGAGGTCTGAAACATGCATGAGCATTCACATTAGCCTCTATATATAGAACCTGTGCAGTTTGGTCCAAATTGTTTAAGGAATGTGTGAGATTTTGACCTTTTTAGCCCATTTTGAAGCATTTGGACATTAAAGGGTTAATGGTCGAGTGAAAAACCGGCTGTGCTCGGGCCCCTTTTGAGCTAACTCTCTGAAAAAAAAATATGCAAGGTCAGGGGGTGGTCTAGTAGGAGTGTGTCCGATTTGGTGTCACTAGACCCAAAAATGACCGAGCAGGAAATTTTTTTTACATGTTTGAAGGCCTCAGGCTTCATCACTGCTAGCAGGCCTCACTGCTGAAAAAAGCGGGTTCCCATGGGGCTAACAAAAACAATAGATAGAAGTGATATAAATCATAGATGGAGTATCAACATCATTCACATATATATATAATAGATAAAAGTTATATATCAGAGAAAATTATTATATAAATCACATATAGACTATCAATATAATTCATACATATATATTAAAAAGATATGTCAGAAAATTATATATATATATATATATATATATATATATATATATATATATATATTGTTTATATAGAAATATGTGTTCATTAGTCAGTATTTTGTTTATATATGTATATATAGCTTAATATATTGCCTCTTCAAATTATTAAAATAATTCACTTTACTGCTATTATCTGCTTCTCTAACATATATTATTGTGTGTGTGTTTACAGTGTTTGCAAAATACCTGTCTACAGTCGAGCTTAATTTCAGAATATTCTATTACCTATTATTATTATTATCTATTATTTCCGCTATGAATATTACTATGTTCAGCACCCCATTGATTTGCACCTGCATTTTGTGCTTCATGGCGCTAGGTGTGCTGTTTGCATGTTGGACATTGTTTTACACAGACACCACCGAAGAAGAAAGGTGCCAAAGTGCTGCATTTTTAAAAAAAAATTGAAACAGGAGTCTGTCCACATGAATGTCCAATGGGTTAGGGGTTGTCCATGAGTTTGATATCTTCAATCATGTTAAAAACTTTTACAGCAGTCCATTTTTTCATATGTTTCAGTGATGAGAAGAATAGAGACATTTCTTTATGAAACATTAAAAATAGGTTTACATTTTAGAAATCTGCATTTGTGTATGAAAAATTTCCCTAATATTATAATACCGCGAGACCAGCTCCTGTACATGAGTCGCCTGCTTAACATGCTGAACTATAAGGGCATCGGATACCCACTATACAAAATTATTTAATAAATACCAGCGCACCGGCCCTTCGGTCAAACGGACGAATGATGTTTACACAAATTTTGGCCTGAAGCCACATCTAATTGCCGACCCCTGTATTACATTATAAATATGGGACGATGTAATGCAAAATATAGCGTTAGATTCGCAACACTTTTACATTAAAAATATAATATACCCATTCATTTGAAATACGTTCTGAGTGGCACGAAAAGTCCTCCGCTTGAAATACATTGGTGTGAATTTCGTTGTGAGCAACACAAAAAACATGAGAAAATCGTGTTGGTGCGCACGAAACCATAGATTAATTTACGTGACAGTTTCATGAATCCTTGTGAGACCGGGTTGCAACCTTATCTCTGAGGCATTAATCAGTGGTCCTGGCCATATAAAAAATTTAAAAAAAAAATTGAAGTGTCTTGATAATTAGAAGAAACTACAAATTAGAAAAAAAAGATGCTTGGGGTCCTTGTTTGCTGAAAGTTTTTAGATTATTCTCAGCTCCACTAACATTTTTTTTAAACAAGGACTGCTCTCATTCAAGATAGTCAATCCCTAAGTGAAAAAACAAAAAACAAAACAAACTTCACAGTAGAAAAAAACACGCATACAACCTGGACTGAATTTGTTCTTGATAGTTAATTTTGCCATTCATTACAACAGTGCATAATAATGCATACTTTAGGGTGTGATCACATTTGGGCACCATCGTGCTGACATGCAGTCCATGGTCTGGCTCACCTCCACTCTTTTCTTAGATTAGCCAGGAGCTAGGAGGAGTCCATCGCTGCCCAGATGGTGATTGATTTAGCCACCACACTGAGCTTCAAAAACACTGTTCAGGAAACCTCTGGGTGACGTTCGCGGAGGGTTCATCTATCTTTGTATACTCTCAGTGTGTCTCATGTAGCCATCTAACAGACAGCTATAGTAACAGTAGTGCTGACTTGTATTTCTGGCCACGACTTTCCTTTAAGCTCTGGTTTAGTCTCCACCAACTCCTGAGAAAGATATTTGGCTAACAGCTGATCTTCCACATGGAATAGCCTATTCCAGGGGTCGGCAACCCGCGACTTTCAGCCCTCTGTTGTGGCTCCCTGTAACTTTGGAAAATAAATTGTTCTGCCTTCCAGGCGCGTTTCAATGCATTTTAATATAGAGAATTTTATTGTGAAATTACCGCTCTTATTTTGACGTGTCACTCCACCGGATGTGCTGCTGGGGTTTTTCCCCTGTGACATGAGAGCGCAAGGTTGATGCAGAGAGACAACACGGAGCTTCCGATTCCCACACATTTCATGCCTTTTTTTGTTTTACTCCTGGAGAAGCAACGCCTGTAGTTTCACATCATTTTGTACTCAAGAATGGCAAGCCTGTTGGCTATATTAAAGCTCCACTCCAAGAAAGACACGTCTTGTCTTTGAGTCAAAAGTACTCATGATAGGGTAATACATGTTACTCGCAAGAACACGGCTCAATTTCACGTCCAGCATTCAGGCAGCAGGTCAGAGAGTCAGAGGAGTGTCGTCTTGGAAAATAGGGCAGCGACTTACCGGAGAAAAGTTATTAGCTTAAGATAAATAGATAAATAGATTTTACAAGTTAAATAGACATTCGCAAAATATTGATTTCCAGCTAACATTATGTAACATATGAGGTCCAGGAGCAAAAATGACATTAACCAAGTAAGATAAATATTAGTGGTAGGACACAATTAAAAAATGAATCTATCTAATTAGAGGCTTTGTAATTAATTAATCACGACTGATTAACAAGGGCACAGAGGTAAAAAAGCGATATATGCAGTGTTGTCTTCATTTTAAATGCCAAAAGGATTTTGCGGCTCCCGGTGTTTTCTTTTCTATGGGAAACGGGTCAAAATGGCTCTTTGAGTGTTAAAGGTTGCCGACCCCTGGCCTATTCCATTTGCTACCTCTTTTACTTGTTGCCTGAGTTGCTAACTTTGTCTGTCTGTTGTTACCCAGAAAGGTATTGTTAAATATTGACAGCAGTGATATTTACCAAAAATGAAAAAAAAATTTTTTTTTACATGAAATCCAAACAATGAGCTGAAAGCTACTAAAACAGTCCACAGAGTTAAGAGGAACTGCACTAAACATAACACCTGTCACATCACACATTAACTGGTCTCCATTCTAACTTAATGCAACTTTTAAAGCATGTCATGAAAATCTGAAAAACATTGCCACTATTGTTATGGGGATATTAGCAACTGGGTCAATACATATATTTGTGGGACTTTTTGTAACATAGTTCACAGGTATCATAGTTGGCATTTTTGCTGTTTTCAGGCCTAAAGTCAACATGGCCACCTATAACCAAACACCACCTAGCATTTTTACAGAAAGATTCTTCAAAATATAAAAGATACAACTGAGTAAAATTGAAATTGAAAGTTACTTAGTCCACACTTGACTCACACACCACTTTATAATAAATAACTAAGAAAGAGGAGAAAGAACATATCTTGGAGTCGTGCCAGTTTTTTTTCAAGAGGAAATGAATCCTCTGGAGCAGGCCATGTGATCTGGAATTACCATACTTCCGTGAGAAGTGATTTCCTGGACACAGATAAAATGTTTTGGTTTTTTTTATATAAAAAAAAGAAATTAAAAAAATACAGGATTATATGAAAGATATTGGACTAGAAGATGTCTGGAGACTCAAAAACCCAAAAAAGAGGGACTATACTTTTTTCTCTCAGGCGCACCAAACATTTTCAAGAATTGACTTTTTCCTCTCAAAGCTACTACTAAAATTCATCCAATCTTTATCAGCGACCATGAACCAATACCTCTCAGCCTGCAAAAAGATTCCATCCCTAAACCTCCTCAGACTTGGCGCCTCAACATCTCACTACTCAAAGACCAGGAATTTGATCAAACAATAAGAAGTGAGTGGGCAGACTTTCTAAAAAACAATGACTCTAATGATGTATCTCCATCTTTATTTTGGGAAACTGGAAAAGCTGTAATCAGAGGCAAAATAATATCACACTCCTCATACAAGCAAAAAAACGGATCAACAACTACAGGAAGAAACTGAGGAAAAAATCAAAGAACTTACAGAGAACTATGCAATAAATCCAAGTGATCAATTGTGGTCTGAACTACAAAATGTTAAACTACAACTTGATAATATCTTTTCAAAGAAAACAGAGTTCTTATTACAACTGCTGAGATATAATGAAATAAAGAAATTATATAAAGACATTTTCCTGATTTACACAACAATAAATCAGGAAAATTTCTTGCGAACCAACTCCAGCACAATAAAGAAATAACATAACATAACAGCAATTCAGGATCCCTCAGGAAAATATACTCAGTCACCCCAGGAAATTAATCAGACTTTCTATAATTATTACCGGAGTTTATACTCATCAACAGTTAACCCAAACAAAGAAGATATTCATAACTTTCTTGACAATCTAAACTTGCCCGAATTAACGTCAGATTACAGAGACACACTAGATGCTCCATTGTCTATCAAAGAATTAAAGTGTGCATTAGACAGTATGCCAACAGGCAAGGCACCTGGTCCTGATGGTTTCCCTGCTGAATTTCTTAAACATTTCTGGTCAATGTTAGCATCCCTTTTCTTCAGGGCAGTGACAGAGATGAAAAATAATGGTTATATAAGTTTGCACATGAATACAGCTGCAATTAAATTATTATTGAAACCAGACAAAGATCCTATACTTCCCTCCAGCTATCGACCTCTGTCACTAATCAACACTGGCATCAAAATTATCTCAAAAACACTTGCCTCTAGGTTGGAGAAAATTATCCAGTCAATAATACAGTGTGATCAAACAGGTTTCATAAATGGCCGACACTCCACCAAAAATATCAGAAGACTTCTAAATCTAATCTCTTTGACGCAACACCACAACAACGAAGCTATCGTTATGTCACTGGATGCAGAAAAAGCCTTTGATAAAGTTAATTGGTCTTTTCTCTTCACTGTGCTCCACAAGTTTATCCAGTGGATATCGGCTCTGTACAACTCACCCAAGGCTACAGTAACCACTAATGGAATCACTTCACAAAGTTTCAGTTTGCAAAGGGGAATGAGACAAGGATGCCCACTCTCTCCTTTATTGTTTGCGATCTTTATCGAACCATTATCAACACCTATACGTCAGAGCACTGATATCAAAGGTATCTGCACTTTGGAGTCTGAACACAAAATTAACCTATGTCATCTGCGTAGATGACATTTTACTTTACCTACAAGAACTGAAAACCTCAGTGAAGGAAGTATTTAACCTCATTACAACCTTCTCATGTCTTTCAGACGACTCCATCAACTGGTCAAAATCAATCATATTACCTTTAACAGAAAACTCATGGAATCCCACAGTCCAAAACTTGCATTATTCTATTCCTACTGGCAACATCAGATATCTGGGCATAAATATTTCCTCCAAACTCTCAGAGCTAGTTCACCTGAACTTCACCCCACTTTTGGACAAAGTCTGTGAAGATCTAAGGCGATGGAATAACCTCCCCATCTCCCTTTTGGGGCGTATGGCTACAGTCAAAAGAAAAATGTTACCAAAAATCAACTATCTCTTTTCTATGATTCCATTTAAACCCACATCAAAGTGGTTTCAATCGTTAGACTCTGCCATTGATAAATTCTATTCAAAGAACAAAAAGGCTATAATCAGTCTGACCACCCTCCAGAGGAATAAACCCGAAGGGGGACTGGGAGCCCCCAACTTCATGTATTATTATTTAGCCAACCAACTACAATATCTCACCAAATGGATTCACCCATATGAAGAATATAACTCCTGGCTGGAACTAGAATAGTTAGACTGTAACCAGATCAAAATCTCTGACCTGCCATTTATCACTTCTGCCCTTAAACATCACTCCTGCTTCAAGAACCCAATGATCGCTTCCACCTTGTCTGCTTGGTGGAAAACGTTGGAGGTCACAGGCTCCCAATTAAAACCCAGTATACTGTCCCCAATCTGGCACAATCCTGATTTTGCAAACAATAAAATACATCTTTATTTCAGGACATGGGCAGAGAGAGGAGTCACCCACCTCCATCACCTTTTTGATAATAACATATTTAGGACATATATAAACTTATTCCAAACATTTGAAATAAGAAATGGAAACTTCCTCCATTACCTATAGGTAAAGAAGACCTTACAAGTAGAATTCCATCGCTTTGGTGTACTTCACAGCCAACTGATTTACAGCCACCTGAATTTGTCAAATACATTATGAAACTGTCTCCAAGAAACAAAAGGAACCTCTCAAAAATGTATAGTTTACTTTCAAAGACAGACTCTATTCACCTACCAACTCACAAATGGGAAAAAGACTTATCCAAATCCTTTGACTCCGATTTTTGGACACAGATCTGTGAAAACACATTTAAAATGACACAAAAACACCAACTTACAACTGATCCAATTTAAGGTTCTTCATAGAACACATATAACCCAATATAAATTATATAAAATGGGCTTCTCACACTCAGACACATGTACTCAATGCACCCAAAACATGGCTGACACATACTTTCTTGCTCTTTGGCTATGTACACCCGTCTATCAATTCTGGGCACTAATCACACAGAAACTCTCCGATATTTTGGGCTTTGGGATTCCACATTCCCCGAACATTTGCCTAATTGGTGACCTAGCGCTAACAGCCTTACCAGACATTCATATCCAACCCACACTTGCAGTTATCGCCAATGCCAAATAAAATATTTTAGTTAACTGGAAAGATAAGAAAGCCCTCAACATCATCCATTGGCTGAACCTCCTCACAGAACACATTTGACTGGAGAGAACATCTGCTATCCGGAAAAAACAATTGGACTCATTTAAAGAAAAATGGTCTCCATTTCTTAATTCATTAAATATTAATCTATACCTTCTGCTTGTATGTGGGCGTATGCCACTGCCCTCATAAAAAAAAAATAATTGTGATACCTGTTCTGTCTGTGCGTATGGTTTAACTTTCCTCTCCTCTATTTCAGTTTATTAACCCTCCAACTCTCAAAGATTGACAGCACCATGGACTTCAAGGCCATGTGCATGCACTGGTGGTGTCCTTTCCCTATGGTTCCCGGGGTTGCTCTCTGGCTCTGCGGGGTCGGTGTGGCTCGGGCCCCTATCCCTGAGGGTGGGTGTCTCCGGTGTCTCCCCCTTTGAACTCTGGGTCTGCTGGGTCTGCACGCTCTCCTTCGGGGGACTCCGAAGACAAGAAGGAGCAGCTACTGACACCCCCGAGGGGGGCCTCGGGGGTGATCTCTTCTGGGGCGCCTGGCTGGTCCTGGGGTTTGGGGTCCTCCGCGGCTGGGGAGTCTGGCGTGGGGGCTGGGTGCTCTCTCTGGAAGGGTGGCTCTGGCTCATCTGGACACAGGCCTTGATCCTGGCCTGCGTGCCACCACTGGAGTCCAGTTTCTGCTGGCTGGAGGCCTCTGTCCAGGCCTGGTGCTGTCCTGGGGTGTAGTGGGGTGGGGGGGTCTCGGGGGCGCTGCGGGGTGGGCGCCCCGCGTCCTTGGCGTGCCGGCTCCGGGGTGGGCTTGGCGGCTTGTGACCCTCACTTCCTTGTGGCGCGGCCTGGTCCCCCCTTTGGGGTGGGGTGCTGCATGCAGCTGGGCCGTGTTGGGGCTATGGTGTTTGCTGGGGCGCTGCTCCGAGCTGCAGCTTCCAGGGGCCGTTGTGCTGGCTGGGCCAGTTGGTTCGTGTGGATCCTCCCTGGCCCCTTGCCTCTTGGCTCAGGGGGCCCTCCGCATTTGTACTGGTGGTCTTACTACCTGTCTCCCCCACTGCTCTGTCACCTTGAGAATCAGACTGCCTCTTATTGTGCACTTCACATTTTTCACACCTCACTGTAAATAGCAATGTTTAGGCGCATTTAGGGACACAACAGTTAGGGCCCCAAGGGCAGGTGGGGGTGGGAACGATGGGCACTGTGGTGGGGCGGGTGGCAAGGCTATACGGCCCTGTCTCCCCCTCATCACCCTTTTGCCTGCCTCCCCTGCTCTCCCATCTTTTTTAATGCACCACACACACTCACCTTGGGGGTAGATCTGGGATGGCTGATGCCTCTCCCAGCCACCCCACTTTTAATGCACCACATGACACTCAGGGTTACACTATCATGGTGCTGGGATAATGTTTCCCGTCAGGGATTGGGAAACGTATAAATAGGGGAGTAATGGGTGGGTTTCACAGCTATGGCCTCTCTAGTGGGAATGTAGCCGCAAGGGGACACAAGCCAGTGTCTTATTGTGCCGGTACCAAGCCCGGATAAATACAGAGAGTTGTGGCAGGAAGGGCATCCGACGTAAAACTTTGGCCAAATCAAATATGCAAATCCAATGTATGACTTCCATACCGGATCGGTCGAGGCCCGGGTTAACAACGACCGCCATCGGTGCTGTCGACCTACAGGGTGCCGGTGGAAAATGGACTACTGTTGGTCGAAGAAGGATGGGAGGAAGGTGTGCTCGTAGGAAGAGAGAGAAGAGGAACACCAAGAGTCCAGGACTGAGAGTAGGGACTTTGAATGTTGGAACTATGACAAGAAAAGATAGAGAGCTGGTTGACATGATGCAGAGGAGGAAAGTGGACATACTGTGTGTCCAGGAGACCAGGTGAAAAGGTAGTAAAGCTAGAAGTTTAGGAGCAGGGTTCAAGTTGTTCTACTATGGTGTAGATATGAAGAGAAATGGAGTAGGAGTTATCTTGAAGGAGGAGTTTGTTAGGAATGTCCTGGAGGTAAAAAGAGTGTCAGATCGAGTTATGAGCCTGAAGCTAGAAATCGAAGGTGTGATGTTCAATGTTGTTAGTGGGTATGCTCCACAGGTAGGATGTGAGCGGGAGGAGAAGGAGAAATTCTGGTTGGACCTTGATGAAGCGATGCAGAGCATCCCTAGAAGTGAGAGAGTTGTCATTGGGGCAGACTTCAATGGACATGTTGGTGCAGGAAACAGAGATGATGAGGAGGTCATGGGCAGGTTTGGTATCCAGGAGAGGAACGCAGAAGGACAGATGGTGGTTGACTTTGCAAAAAGGATGGAAATGGCTGTAGTGAATACTTTCTTCCAGAAGAGGCAGGAACATAGGGTGACCTATAAGAGTGGAGGTAGGAGCACACAGGTAGACTACATCTTGTGTAGACGGTGTAATCTGAAGGAGATCAGTGACTGCAAAGTAGTGGTAGGTGAGAGTGTAGCCAGACAGCATAGGATGGTGGTGTGTAGGATGACCCTGGTGGTGAAGAAGATGAAGAGGGCAAAGGCAGAGCACAGGACCAAATGGTGGAAGCTGAAAAGGGAAGAGTGTTGTATGACTTTCAGGAAAGAGTTGAGACAGGCTTTGGATGGTCAGGAGGTGCTTCCAGATGACTGGACAACTACAGCAAATGTGATCAGAGAGACAGGTCGGAGAGTACTTGGTGTGTCATCTGGAAGAAAAGGAGATAAGGAGACTTGGTGGTGGAATGAGTGCAGGAATGGATCCAGAGAAAAAGGTTAGCTAAGAAGAAGTGGGACACTGAGAGAACTGAAGAGAGTAGACAGGAGTACCTGGACATGCAGTGTAAGGTGAAAGTAGAGGTGGCAAAGGCCAAACAAGGGGCTTTCGATGACTTGTATTCTAGGTTGGACAGTAAGGAGGGAGAGACTGACCTGTATAGGTTGGCAAGGCAGAGAGACAGAGATGGGAAGGACGTGCAGCAGGTTAGGGTGATAAAGGATAAGGATGGAAGTGTGTTGACAGGTGCCAATAGTGTGATGGGAAGATGGAAAGAGTACTTTGAAGAGTTGATGAATGAGGAAAATGAGAGAGAACGAAGAGTAGAAGAGGTGACTGTTGTGGACCAGGAAGTAGCAAAGATTAGTAAGGATGAAGTGAGGAGGACAATGAAGAGGATGAAGAGTGGAAAGGCACTTGGTCCTGATGATATACCTGTGAAGGTATGGAAGTGTCTCGGAGAGGTAGCAGTAGAGTTTGTGACTGGGTTGTTCAACAGGATCTTAGATAGTGAGAAGATGCCCGAGGAATGGAGGAGAAGTGTGCTGGTGCCCATCTTTAAGAACAAGGGAGATGTGCAGAGTTGTGGCAACTACAGAGGAATAAAGCTGATGAGCCACACGATGAAGCTATGGGAAAGAGTAGTTGAAGCTAGACTAAGGGCAGAGGTGAACATCTGTGAGCAGCAGTATGGTTTCATGCCAAGAAAGAGTACAACAGATGCAATATTTGCTTTGAGGATGTTGATAGAGCAGTACAGAGAAGGTCAGAAGGAGCTGCATTGTGTCTTTGTCGACCTGGAGAAAGCTTATGACAGGGTGACCAGAGAGGAACTGTGGTTTTGTATGAGGAAGTCTGGAGTGGCAGAGAAGTATGTTAGAGTTGTGCAGGACATGTATGAGGACTGTAAGACAGTGGTGAGGTGTGCTATAGGTGTGACAGAGGAGTTCAAGGTGGAGGTGGGACTACATCAGGGATCAGTTCTGAGCCCCTTCTTGTTTGCTATGGTGATGGACAGGATGACAGATGAGGTTAGACAGGAGTCTCCATGGACTATGATGTTTGCAGATGACATTGTGATCTGTAGTGAGAGCAGGGAACAAGTGGAGGAGAAGCTAGAGGCGTGGAGGTTTGCCCTGGAAAGGAGAGGAATGAAGGTTAGCCGCAGCAAGACGGAGTATCTGTGTGTGAATGAGAGGGACCCAAGTGGAAGAGTGAGGTTACAGGGAGAAGAGATCAAGAAGGTGGAGGATTTTAAGTACTTAGGGTCAACAGTCCAGAGCAATGGAGAGTGTGGAAAAGAGGTGAAGAAGCATGTACAGGCAGGCTGGAACGGCTGGAGAAAAGTGTCAGGTGTGATGTGTGATAGTAGAGTTTCAGCTAAAATGAAAGGAAAGGTTTACAAAACTGTGGTGTGACCAGCCATGTTGTTTGGTCTGGAGACAGTGTCCCTGAGGAAAAGACAGAGGCAGAGTTGGAGGTAGCAGAACTGAAGATGCTGAGGTTCTCTTTGGGAGTGACCAGGATGGATGGGATCAGGAATGAGTACATCAGAGGGAGGGGGGTGGGCGGGTGGGGTGGTGAGGTGCGGGGTCCTGGTGGGGGCTGGGGCGGGCGGGGTTGGGGCATGGGTGGCGGGTGGTTCTGGCGTGCTGGGGGTGTCGGTAGCTGCTCCCTCTTGTCTTCGGGGTCCGTGTGGTACACGGTGGCCCCGGTTGCTCTCTGGGGGTGCCGCCCCGTGGCTCCTGCGGCATGGGGGGGAGGTTACCCTGTCAGCCTGGCCCTGCCTTGCCTCCTGTCGAGTTCCGCTATTGAGAAGTGATGGGACCCGCCAGAATGTGCTGAGACTCTCTCCAGAGTCTAAACTCACACTAAACCCACTCTCCTTTTCTCTAGTATCTTCTTCTGGCCTATTCCACTCCATACTGACATGACACCCACAACTATGGTTTTCAGTACCATTTGGTTATTCATTCATTAGTTTATTTTTTTGTTTGTTTGGTTTTTCTGTTTGTGTGTGTGTGTGTGTGTGTGTGTGTGTGTGTGTGTGTGTGTGTGTTTGTTTGTTTGTTTGTTTGTTTGTCTTATTGATGGGTAATTAATAGTCGGGAATAACACAGCACCTATTAGTCTTCAGATTTCAGATGTAATAGCACCGCTTGCTCGTCCCTGTCCCTGTCCGTCCTGTTTCGTCCTGTCCACCCTTTGTTTCCCTGCACGTCACCACTGATGTGTAGCACTGCCCTCCCTGGCTCTTAACAGGGAATTGTAATAAAGAATGTCAGCTTAGCTTTCAGGGAGGGCTGGTGATGGTCACATGCATGCACTAAATAATAAAATATTTGGCTGCAAGACTAAAATATGCATTAATCTCACAAAGTGTTGACATCCCTTCCGTGGAGTTAAACAATGAGAAAAAAATGCAGACAAAATTTTTTTTGATATATTGCCAAAAAAGAAATATCTGTCACAAAATTTAAATAAGATTATTTTATTATTGTTTAGCTAATAAGAAAATGGTTGTTATTAAATTTGGATGGTTATTTAGTTGACATTTTGGTCAGTCATTTTTTTTATTGATAAGTGATTGTTTCTATCATACATAACTATGGAATTTGTAAAGACATGATAATAATGAACATAAAAAACATATTTTTTTGCTTTCATTTTTAATAAAAATGTATGCAAGATATATCCCACGGACAAAGTCCCTCAATTACAGTGGGTACGGAAAGTATTCAGACCCCTTGAAATTTTTCACTCTCTGTGTCATTGCAGCCATTTGCCAAAATCAAAAAAGTTAATTTTATTTCTCATTAATGTACACTCAGCACCCCATCTTGACAGAAAAAACAGAAATGTAGAATTTTTTGCAAATTTATTAAAAAAGAAAAACTGAACTATCACATGGTCATAAGTATTCAGACCCTGTGCTCAGTATTGAGTAGAAGCACCCTTTTCAGCTAGTACAGCCATGCTTCTTCTTGGGAATGACGCAACAAGTTTTTCACACCTGGATTTGGGGATCCTCTGCCATTCTTCCTTGCAGATCCTCTCCAGTTCTGTCAGGTTGGATGGTGAACGTTGGTGGACAGCCATTTTGAGGTCTCTCCAGAGATGCTCAATTGGGTTTAGGTCAGGGCTCTGGCTGGGCCCGTCAAGAACGGTCACAGAGTTGTTCTGAAGTCACTCCTTTGTTATTTTAGCAATTCGCTTAGGGTCACTGTCCCGTTGAAAGGTGAACCTTCGGCCCAGTCTGAGGTCCTGAGCACTCTGGAAGAGGTTTTCCTCCAGGATCTCTCTGTGCTTGGCTGCATTCATCCTTGCTTCAATTGCAACCAGTCATCCTGTCCCTGCAGCTGAAAACACCCCCACAAAATGATGCTCCCACCACCATGTTTCACTGTAGGGATTGTATTGGGCAGGTGATGAGCAGTGCCTGGTTTTCTCCACACATACCGCTTAGAATTAACACCAAAAAGTTCAATCTTGGCCTCATCAGACCAGAGACTCTTCTTTCTCATAGTCTGGGAGTCCTTCATGTGTTTTTTGGGAAACTCTATGCAGGCTTTCATGTGTCTTGCACTGAGGAGAGGCTTCCGTCGGGCCACTCTGCCATAAAGTCCTGACTGGTGAAGGGCTGCAGTGATAGTTGACTTTGTGGAACTTTCTCCTATCTCTGGACTGCATCTCTGGAGCTCAGCCACAGTGATCTTTGGGTTCTTCTTTACCTTTCTCACCAAGGCTCTTCTCCCACGATTGCTCAGTTTGGCTGGACAGCCAGGTCAAGGAAGAGTTGTGGTCGTCCCAAACTTCTTCCATTTGATGAATATGGAGGCCACTGTACTCTTAGGAACCTTGAGTGCTGCAGAAATGTATTTGTAACCTTGGCCAGATCTGTGCCTTGCCACAATTCTGTCTCTGAGCTCCTTGGGCAGTTCCTTCGACCTCATGATTCTCATTTGCTCTGACGTGCACTGTGAGCTGTAAGGTCTTATATAGACAGGTGTTTGCCTTTCCTAATAAAGTCCAATCAGTTTAATTAAATGCAGCTGGAGTCCAATAAAGAAGCAGAACCATCTCAAGGAGGATCAGAAGAAATGGACAGCATGTGAGTTAAATATGAATGTCGCTGCAAAGGGTCTGAATACTTATGACCATGTGATATTTCAACCCGGTCTCACGGGGATTCGTGAAACTGTCACGTAAATTTTTGTTTCGGTTTCGTGCGCACCAACACGATTTCGTCATGTTTGTCGTGCCGCTCACCACGAAATGTTTTTCGTGTTGCTCACAACGAAACCCGCTGTGGTAATCACATCTGAAAGTGGTTTATACCGGCGGATTCATGGCGATCTAAGCTGTCCATCGGCGTATACTGCTTGTGTGATCGCGTTTGCGGCCATCGGACATTCTTTAAATTCCTATGCAAATTGGTAAGTGTACCACCGGGTTATGGTTAGGTTATGGTTAGGTTATGGTTAGGGTTATGGTTAGGGTTTTGGTTAGGGACGATGTCATGCAAAATATAGCGTTGGATTCGCCACGGTTTTACATTAAAAATATAATATACCCATTCGTTTGAAATACGTTCTGAGTGGCACGAAAAGTCCGCCGTTTAAAATACATTGGTGCGCATTTCGTGGTGAGCGGCACGAAAAACATGACGAAATCGTGTTGGTGCGCACGAAACCGAAACAAAAATTTACGTGACAGTTTCACGAATCCTCGTGAGATCGGGCTGGATATTTCAGTCTTTCTTTTTTAACAAATTTGCAAAAATTTTTACATTTCTGTTTTTTTCTTTCAAGATGGGGTGCTGAGTGTACATTAATGAGAAATAAAATGAACTTTTTTGATTTTGGCAAATGGCTGCAATGACACAGAGAGTGAAAAATTTCAAGGGGTCTGAATACTTTCCGTACCCACTGTATATATTGACGCAGCTTTAGGTTTGTCAAGATAAACTGCTTGCAATGCTATAATCTGTAACTTTGACCTTAGGTTTTTCTTTAGCACTGTAGCCAGGCTGACAAAGAGTCAGAGCTCTGTTGAATCTTGTATTCCTTTAGCTCCAACCAGTAACGACTTCGTGAGCTTCTTTACACATAAAATAATTATGATTAGAGATAAAATTAATCTGGCCCTTCCTACAAATGTCACAGATGCTTTTGAATTGACTGTTAGACCTGATGAATATTTAGAATTCTTCACTCCTATATGTCTCTCCGAACTAATTTCAACAGTTTCTACATCCAAACCATCAACATGTCTTTTAGATCCTATCCCAACTAGACTTTTCAAGGAGATTTTACCTTTAATTAATTCTTCAATGTTAGATCTAATTAATCTCTCTCTAGTAACAGGCTATGTACCACAGGCTTTTAAGGTTGTTGTCATCAAACCTTTGCTTAAAAAGCCCACTTTAGATCCAGATGTGTTAGCTAACTATAGACCAATATCCAACCTTTCTCTCTAAAATTCTGGAAAGAACAGTTGCAAATCAATTATGTGAACACTTACAAAGGAATAATTTGTTTGAAGTGTTTCAGTCAGGCTTCAGTGTGCATCATAGCACAGAAACAGCTCTAGTGAAAGTTACTAATGACCTTCTCATAGCATCAGATAATGGACTAGTCTCTATACTTGTTTTGTTAGATCTTAGTGCAGCGTTTGACACAATCGACCACAAAATGTTATTCCAGCATCTAGAACATTCAATTGGCATTAAAGGGACAGCACTGGACTGGTTTAAATCCTACTTATCAGATAGGTTCCAGTTTGTGCATGTCAACAATGACTCTTCTGAGCATACTAAAGTTAAACATGGAGTTCCTCAGGGTTCTGTCTTAGGACCGATACTTTTCATATTATACATGCTTCCTTTAGGCAATATTATTAGGAAGCATTGTTTTAACTTCCATTGTTATGCTGACGATACTCAATTGTATTTATCTATGAAGCCAGATGAAACTGATCAGCTAGCTAGACTGCAAGACTGTCTTAAGGACATTAAAACTTGGATGACTTTTAACTTCCGACTGCTAAATTCAGACAAAACTGAAGTCATTGTATTTGGCCCTAAACATCTTAGAAACTTGCTTTCAAAGCAAATAGTTACTCTGGATGGCATCACATTGGCCTCCAGTACTAGTGTGAGGAATCTTGGGAGTTATTTTTGACCAGGACATGTCCTTTAACTCACACATAAAGCAAGTCTGTAGGACTTCCTTTTTTCACCTGCGAAATATTGTAAAAATCAGGAACATCCTGTCTCAGAGTGATGCAGAAAAATTAGCTCATGCTTTTGTTACTTCCAGGCTTGACTATTGCAATTCCTTATTATCGGGTTGTCCAAATAGCTCTCTCAAACATCTACAGTTGATCCAAAACGCTGCTGCGAGAGTACTGACAGGAGTTAGCAAAAGAGATCATATTTCCCCTATACTTGCTTCTCTTCACTGGCTTCCTGTTAAACCCAGAATAGAATTTAAAATCCTTCTTCTGACATATAAAGCTCTTAATAACCAATCTCCATCATATCTTAAAGATCTGTTAGAACCATATTATCCTAGTAGAACTCTTCGCTCTCAAACTGCAGACTTACTTGTTGTTCCTAGAATTTCTAAAAGTAGAATGGGAGGCAAAGCCTTCAGTTATCAGGCGCCTCTCCTGTGGAACCCGCTCCCAGTTTGGGTTCGGGAGGCAGATACCCTCTCTATTTTTAAGACCAGGCTTAAAACGTTCCTTTTTGACAAATCTTATAGTTAGGGCTGACTGGGTGACCCAGAGGGGTTCGGCTTGTGTCTTCATTTGCACAGCTGACTCCCTCTTGGACGTCCCTTCGTTCTGCCCCTAGTCATGCTGCTATAGGCCTAGGCTGCTGGGGGACTTCTCTTGAGGCACTGAGCCCTTCTCTATCTACCTTTACATTTAATATGTATACCATTATTGCATTACATTCACTCTGTTTCCCCCTGTGCTATTTCTCTGAGTGTCCCTGGTCCCAGAGCTGGATGCTTCAGATCTGCGGTTGATGTTCCACCAACTGGTTTAGTCTCCACCATGTCCACTGTGGGATGCTGCTGCTGACCTTCTTCCAGCCCTCTGCTTCCAGCTTCCCTTTACCACCAGTCAACTCTGCATCGCCTTCACTATACTTGTTATGCTAATTTACATACTGTTTGAATTTTACTGCTAGCTATATATGTAGTATATTTAATGTCAGAGCCGTACATCATAACAGTAAACTTATGAATCAATTTCAATGTTAGCTTGTACTTTCTATGTATCATCTCGCTTATCATACACATGTATGTTAATTGTGTGTTATATGTTCCTTGTTCTCCACTCCCCTCTTCTCCCGTCTCTCCCCCTCTCCACCCGTCTACCTCTACCCCTCTACCCCTCTACCCCTCTACCTCTCTACCTCTTCTGTCCCTCTCAGCCCACCGGCCAGCAGGCAGATAGGTCCCCCCACACAAAGAGCCGGGTTCTGCTCAAGGTTTTTTTCCCTGTTAAAAGGGTGTTTTTCTTGCCACTGTTGCCGTAGGGCTTGCTCTGGGGGTTCAGGCATACAGGTACTGTAAAGTGTCTTGAGAGAATTTGACCTGTAATTGGCGCTATATAAATAAAATTGAATTGAATTAAACCACCATGATGACTATGTTGACAATTTTAGAGGTGGGTGGGCCAAGATGGAGGCTTGAGCAGCCATTACCATGGTTCTGGGCTGTAGAAAAAAAATCACCATTTAGTGTTGTTTGTCAGTGACTCAATGTTGTCTCATTCTGTTATTTGAGGACAGTTCTCTCTTGTGAGAGACCCAGTGTCTCAATGAGAATCCCTGTATAAATAAAGGTTAAATAAATCTTCTTTACGTCCAGTATTTTTTTTTCAACACACCAGTGAATGTGCACACACCTTCCCTTGACATTATTTACTGTTTCAAGCCATGAGGTTTTAGTTATGGCCTTGGAATGGATTGTCAGCTTAAGTTCTGTGGAAATGAATGAAATTAAAGGAGTTAGTGTGTACAAGTTTTACATGCATATATCTGTATGTGAACACAACTCTGTACAGCTGTGTGCAAATGTGGGTTGAGGTGTCTGTGTGTTTGGGGACTGAGGAGGGGGAGGGAGAGGGAGGTGGACTGGACAGATTCCGACGCATAATTTAAATTTAATTGGACCGGGCCTGACTGGCTCGGGTCAAAATGAAGAGAAAATCAGTCACATTAATCAAGATAAAATTATCAGCTGATTAATCAGTGTTCTAATTATGGTGCCAGCGCTTCTCTTCTTTGTTCTGTTTTAATTACTCTGCTTCATTGTCTTTTCCATATGGCCAACATGTCCCCCTCAAAATGCCCAGTGAGCACACAGACATGCAGACTCTGACACACACACCCACGCACGCACACACACACACTTCTTGGAGCTAAAATAATTAGTGCATGTTCAAATATGTAAATCGCTCTCATCTTAAAACCAGAGTCCTCCATTTTCCACCAGTTTTGTCCTGTCCAACATATTTCTGGTTGTCAGGGTCTTAGCTATCAGCCAGCTACTCTTGGTATAAAAGTAAAAAGAGCATGTTTCAGTTAAACCTTTACCTGACTTCACTTACTGCTACACATTGAAGTCAGAGGTGTCCGGTGTTAAATCTTAAACCCTGCTTTATTTTCTAGTTCTGTCACTGAGATTTGACATGATTCCACTACGATGTGCCAACACATTCTGTTAAGTTATGTTTTCAAGATCTCTATCCCGCCTAATGGTGCCTTAAAGGCATTATGGAGGATGTTTTTTTTTATTTAATTTGTCTGATTCACATAAAATGAATATACTGACCTTTAGTGGACTTGTATGTATGGTCTCTAAAAGAATAAAAAAATAAATTAAAAAAATAACTGTGGACATGGCAGGACCTGAAAAACATCAGCCAATCAACGCGCTCGGACCGAGGCGTTTGGTTTGCTCCCTTTCCTGTCAATCAAAAATCTTCCGGCTCAGGCCTAGTTACGTAGATTACGTACGCCTTGGACTTACGTGTTTTCTGTATGTGTTGCTTTGGTATAGCTTCATAGTTAGCTGGCGACTTGTTTTGCTCATCTTTTTTTACATAATGGCAGATAAAGATCTAGGGGGACCCAGCCGTAAAAGACAACTTCACGAGTGCTACGCAAGTTTCTGGAGGGGGTTGTTTCTTCGTAAATGTTAAGAGGGGAGAGGTTAGAGGGGGGTGAGGGAGAGGTTGTATGTGCGCATGGGCATGCTACGTTCAAAGTCGTAGGAAATTAAATCTCCTCTAATGCCTTCAATGGAGAGAATGTACAGTAAACAGCAATGCATATCTGTATTCAATTCAATTTTCTTCTTATAGCACAAAATCACAATATTTGTCATCTCACAGCACCTAATGTAGTAAGGTACAGATCTTACAAATTATAAATAGAGAACAGAAAACCAATTATCCAAAGAATATAGCTATTTCAAGTCATTATTAACGGATAACAGTAAGACAACCAATTCTGGGTAAAGTCTGTGACAATATTAAATTTAAAAAAACACAAACTAGTCCTTTTATTTTCAAGACATTAAAGACAAGAAAACAATCAAGGAGCAAAATTGTTGTTCACAACAAGTCATCTCCTGCTACAGCAAAAGAGACTCAAACTCGATATCCTTAGAGGGCCTGCAAAAATCAAGCTACAGTGAGTTTTGTGTTCTATTCTTCATGGCAAGATCAAATTTCATTATTAATATTTTTTAAAATATTTTTAGATGCAAATGAATGATATTTTAAAGGTCTGGATTCAGTCACTATCAAAATATCTGATGGATGCAATACCAAGCTGTGAATAAATTCATAGATAATTAAAGGACTGTGATCTGTTGTGGGTGCTTTATTGTGTTTCTTTGTATGGATTATTTATATCAGTCAGTCATATAAGGCACAAATTCAGCTTCATCCAATTTAGAGTTTAGTAAATACATGTTAACAAGTTTTAAAATAGATTATCTGCATGATTTAAGAGCTTTCTAGGGCTCATCTAATACCATCACCGTCATTCTGTCACTTTCACTCTCAAGAATATCAGATTGTTTTCATGTTATATGGTAAGTGTTTTTCCTCTTTAAAAGCCCTTAAATATCTTACTGTAATAATAATTACAAAAATATTTAATAATGCTGTTTCACAGTTTTCTCTAAAACCCCACTGAAAAAAATTAAATAACAAGAGATGGAGGGTCTGTGTTGTTTAAGAATTCTACATGCTAAAATATGCTGAAATTAAAAAAAAGTTTACTTATGAAGTAACTGAAACATTCAACCAAATCATCACACTTAGATCATCGATCCTGTTTTTTTATAGTGTCTCCCTGTCAGTTCTCAACACAGGCCTTGCACATGCAAAACATTTCTTTGTTTGTTACTAAACCACGATACTATTTATTGCACTAGGTCATATTTCTCAAGTAAATGTTATTTAAAATTTCCTTCAGTTAATGTTTATCTGTTAACTTGTGAAAAAGATCCAGCCACCAGTGCTTGTGCTAAGTGCTAACTGCTAACTATCAGTGAGTGTGGACTGAGATGTAGTAAGTTAGTGAATAAAACATGTTCTGTTGCCACAGGGGCTCCACATTAGCCAGGGCAAAGTGGTGATTAGCCGACCCATCAGACTCTGCACTGTAATTCCCATCACTACTCCCTCCATCTTTCCTGTTTTACTCCCTCTTTTTATTCTCTGTCCTCCCTCTTAATCCTTTTTAATGCTGCCTTTTTTCCTCTTCTTCTCTTATTAATCCCTCTTCATGGTTTATATTGACCTTATCCTGTATTGATTTTAAAGTTATCAACTGATATTTGTGAACTGGAGCTTCAGCCTCCTATGTACCTTACATTTTGCTACATCATTCAGCATATAACTGCTCAAGAAAAGAGGTATGGTTTGCAAATAAGAGCAGTGGTACAAATGTGTCACTTGAAGAAATGGTGTTACTGGTCGATGCATGTTTATGCATGATATTCATGATATATGGGATGGGAGAGAAGGATGAGCTTCACATTTTAAGATTTGCACAGTGCTGGACAGGTTAAGGCCTAACAAGGTTTAATTTTCAGACAATGAACTTTGGCAAGAGTGAGGTGTTAATTTAGTTTTAAAGAAGTTGTATATTTCTATAACAAATGACAATCTCAATCTTGGCTATAGCTTGGATCTTGGGATGTTGAATAAAAAAAAATTTCACATCAGGCATGTTTCATATGTCATTTTTAAACATTTTAAGCTTTTGCATGTTATTTTACAGCATTAAAATAGTTCGTTACAGTAGGGTTAAGATCAATAGCTGAATGAACTTTGTTCTGGTGTGTCAGGCCTTAAAGACATTCTGTATGTCAAAAAATGTGAGTTGTTCTTCTAATATTCCATTTTTATGTCGACAAGGTGCACGCTCATCTTAAGATGGTAAGAATAAGGTGTCTAATTTAAGCTTCTGTATTCTACCATAGAACCCATAACCCCACCTCTGTTAAAACTTGTCTCGTTAAATTTCACTGCAGGCTTTTACACATGGTGGTTTCAACAGTAAAATGACAAGAAATTGAGGGAGCAAAGATTCTTAGAGGGATGCCTTTACAAAACATTGAAATAATCTAAACATGTCGTGTTCAGCTAATAAGAAATGTATTGTCCACTTCTATCTTTTACTCCAATGTGTTCTTAGATTTTTAGTTTTACAGATCCATAAATTTACATATGGAGTCAGCAGGTTCCATTTGTGTCCAGACACTGATGACATCTGCAACGAGGTGAAACATGGCTGCTTGTGTTTTATTGAGTTGTCAGTGTGTCAGAGTTGAATCAGACCACTCACACCAGCACCGGCAACCAAACCTCTCTGAATATGTAATTAGCTGCAGCAGTACAAGTGTCTCATGAATATTCATGATCTTTTTAATTAGGCGGCTCTCTTCACAGCTAGCCGCCACAAAAAGTTACCTCCTCGCTTCACACTGGGTGTGTGTAACATGTGTGTGTGTGTGTGTGTGCGCGCGTGTGTGTGTGTGTTCTCAACTCTCAAGTGGTCGTGTAGGCAAAGGAAATGGAGGGAAAAAAAGGACGAAAAGGAGAAAAAAGTGACAGCAAGTAATAAAGGAAATGTGTTAGAAAGAAAACTGGCTTTATTGTTTCTGTCTGTATACATGTATGTGTGTATGTAGAGTCATGTACAAAAATAAGGACATTCCATGGAAGTAGTTGCTTTTCTTGAGCTATTTGAAGGAAACAAATGTTTGATCCCATTTGAAACAGTACCTGAAGATAAAGGTTATATAGTTGAACACAAACAGAAGTAAAATTTGGTCAGTGTGATGTTCATCTCTTAAAGAGCTATCTTTGGTCTGCGCCAGACATGTCTACTGTCACTGTGGCCAAACAGCTCTATCTCTGATTCATCTACCAGAGCACATCATTCCAAAAGGCTTTGCTCACATGTTCATTGGTCACTGGAGTTTTCTCTAATGCTGTTTTTGGAAAACAAAGGCTTTTTACCTATCATGCAGGTCAAATTCTTGCATTCTGTTTCTGATCATAGATGCAGCACTTTGACATGAATTGTTGCCTGCTCACTTACCTGACCAGTTACCTGCAGATCTTGTGATGAAACTTTGAGATCAGCAACACCAGCAATCCGTTATCTGTGTCAAAACAACCATTGGTAGTCAAGGCTGATGTCTTTGTTTTGTTCTAGAAAACAGTCACATGATAAGAGCATGACAAGACAGGGAATGATGCAGAGTGACCGTAAAGTCCCAGTAAGAAAGTAAACATGCATGTCTGTTTCCTAACATCTGTGTTTCTGCCTGTCAAATTAAAATGCAAGTCATGAGTTTTAAAACTAAAACAGTAGCAGCAGTGATTGCAAAAGTGTCTGTTTTAGGGGCCCTAAAGTACTAGAGTAGTGTGTAAATGTTTTGTTAAACAATACGCATGTATTAGTGTGGATGGAGTCCTTGGAGAGTTGTTTTTGCATCAAATGGCCTGCTCTTGGGCTGAATTGGCTGGCACCCAGTTTTGGACAAATTGTCAGTTTAAAATATGATTTAAGATTTCCCTGTACAGTGGAAGGGTTTATTTCAAGTAATTTGAGAACACTAAATAGCAAAGAGACCAGCAGACTCCTATGTTAGAGGTTCACATAGCAAGTTCCACCTGTCACTCCCTTAGGAGTCTGCAACATTGGCATGTAGTCTGGACCTCCTGATTCTAATTTGATTGATTTAAAGGTGTGATACGTGTAGGGGGTGGGCAATATATATGTTGGGGTGGACTCTGTCCAACTGTAACAAGATCTACTTTTCAATTTACTAATCAGCTAGGTCTGCCCAAAATAGTCAGCCAAATGTTAGCCGATGAAGGGAATCAGTGAAGACTGATTGAAGGTTGGTTACAGGAAAACAGAAAGAAATATAAGCTGAAAACCCAAAACTCTCTGTGGTTACTGGATAGTAGATACATATGTCAGGCTGATAATTCTCTTGGTTCATTTCAGGGAGTAAAGGATGATCCCAAGAAGGCGAAATGCAAACTCAGAAAAATTGTCAGTCAGGGCTATAATAACAAAACAAAATAAAAAAGTTTTTAGACTTTTCAAAAGTCCATGAGACCACTGATTAAGGGGTCAAGCATCCTTTTTGACAGAGTAGTATGCGTCAGTGATGGTGTGATGGCTGCATTAAGGCAGGCTTTTATGATTTCTGCAATAACTAACCTAAGACAAAGTACTCACCAGCTACAATTTGTGGACATGAGGTGTAGTATATGATCGACTTCATAAACAAAATGTTCAGTCTCCTTGCTGGTCTTTCTGACACTGTCAGAGTCACTAACATACCACTTTTGGTGATTCGGTGTTGCTTCCTGTATGTACTTGTAAAATGTATATTTTGAAGGTTTATAATCTGTCATTATTGATCAAATCATGTTCGGATAACTAGATTATTATCAGTCAACTAATCGGTTCAGTCATATAATCAGTGTTTATCTTTTTTTCCTGCACAAAATCTGATATTTCTACAACAGCATCTTGTCAGTGTGAAGACTCAGAAAGTTACTATAGTGTCAAAGATTTAACTAAAGCTTTGAGTCTGCATTATCACAGACTGGAAACAGTTAGACTGGGGTTTGCTTGATGTCACACTTTCTAAGCGAATTTACACATTCTGTCTTTTTTAATCCAATCTGAATTTTTTTTTTTTTTACAAAAAATGAGAAACAGAGATGAAACGTTTTGATAAACAACAGTTTATCCATCCTCGGATTTCAGTTTTTCCATTTCCCCCTTATATAGAAAGCAAATGAGGATAATGATCGAAATGTATTCTCCTCAGCTGCCGCAAGAGGACTGTTAGTACAAGAGCTCTCAAGTAAAACATTTACAACACAGTGCTTAGAGAGTCTCTTTCACTGATCAGAAAGGTCACACTGTAAAAAATATCTGTGTTACAGTTAAAGTTTGCTTATTTACTAAAGTGGCTAGTT
Organism: Acanthochromis polyacanthus; assembly: GCF_021347895.1. Lineage (NCBI taxonomy): Eukaryota > Metazoa > Chordata > Actinopteri > Pomacentridae > Acanthochromis > Acanthochromis polyacanthus. The sequence goes on from NC_067127.1 coordinate 26,789,634, forward strand.
GAGAATATGAATGGTAAATGCAGTGCCAAGCTATGGATGCTTTAGTCACATAAAGCATCCATAGACTGACGTGTTTATGACTGTCACATGTAAGCAGTGTTATTAGATATTACCAACGTTCAATATCGTAAGTGATCCGTAGTGGTAAGAATGATATCAGCATAGTGTTTGGAAAAGTGTCTTTTTATTGGTGGACTTGGTGAGGTGTAAAAAATGTGGAGTGACACTTGTGCCCACAAAGTAGTGGAGGTTTATTAAGAAATGGTTGTCTCTACATTGATGCAAGCAGCCAGATTTATTAAGCCTTAAATTATTCTAATGTTTCTCTGAGCATGACTTTTATATGAAAATCAGTTCCAGCATTTCTATGGTATCAAGATATTACTTCACCCTCTCAAGATTTGTTAAGTTTAGCAAAAGATGTTTCATTGGTGGAGATGCATTTTCAGTGTCACTCAGCTGGGTAAGATGTTAATTGTTTATTGATCATCATAATAGGTAAATTATAATTTGATTGCTCTTTTGAATGAGTGAATTTCTCTTTTGTCTACAGGGCACTGTGTGATTAGAAACAGTGAGAGACCAATTTTAATGGTTTTCTTTTTGCTGGATAAGGCAATTAAGACTGTGCTGAAGATCAGGTCCTCAATTTGAATATTGACAGTTTTGTCATTTCACCTGCGCAAGGCAACATTTCTGTTTTTCAGACTCACTGGTCTCTCTTATAGCGCAGCAATTAAAACATAAAAAGCACAAACACTCTCTGACTGATGCCTTAGTCAAAGGCTTAGTTAAGTGCCACATATCCAGGCCAAATGCAGAGCAACAGCAGTCTCTTCTGGACATTCAGCATCAATGCAACCAGCTAGGAGAAGGAGAAAGAGAGCAGAGAGTGGGCTGGGCGACCATACAGTACAATTTCAGCACAGAAACAACAACATCTTGAATTACTTTCAACTAATGAGATGCTTTTTATATCATTTTTTTCTAACTGAAGCTCTGGTGTCTATCTATCTATCTATCTATCTATCTATCTAACCACTGAAGTGATTATATTGGACTTGTTAAATAAAGGGGCACCACCTCAGTTTACCTGAGGAAAATTATCAATTTAAGTAAGAATCTCAAGGAGACTCGAATTGGGATACTTGGTCAGTCTGATATCTGAAAGTCTAGAATTCTTGAAATTGACTTCAGTTCTAACATAAAGAAAACACACAATACGGTAGATTGGTCTAAGTGAAAACATTTATTTACTATTCTATCAAAACAACACAGGTGAGCTATGTACAGTGAAAAATATGGTGTGTGTGTGTACCTGCGTGAATACATGTGCGTGTGTGTGTGTATATGTGAGATTGTATGTTTGGGTGTGTGTGTGTGGATCAGATTCAAATCAGCATATTAAAAGATGAGGATTATGGTGACAGAAAGCCAGATAGCTGACGACCTGACTCAATGAAACAGTAATTTAGAATATGATCGATACGTAAAAGAGGAACGAAGTGGCTGGATTTAAATAAATCAGGTTAGTGACATCAACCCAGATCAGGAACAGAGAAAGCTCAGCTGACCTTACTTTTGAGAAGAATCGTCAGTATGCTGGGACGAAGAAGTCGCAGGCTGATGACGCCTTCACAACGCGACGGGACATCAGGGCCGGCCCTAGGATTTTGGTGGCCCTAAGCAAGATTTTTTTGTGTGGCCCCAAAACATGCACAGGGCAACTACCAAATCACGTGCACAGCTTGTAATTGGGTTAAAACACACATGCACATGATTAACAGCAAATATTCAGCCCACTCCTGAACTTCCTTTTTGGAGCCATGATGCCATCTCTAGTGCTACTGCTTTTCCATCTGTGGCTTCTCCAGACCAGTGTAATCGATCAAGTTTGAAACGGTGCCGTGGTGTCACAGTAGCCTAACTTACGCACGAAGCATGGAGTCACCAACTGACTGCTGGTTTATTTTTTCTTTCCTGTATTTTTCCCGTATAGTTTTCTAATAAGCCAGTTTAAATTGATATGTTACCATGATGATTTATGTTTTATTGGAATAAAGACAGGCATGGGCGTAACCACCATCTCAGAAGTGAGGGGGACAAATTTTTCAGAGCGATTCATCATTCTCTTACATTTAATTGCACCGTCCTTAGTGGCTAAAGAACCACATAATCCCTAACAGCCACAGTACAATACCAGGGGACCAACTAGGCTAGTTCTTTAAACTATAAAGTATAAAACTTTAAACTATAAAATCTAAAGTTTTAGTGGCCAAACTCTAGTTGAGTTGACAACAATGTCCCTTGAACATCTACTGGACAAGTAGCCAAAGGTGCCAAACACTGAACATGAAATGATCAGGACTGCCTGGTTTCTCCCTGCAATAGATATCTTATTTTCAGGAAGTTATAATCTCTCCTTACCTGTAAAGACCCTACATCCTTGTCCCTGCTGCTGGCCTCTGATCCATCTCCTCCCTGACTCTGCTCTTTCTGTTATGGCAATAAACATTAAAAAATGTGGTAAGAAAAATTCTGAAATAGCATTAGGAAGAGTAAAAATTGCAGTAGAATTTAACCTCAAAATCACTTTAACCCATAGATACATATTTTTTTCTCAGCCACTTATATATTTTTTTCACCTCTGCATGGTCAACATTACTGCTGGACGCTGCCTCTGGTCCATCTCCTGCCTGACTCTGCTCTTTGTTATGGAAATAATCATTAAAAAATCTGAAAATCAAAATTCTGAGATAGAATTAGAAAGAGAAGGAGTAAAAAATAGTTGTAAATTTATGCCATAGATAGCCTATTCTTTTTTCTCCTCCCTGACTCTCCTCTTTTGGGACCAAAAGACTTAAATACATGGAGAACAATTGTGAGCAGATCTTCTGCCCAGAAATGAAAGAGGACTGGGTTTATTCCAAGAATAAACTAATTAGCAGTAATGTAACAGAGGCAACAACATTTAAATTATTGTTAACTAGCTTAACATATTGATATATTGCCACGTTTTACCTTGTCATCATTGAGCTAACAAGTCTAACATTGTTTGCATCCAACAAGGTCACACAACTTACACGGTTTGTTTGGAAAAAACTGTAAAGTTTTTTGCTTCTTGCAGGCTCTGGCTGGTTTGCTAAACATTACTCCATACGCACGTTCAGCACTGCTCAGCACAGCAGCACGTCTCCTGTGGAACACCTGCGTTAGCATGCGCTCATGGTGCATTCAAAGACGGCTCGGGAAAACACGTTACTGGATGCTAATAACGGGTTTAGCTGTTGTAACGGCTGAAAAAAGTGCCTTGACATGTCTGGGGCTGCGGCTGCCGCCCAATCAGCGACACTGAACTTACAACGCGTGTTGAGTGGTTGCCAGGTTAGTCCGAAGCAAGTAATGTTAGATGGCAGTCTGTGGGTCAGACCATCAGACACAGTCAATTCGGGGGCCCCCTAGTGGCGGCGGGGCCCTAAGCAGCCGCTTAATTCGCGTATAGGGAGAGCCGGCCCTGCTCATCAGTCCATTAAACTTTGTTCCAAAACTTTTGTGGCTGATCTCTGCACTTTGCAAAATCCAATCTGGCCTTCCGATTTTTTTTTTGCTGATGAGTGGTTTGAATCTTGTGGTATGGCCTTGGTATGGTCTTGAACTTCTGAATAATATGAGCCACTGTTGTCACAGGAACTTCAAGCTGTTTAGAGATGGTCTTATAGCCTTTACCTTTAAGATGTTTGTCTATAATTTTTTTTCGGATGTCCTGGGACAATTCTCTCCTTCGCTTTCTGTTGTCCATGTTCAGTGTGGTACACACCTTTTCACCAAACAGCAGGGTGACTACTTGTCTCCCTTTAAATAGGCAGACTGACTGATTATGAGTTTGGAAACACCTGTGATGTCAATTAAATGACACACCTGAGTTAATCATGTCACTCTGGTCAAATAGTTTTCAATCTTTTACAGAGGTACCATCATTTTTGTCCAGCCCTATTTCATTAGTTTGTTTTTTTAAATAATTATGTTAATCAACAATTCAAAAGTGATGGCTGATTTTGATTATTTAATTTTCAATACATTTTTATTTATTGTTACTTTTGTGAGTTTCAAGTGATTTCAGTGAGAATTGTGGGTTTTTCCTTCTTTAACTGAGGGGTACCAACAATTTTGTCCATGTGTGTATATTCCTTCTCTCGAAGTTTTCTTTGAACAGTGGATTGTGACACTTTCACCCCTGCCCTATGGAGGTTGGCAGTGATGTCAGAGACTGTTGTTTTTGTCTTCACAGCTTTCACAATGTTTCTGTCATCAAATGCTGTTGTTACCCTGGGCCGACCTGTTCGATGTTTGTTGCTCAGTACACCAGCAGTTTCTTTCTTTTTCAGAACATTCCAAATTGTTGTAGTGGCTATGCCCAATGTTTGTACAATAGCTTTGATCAATTTTCCCTCTTCCCTCAGCTTCATAATGGTTTGCTTTTCTCCCATAGACAGCTCTCTGGACTTCATGTTTGCTTAACAGAAAATGTAGTTTTCACAGGTGAAACCCAAAGCCAAAAACAAGAACTATTTATTGTCTCTGCAATCGATCTAAAAGGCAACACCTGGGCAACTAGAAACACCCATCAGTCACATGTTCCAATACTTTTGCTCACCTGAAAAGTGGGTGGGTTCAAAGAAAAGGTGCTCTGTCCTGGGTTGTTTAACACATCTTGATGTAAAAAACATGAAATAAAAGCTGGAATTCTGAACTTTTGTGTCATATTCATCTTTTTATCTGAAACCCAAATGTCTTCAGTATACAACAAAAACAACGGAATTGAACTTGTTGTTTGTTGTGAAGCATGGAGATATGAGATCCCAGAATCAGCCACAAAGGGGAGACTCTGACAGAACAACAGCTAAATAAGGGAACATTGTGATATTATAACCTGTGATTTAGGATCAGATTATGCCATAACCTAATGAATGAGTTTGAACTAACCAAGTGTCTATTCTTACATTCTTTAATGTTGAAACAGTGTAAAAATCAGAAGAGCAGTTCACTGTGAAAAGTGATGTTTTTGACAGATTTGACTAAAAAGAGGAACTTATGCTTTATGAAATGGGAATGCTTTTAAGAGTTTTGATTACTATGAAACTGAGGTGTTTTAGAAAGAGTTTTGACTACTGTTATGAGGTGAGAAGTTACGAGTTAAGTGAACTGGGGTCAAGTGTTTACCGTAAAGATTAAACTCAGAATAGATTGGGATTTTTTAATAAGTCTGTACACATTGTGTAAAAGATTGCACAATGGGATGCCAGCGACAGTTAGAGGCTGACATCTGCTTTTCCACTTCCTGATCAGGAGCCTGTGCTGAGTTGCAGACAGGAGAGATCAGGGGGGGCAAGAAGGGCTGTCTGGACAGTCCAAAACAGACAGTTTCAGTTCCTTAAAAGTGGAGGTGATCATGCGGTCCGTGTATGGGGCAAGTGTGCGTGCTGGGAGGGGGTAAAGATACAGTAAACTATAAATTACATCTGATCGAGATGCAAGTTGGGAGATCGTTGCGGGTATCTGCCTGGGTGCAATCCAGACATCAGTGTGAGCACAGGGGATGATTACCACGTAACTCTGGATGAGTGGAATAACTTGGTCTGCAGAGGGAATAACTGTTCTGATGGAATTATGGATTAAAGGAATTTGCTCTTTCTGCATTGAGGATTACAGAACTGTGATCTGGAAATAATGCTGTCTGAAGGAACATTACTGAACTCTATTTTCCATGTGAGGAATACTGGACCAAACAACAAAAATGGATATATGCAGATCTAAATCTGGTCCGGACCCCCGTCCACTTCCCCCTGGGCCCCGGCGGGTCTCAAATACCTGTCAGGTTTCAGGTGAGCAGCCGGGTGTGGCCACACCGTGGCTGCTCTACCCCTCCAAATTATGTAATCTGGGTGATTATTACTCTTCTTTTAGGAAAGCATAATACCAGTTAGGAGTTAGGATGAGTGATTTGAATATTATCTAAGGTTTGATTATTTGTCTGATGATTTATTGGCTATGCTTTTGCCCTGCTAAATTTACTTTAATAAAGCATTATTCTGCAATTAAAGATAACAAATTGCAAGTGCTATTTTTATCCCTGAATGAATACTTATACATCTAACTCTGGATGTAAGAAGTCAGATTACAGCGTGCATAACAATAGTAGAGGTTCTGAAAGGTTACCTCGTCATGGGGGCCAGGTTGGCCCTATACACACGTGGACAAAATTGTTGGTACCCCTCAGTTAAAGAAGGAAAAACCCACAATTCTCACTGAAATCACTTGAAACTCACAAAAGTAACAATAAATAAAAATGTATTGAAAATCAAAATCAGCCATCACTTTTGAATTGTTGATTAACATAATTATTTTAAAAAAACTAATGAAATAGGGCTGGACAAAAATGATGGTACCCATAACTTAATATTTTGTTGCACAACCTTTTGAGGCAATCACTGCAATTAAACGATTTCTGTATTTGTCAATGAGCGTTCTGCAGCTGTCAACAGGTATTTTGGCCCACTCCTCATGAGCAAACAGCTCCAGTTGTCTCAGGTTTGATGGGTGTCTTCTCCAAATGGCATGTTTCAGCTCCTTCCACATATGTTCAATGGGATTCAGATCTGGGCTCATAGAAGGCCACTTTAGAATAGTCCAACGCTTTTCTCTCAGCCATTCTTGGGTGTTTTTGTCTGTGTGTTTTGGATCGTTGTCCTGTTGGAAGACCCATGACCTGCGACTGAGACCAAGCTTTCTGACACGAGGCAGCACATTTCTCTCCAGAATGCCTTGATAGTCTTCAGATTTCATCGTACCTTGCACACTTTCAAGACACCCTGTGCCAGATGCAGCAAAGCAGCCCCAAAACATTACTGAGCCTCCTCCATGTTTCACCGTAGGGACAGTGTTCTTTTCTTCGTATGCTTGGTTTTTGAGTCTATGAACATAGAGTTGATGTGCCTTACCAAAAAGCTCCAGTTTGGTCTCATCTGTCCAAAGGACATTCTCCCAGAAGCTTTGTGGCTTGTCAACATGCATTTTTGCAAATTCCAGTCTCGCTTTTTTATGAGTTTTTTTCAGCAGTGGTGTCCTCCTTGGTCGTCTCCCATGAAGTCCACTTTGGCTCAAACAACAACGAATGGTGCGATCTGACACTGATGTACCTTGGCCTTGGAGTTCACCTTTAATTTCTTTGGAGGTTGCTCTGGGCTCTTTGGATACAATTTGAACGATCCGTCTCTTCAATTTGTCATCAATTTTCCTCTTGCGGCCACGTCCAGGGAGGTTGGCTACTGTCCCGTGGGTCTTGAACTTCTGAATAATATGAGCCACTGTTGTCACAGGAACTTCAAGCTGTTTAGAGATGGTCTTATAGCCTTTACCTTTAAGATGTTTGTCTATAATTTTTTTTCGGATGTCCTGGGACAATTCTCTCCTTCGCTTTCTGTTGTCCATGTTCAGTGTGGTACACACCTTTTCACCAAACAGCAGGGTGACTACTTGTCTCCCTTTAAATAGGCAGACTGACTGATTATGAGTTTGGAAACACCTGTGATGTCAATTAAATGACACACCTGAGTTAATCATGTCACTCTGGTCAAATAGTTTTCAATCTTTTATAGAGGTACCATCATTTTTGTCCAGGCCTGTTTCATTAGTTTGTTTTTTTTAAATAATTTTGTTAATCAACAATTCAAAAGTAATGGCTGTTTTTGATTATTTAATTTTCAATAAATTTTTATTTATTGTTACTTTTGTGAGTTTCAAGTGATTTCAGTGAGAATTGTGGGTTTTTCCTTCTTTAACTGAGGGGTACCAACAATTTTGTCCACGTGTGTAGCTGGCGCACCGCTGAAGATTTTCTCAAGGTTCGGAGCCTGGTTCTCCTTCACGATATCTTCAGTCGACATCTCAAAGACCTCGACAGATGCTTCAGGACCATTTGAAGCCCCCACAAATGAAGCTGCATTGTTGACAATGGTCTTCCTTGTCTTCACGGCTGTCCAAACATGTTGCTTGACTGACCCTCCGATCCCGTCGACTGGACCTTTGCTGCCCCCTATTTTTAGAGAAGGCAACTGGCCTTTGTCTTAGTACATATTAAAACCATCAACTGCTTCTTTAACTCTTGTAAAATATTGTTACTGACGTTACATGCGTTACTGACGTTACATGCGTTACTGACGTTACATATTTCATGCTTTCATTTTATCCAAAGTATACAAGTTAAAGGGTGATACTGGTATTCAATCTATACCAACTAGTTTGTAGTAGGAGAAAATTAAAAAGCAACTCATAACTTCAAAGGATCACCAAGCAGCACCAAATACAAGTCATTTTCGTTACTGACGTTACATGTTTTATGATGAATTTATTGGAAACATTTTTTGGAAAGAGTTCAAATATCTGTGATTCTCTGCTTTGTTTACAATGAAAGGGGGACTTATGCTATTCAATCAATCAAAGACTCACTGAAAAGGACTTAAAATCTACTTTGCAGGCCGAGTTGAAAAAGCTAGTAATTTCTTAACGTTTTACAAGTTTATTTTATTGTCTGTGTCATGTGGCTGAAAAAAAGTTTTGAGTAATGAAACAAACCAAACTTAGTAAATCCACGACCCTTAATATCATAACTAACCATCTCAATTGTTCTCTAGTTGAAAGCTGAAGTTTTATTTTTTTCTCCAGTGTCCATCATGGAATGCATCATGGAATTGCCCTGCAGCTGTCATATTTCGTGCACAGTCTGTCGCTACAGTTGTAATTTTTTCTTCAATTTCCCACTCGCGTGCCACTGTTAAGAAGTGTTCAGCACATGCCTCTGCGAAGTGACGCTCTTCTGTCTTCATTACTCTTAATGCAAGCGACTTTAATTCCCATTTGGCAGTAATCAGATGCGCCGTATCACCAAGATAGTTACTGTTACTAACAGATGTCCAATAGTCTCCTGTCAGGGCGACATGTTTGGCTACAGTTAAATCCTCATGCTTTTTTTCTTTTTCAGTTTCATAGAGTCCTCGAATTTTTGTTATTATTGTGCTTCTAGACGGAGCACTGTACAATGAGTCTTGAGAGGCAACTTGCAAAACTTTAGTAAAGCCCGTGTCCTCGTCGATACTAATGAGTCTGCAGTTTGTTGCAATCCACCTAGCAATTGTGTCAGTCAATTTGTCCGACATAGACTTACTGAGGCCCCGACGTTCCGTGAGGGTGGTTTGTGGCAAGCCGGGCGACACATTAGCCGAAGTGCTGGCAGAATCCCCTACTACTGCATGTTTCGCGTTGATGTGATATTTTAGGCTGGAAGTGCTTCTGTGAAAAGAGAACTACTTCCTGCAGAGTGTGCAAATGACTGTATTTTGGTCTATTGTTCCGTCTTGTTTTTTTTTATAGTCAAATTTTCCACCGAGAGGACCAACATGCTTTTTAGTGTCCTCCATTTGGAGTTGCTGCTTCTTCTTCTTGTGCTACTTCTTCTTCTTCTGCATTTCCGACAACATGACGGCAAGTCGACTTGGACAAACTGCCCGAAATGCGTTGCCAGAGTAATTCTGCGCTGCAGATGGGTTAATTGCATCAAAATATTTAATCAGATTAATGACGATGATGGATTAATCCGGGTTTACGCACTAATTTTGACAGCCCTATATATATAACATACAATTGGATATATATATATATATAATTATATATATAATATATATAATGGATGTGTATACATATATATATATATATATATATATATATATATATATATATATATATATATATATATATATATAAGTATGCATAGACATATGCATACTTCTGCTTAGCTTTTGTTCATCACAAGATAAAATTAAGTCGGACTGAAATGGAGAGAAAGAAAGCAAAATTGTTTTGTATTCAATTTTCCAAACACATCTGTTAGAGAGTAAATGTGAGAATTAGATTTGAAATACAAATATATACTGCACTGGTGCCAGACCTGTGTTAACTTTCCCTTTCCTGAAATATAGCTGTACACATGATGACTGACTTTGCTACCTCTCACGTTTACCTTCTATCTTGTTCCAACTGTGTTGGGTTTTTTGACATGTTTTCCTCCAGTAAACAAGGAATTTATTTGTAGTTATATGACCCAAACCTTAACCACAGTAGACTGAAGGACATTCACTGACATTACAGAAAGTATTTAAACTTGTTTGCCATTTGCACATTTTCTTGTACAGTAGAGTTCATTTTGAATAGATGAAATGTTCTCTAATCCAAAGACAAAAAAAGAAAAGCTTTTCTTGGATAAATCTCTATGGGAATTGTACACCTGGAATTGGGCAGTTCATACCATTTTTCTTGACAGTTCCTCTCAAACTCTGTCAGATACGAGGGGAATTATTTTCACAAATGATCAGGGGCCTATTTCACGAAGCAGGTTTTACAAACTCTGAGTTTAATCCTCAACTCTGAGTTGATCTACTCTGAGACAGGAAACTCTGAGTTTTCGGTTTCACAACGGTTGATTTGAGTTGGTTTAATCAACTCGGAGTAGTTTCACTCGGAGTTAAGCGCGTGCACCGCAACTCTGAAAAGACAGCATCAATTGAGCCCCGATTCGACGAGTCACCATGGCAACGGGGAAGCGAAAGGCTGCATTTTTGAACTGGAAGTTTTTAACGCGCTCATAAGGCGAGTTTGAAGACGTTTTTAGAAAGAAGTGCAATACCGCTGCAGCTGCAAAAGAGAGGGAGATGGCGTGGAGAACACTGCTGCCCGGATCAGTACGTAAGTTTAAATGTAGTCCTTTGTAATCGTAATATATTACAGGGAATAACTGTCTGAATCGTAGAATATTGAGTTATTTCATTTAGGGGAAATCTTGCGGGGGAGAAGCGCTCGTGGCAGCAGCTTAAGATGAAATATAAAAACATTGTTCAAACAGGTCAGACCTCAGCATTATCTCATGGAGGTACTTCATGTTGATCATGTTTTACATTGTAAAGTAGCCTAAATATTAAGTGGCTGTTTGACTGTGCAGTTGTTTTATCCACACACAGCCTAAATGTCTGCATCCATATTATGTCCTGTTAAATAATTGAGCCTATTTAAACTAACACAGACTTCTGCTCAGCCAACAGAAAGAAAGCAGATGCCTGTAAATCAGGTGGTATAAAAGGTCATGGATGCATATCTATCTATCTATCTATCTATATATATATATATATATATATACATATGATTATTTAGTTCTCTTTTGTGTCTTTTTTGTCTTTTGGCCCCTTCACACCACAACAGACCTTGTAATTGTAAGTAGTCAACACTCCAAAGATTTATCCAAATGGTAGTTTAAGTGTGCTGAAACATGTCACTGATCTGGGATGAAGAGGATGAAACTCTGTCTGCTGCCTTTACAGAGGGGGATCCAGAAAGGCATACAGAGGTATGTTACTGATAGTTCTCTTCCCATTCACATTTTGGGTGGAATATAGAGTGTGACATTTAGCCTCCACTGAAGTATTGCACATTCTCATCTTTTTTTAACAGAGCATGGCTGGACAGCAGCAGGATGGTTCCTCAACTTCCACTGCACAGACTGACACAGTGAGATGGATGTTCAGGAAACACCAGAGGTTCATTCTGTGGAATTCATGTGCAACTGTATAATTGAATGTCCTCTGTATTCCCAGTTATCAGTAAAACGGATTTACAAACTGCATTTGCTGAGAAAAAAAAAAAAAACAGATTAGGAGGGCAGATCTGGAAATTGAAATACTGGAGCACAAGTTAGAGGTGGGTGATGGTCACAGGTGAATTATGTACTGGAACATGAACTGAACTATCTTTTATTTGTAGGAAATAAAGAAGACCAAATGAAATGTGTATCATGTCTTTATTTTCTGTGGTGGTGATGATGGTGACTTAAACTCTGAAGTGATTATTGCATACGATGTCTCTGACTGCTCTGCCATCCTGGATAGCTGCAGGTGGATGGGGTCATCATCTGGGTCTTCAGTTTGTAGGGCAGGGTGTTGCTCTCCTCTAATAGTGGTAATATTATGAAGAACAACACATGCCACAGTAATATCACAGGTCCTCTCAGGGGTCACCCTGAGGAGATGTAGGCTCTGGAAACGGGCTTTCAGCAGGCCTATGGTCATCTCCACCTGGGCTCTGGTCCTGCAGTGAGTCCGGTTGAAGTTCTGTTGGGAGCCTGGTTCAGGGTCAGGGTATGAGGTCATCAGCCTGGGTTGGCATGGTAACCCCTGTCACCCAGCAGAAGGCCATCAAACTCTCCTGTAATGTATAGTGGATACATCAGAGCATATTAAAGGAGAGAGACAAGAGAATTCTATTGTGAAAATCTTTAGGCTGCTGACCACGCTGCAGTCTGTTGCTCAGGTTAGACTCTCCATAAATCCTGGAGTCATGAACAGACCCAGACCACGTGGCCTCCACATTAGAAATGATGTATGCAGCATCACACATGATCTGGACAGTGCAGAGAATGACAGATGTTGAACTATGATGCAGTCTTTAACATTTAGAAACAGTAGTCAGTCTACTTGTAGCCTACCTGCACATTTATGCTGTGAATGGACTTCCTATTCATGATGTGAGGGAGCTGTGATGGGGATGTGTGTGCATCTATCACAGTGGGAAATCCTAAAAGAAATTCAAATGACTAATCCCAGTCTGACGTTGCAGCACAATGTCATTAACAGAATATGATTTAAAATGAATTTAACAGATCTCTACATCATTCACCTGTAATCCTGTGGATCTCCTCTTGATGTTCTGACAGGTTTATGTCCACAATGATGAGTAAAAGTCATTTCAGAGCCAGGAAAACTTTTCTGACTGTCCTGCATACAGTTGTCTTACTGTAGTGCTCTGCGTCTCTGACATCATATAAAAACTTCCATTTGCAAAGAACCGCAGCGCAACACACAATATCTGCTGGATGTGAGAGCATGACTGCAGCTGGTAATGTAAATGTAAGGACGGATTAGGTTGTTTGGTCTGGTAACAATCTACCGATGAATATTTAATTATCTGTGCAGTAATGCTGCTCCTTTATCCACTGGGTCGTTAATAAAAGCTGTTCTATGTCAAAACTCGCTCGCTTTCTGACTGTATGAATGAGGAAATGAAACAGCATGTGTGGCTGAAAGAGGGCGGAGACAGAGAGAAACTCGAGGTTTTCTCAGATAAACCTGCTGGCGAGCAGGTTAGAGTCATAGAGTCTGTTACTGCGGTAACTGACCGAGAGTTGAAGTTACCTCTCTTTGTGAAACAGGCTGGAGTTACCCCGCATTCCCTGGTTAGAGTTACCTCGCTTCGTGAAACGGAAAACTCTGAGTTTCCCTCATTTCAGGGTTAACAAACTCAGAGTTTTCACTAAACCTGCTTCGTGAAATAGGCCCCAGGTCAGATTATATGAGGTTTAGGTTTGGGCTGTCGCTGGGTCACTTGAAAATGTGTCCTGAAGTCATTTCAATGTTGTCTTGGTTGTATGCTTTGGATTATTGTTGTACTGCAGGGTTAACCAGATCTCTGCACTCTGGAGCATTTTTTTTCTTCGAAGATCCTAAGTGAGCTTCAGTTTAGCTTCTCTAGTGCGGATGATTCTTCCAGCAGGTTCTCCCATGCTGGCAGAGGACCTCTGAAGATCTGCTTGGACCATTTTGTCCCTGGTCACCTCAGTAACCAGTGCTTTTTCTTGGTAACTCAATTTGGCAGGCTGGACAATTCTATAAACTGCAAGACCTGTCTTAAGGACATAAAGACCTGGATGACCTGTAATTTCCGATTACTGAATTCAGACAAGACTGAAGTCATTGTATTTGGCCCCAAACATCTTAGAAACTCGCTTTCAAAGCATGTAGTTACTCTGGATGGGATTAGATTAACCTCCAGTATTACTGTGAGGAACCTCGGAAGTATCTTTAACCAGGTCATGTCCTTTAACTCACACATAAAACAAATCTGTAGGACTTCCTTTTTTCACCTGAGAAATATTGTAGAAATCAGGAACATCCTATCTCAGAGTGATGCAGAAAAACTAGTCCATGCATTGGCTGCGTCCAGGCTTGACTATTGCAATTCCTCATTATTATGATGTCCCAATAGCTCTCTCAAACATCTACAGTTCATCGAAAACACTGCAGCTAAAGTACTGACAGGAGTTAGATCATATTTCTCCTATTCTGGTTTGTCTTCATTGACTTCCTGTAAAATCTAGAATAGAATTCAAAATCCTTCTTCTGACATGTAAAGCTCTTTGCAACCAATCTCCATCATATCTTAAAGATCTGATAGTATCATATTATCCTAGCAGAACTCTTCGCTCTCAGACTGCAGGCTTTCTTGTTATTCCTAGAACTTCTAAAAGTAGAATGGGAGGCAGAGCCTTCCGTTATCAGGTGCCTCTCCTGTGGAACCAGCTCCCAGTTTGGGTTCGGGAGGCAGACAGCCTGTCTATTTTTAGGACCAGGCTTAAAACCTTCCTTTTGACAAATCTTATAGTTAGGACTGACTTGGGTGACCCTGAGGGTTTCAGTTGGAGTTGTGATTTGCACAACTGACTTCCTCTATCAACGTTCCTTAGTTCTGCCCCTAATTGTGCTGCTATAGGCCTAGGCTGCTGGGGGACCTCTCTTGATGCACTAAGCCCTTCTCTAACTACCTTTGTATTTATTATATATACTGTCATTGCATTGCATTCACTCTGTTTCATCCTGTGTCCTTTCTCCAAGTGTCCCTGGTCCCAGAGCTGGATGCTTCAGGTCTGCGGTTGCTGTCCCACCAACTGGCCAAGTCTCCATCATGTCCACCGTGGGATGCTGCTGCTGACCTTCCAGCCCACTGCTTCCAGCTGCCCAATTTCACCAATCTACTCTGCATCGCCCTCACTATACTTGATATGCTCATCTACATACTGTTTGAATTTTACTACCAGCTACATATGTAGTATATTTAATGCCAGAGCCTTACACCATAACAGTAAACTTATGAATCAATTTCAGTGTTAGTGTCATACTTTGTATGTATCATTTATCTTATCATGCATGTATCCAGTTGTATGTTATATATTCCTTGTTCCCCAACCTCCTCTTCTCCCATCCCTCCCCCTATCTACCTCTCTACCCCTCTATCCCTCTACCTCTCTACCTCTTCTGTTCCCCTCAACCCACCGGCCAGCAGGCAGATGAGTCCCTCCCACATAAAGAGTCAGGTTCTCCTCAAGGTTTCTTCCCTGTTATAAGGGCGGTTTTCTTGTCAGTGTCACCTAAGGGCTTGCTCTGAGGGTTCAGGCATATGGATTCTGTAAAGCATCTTAAGACAATTTGACATGTAATTGGCGCTATATACAGTGGGTACAGAAAGTATTCAGACCCCTTGAAATTTTTCACTCTCTGTGTCATTGCAGCCATTTGCCAAAATCAAAAAAGTTCATTTTATTTCTCATTAATGTACACTCAGCACCCCATCTTGACAGAAAAAAACAGAAATGTAGAATTTTTTGCAAATTTATTAAAAAACAAAGACTGAAATATCACATGGTCATATGTATTCAGACCCTGTGCTCAGTATTGAGTAGAAGCACCCTTTTCAGCTAGTACAGCCATGAGTCTTCTTGGGAATGACGCAACAAGTTTTTCACATCTGGATTTGGGGATCCTCTGCCATTCTTCCTTGCAGATCCTCTCCAGTTCTGTCAGGTTGGATGGTGAACGTTGGTGGACAGCCATTTTGAGGTCTCTCCAGAGATGCTCAATTGGGTTTAGGTCAGGGCTCTGGCTGGGCCCGTCAAGAACGGTCACAGAGTTGTTCTGAAGTCACTCCTTTGTTATTTTAGCAGTTCGCTTAGGGTCACTGTCCCGTTGAAAGGTGAACCTTCGGCCCAGTCTGAGGTCCTGAGCACTCTGGAAGAGGTTTTCCTCCAGGATCTCTCTGTGCTTGGCTGCATTCATCCTTCCTTCAATTGCAACCAGTCATCCTGTCCCTGCAGCTGAAAACACCCCCACAAAATGATGCTCCCACCACCATGTTTCACTGTAGGGATTGTATTGGGCAGGTGATGAGCAGTGCCTGGTTTTCTCCACACATACCGCTTAGAATTAACACCAAAAAGTTCAATCTTGGCCTCATCAGACCAGAGAATCTTCTTTCTCATAGTCTGGGAGTCCTTCATGTGTTTTTTGGCAAACTCTATGCAGGCTTTCATGTGTCTTGCACTGAGGAGAGGCTTCCGTCGGGCCACTCTGCCATAAAGTCCCGACTGGTGGAGGGCTGCAGTGATAGTTGACTTTGTGGAACTTTCTCCTATCTCTGGACTGCATCTCTGGAGCTCAGCCACAGTGATCTTTGGGTTCTTCTTTACCTTTCTCACCAAGGCTCTTCTCCCACGATTGCTCAGTTTGGCTGGACGGCCAGGTCTAGGAAGAGTTGTGGTCATCCCAAACTTCTTCCATTTGATGAATATGGAGGCCACTGTACTCTTAGGAACCTTGAGTGCTGCAGAAATGTATTTGTAACCTTGGCCAGATCTGTGCCTTGCCACAATTCTGTCTCTGAGCTCCTTGGGCAGTTCCTTCGACCTCATGATTCTCATTTGCTCTGACGTGCACTGTGAGCTGTAAGGTCTTATATAGACAGGTGTGTGCCTTTCCTAATAAAGCCCAATCAGTTTAATTAAATGCAGCTGGAGTCCAATAAAGAAGCAGAACCATCTCAAGGAGGATCAGAAGAAATGGACAGCATGTGAGTTAAATATGAATGTCGCTGCAAAGGGTCTGAATACTTATGACCATGTGATATTTCAGTCTTTCTTTTTTAATAAATTTGCAAAAAATTTTATATTTCTGTTTTTTTCTGTCAAGATGGGGTGCTGAGTGTACATTAATGAGAAATAAAATGAACTTTTTTGATTTTGGCAAATGGCTGCAATGACACAGAGAGTGAAAAATTTCAAGGGGTCTGAATACTTTCCGTACCCACTGTAAATAAAACTGAGTTGAAATGAATTATAAAGAGCCTTGGTACTTCCTGACATAGTCTATTTCACCAATATCGAGGCCAGTGTACTCTTGAGAATGCTCAAAGCTTTAGAAATGGTTTTGTACCCTGGTCCTGATCTTTGCCTTAATTCTTTATGGAGGTGTATAGAGAGTTCCGTGGATTTGGTGGCCTTTCTTTTGGTGGTGAAGAAGGGGTTAGCTACAGAAGGTCATGAGTTGGCGTTCCAATTGGGATCTTTATGTGTGGAGTTTGGATGTGAGTTCTCATCAGGACCTCTGGCTTCCTTCCACAGTCCAACATGCTGAGGGTAATTGGTGACTCTAAATTGTCCGTAGGTGTGAATGTGAATGTCTGTCTCTCTGTGTAGCCTTGTGATAGACCGGTGACCTGTCCAGGGTGTCCCCTGCCTTCACCCTAATTCAGCTGGGATAGACTCCAGCACCCCTATGACTCCACAGAGGATTCAACAGTTTATAGAAAATGGATGGATGGATTTTTTTTTTCCAGATGAGACATTTGAAATATGGGATCTTTATCCAGTATACACAGGTGTATGTGCAATCAAGTCAGTTTGTCACAGGTGAACTCCAATCTAGGCACATCACAAGGAAATTAAAGCAAACAGGATTCATCTGACAAATTCCTGCTTTTTAGTATTTAAGAAACTTGGCTGTTTTCGGAAGTAAATTCATATACTTCTGGCATCTTGTGCAATCTTGATTCATACTGTTCACAGCATTAACATGTTCATAGCTTAGGCATGTCACTCTGTGTCTTTTTTGTGCTTAGATTCATTACAACTCAAATAAGCTTTACCATCAGGAGTGTTTCTTCTTCACTAAAGTCCCACTATTTCTACTGGACTGAGATTACTGCCCCCATACATCCCCTCCCACTCCCATCTTTCTGCTATCTAATCATCTGGCCTGATTTGGCCCCAGCTCCACCATTAGGGACCCTGTGGCTTGGCACAAAATGGCCGCCCTCAGGCCCTCCTGCTGCTTGGCGTGGAGCTGCGAAACAGTGAAACTGCTTTGTGATGTCTCCACCGCCCCGCAGATCTATCCATCACCTCACCGTTTATCACACTCGTCTGCTGGCAGGCCTATCCATCAGAGCCTAAAGTGTCAGGGCCTGCTGGAAAACTCAGTAGTTCCTGCGGTAAATAAAGAAGAAACACAGCAGGATTGCAGAGGAGGAGATGGTGGGAGGGAGGGAACAAGAGGAAAGTGAGAGAAGGAGAGAGGATGGAGAAAGTGAGAACTAATGGGGAGACAGAAGAGGAAATATGAAGGAGGAGAGAGAGGTGAGGAAGACAAATAAGGGAGATGGGTGGGAATGAGGATGATGAATAGGGGGAAAAAGGTAAAAGGAGAAATACGAGAATGTAAGAAAGACTGAGAGAGTGAGAAAGAAGAGAAAGAGAGGGGAAACAAAGACAAGAGAAAAGCAAATGAGGAAGAACAAAATAACAGCAACAAAAATGACAACTATTGACCTATTTTTCAGATTATTAGAAAGCTTAAGTGTTTCCTCTAGAAACATGCAATAACCTCATGAAGTACAATATACTGTTGAGATTTAATCAGTGTTTGGTTGTTTTTCTCGGTTTGACATGCAACAGCTTACAAAGTAGAGTTGTTAGCATTTCTACTGAACAGTGATTTCCTGTCTCATCTTTTCAGATGGCTTCATTTGCATAACTGAGACGAACCCCTCAGATTTATCTCATGACCCACTGGAGGGGTCTAACCACTAGACTGGGTGTAAAGCTATATATAAAGTAGTAAAAGTACTTTCTTAATCTCAAACAACTAAAATGTTGCTTTGCACACTGATGCATCAGTATTATAAAACAAATGATATAAGAGGATCACATACCAGTCACAGGAGACATTTTACTGGTCGGTCAGTGCTTTTCTTTGGTAGTTTTTGATCATTTTGCTTGACATAAATTATTTGAATGCCACTGCTGCAGTCTGGGATGACAAACAAGCCTAAAACCACAGAAGAACTGTGGCCCATTTTCCAAGATGCTGAAGAACTGCTCATGTTTAAGAGGCAACGGGTGTTCACACCAAATGCTAATTTGATATAGGTCTTGATTACATTTTCCTCTTTACTGCACATTTAATGAAACTAAATGATAAAAACAATTCATGACATCATTTTCTTAACAAAGACTATTGTATGTGGAAAATATTATGCCAAAATTAATACCTAAATCCCAAAACTTTTACCTAGTTGGCTATAAATTAACATTAAAATGGAAAAATAAATAGTTGGCTATAAATTAAGATGGAAAAATAAATATGAATAATGAAAATTAACATTACCTACACTTAATAACAAACAATTGGCCTGGGTAAGATGAGAGCTGTGTGCTATAGCTTCACAGTAGTCTATATTGTCACATACCTGCGATCATGTGGCATCTTTTGGGTATAGTGTAACATTTTATCAAATGATGGTGATGTGACTGATGTGATTTTAAGCTTGTAGAGTTTAATTCTAAATTTTGTAGTTGTAAATCAAATTTTGTAAAAATAAACCTTTCTGAAAAATTTCACTGTAAATGTGTAGACAAGAGACTGTGTCAATAAAATCTATGAAGCGATATATGCATGCTGTCTTGAAAAAGTGGAATCCTCCTTTGTCAGTGACCATTGAGATCCAGCACAGGGCTCAACTGTAGTGGTAAAATTGTACAAAAACACAGAAAGAAATGTGAAATAAATGTCAAAGTGAACACCAATGTACAGTTACAAAAGAGAAAACTGTTTCAAAGCTGAGTTTTTCCTGCCGCTCTAGGTGACCATACTGTCATCAGCGAGCATCTTTACTCTCATGGAACATGTGCATATACGCTCACTGAGCATTTTCTTAGAAACGCCATACTAATATTGAGTATGCAAATGTACTGTACTTGGGTGCTCGGTGAAGGCTTTCTCAGCACATGCACTAATCTCAGTTAACCCATCACATTGTATACACTGAAAGCGTATAATTATTTTTTTTGTAATTCCTCTCCTAATGTTTCTGTTTTACAGTCACTCACTCTGACAAACCTCATCCTCTTTTTTACTGGTTGTTGTTGGTTTATACTGTTGTAACAGCAAATGTGTCCTCTTCCTGGTAGGCCTGCTTTGAACTGTTTCCAGCATAGCACAGATGGGCTCTGAGACTTTGTGGTCCTGACCCAAATCTGATGCCCCTCAAGGTCACTGGGGCCATTAATATGTTTGAGTGTGACAGTCCAAACCCTGATCACCACAGATGTCTGGAAAGATTGTTCATTATACTTTTAATTACACATGAAAATACAGAGTTTTTCCTCTTTTTTTAGTGTAATCTCCATCCTGGTTTTCCCTCGGAGTTAGAGTTCCTGAGCTCCTGTTGATAGAACAACAGCACTGACCTTTGCCTTAGGTGTAGGCTGACGTCCTTCTAAAATATCAAGCTGAATGTCAGGGCATGATCTCAGGCCAGGGTCAGCACTGAGTCATTCTAAAAGCACTGGACTGTGGCTAAAAAGCAGTGTTTAGCAATTGTCAGCCAGGAAACATCTAGTCCACCTCCAGACAGTCATCTGCTTAATCAGAGGCCATTTATATTTTTCTACTTGATTGTGAAAGCGACAATGTTAGCTTCTTATCCACTTTCATACAGCTCATCCACAGTCAGTGGCTCTTAGAGGAACAGTATAATGTGAGGAAATGTACAGCAAATACATCAGTTTTTCTTCCCCTTCTTGCTGGAAAGATCAGAGCACTCTCATGTCTATATGCTAAATTCTTAGTTAAAGTAAAGTTAGCTTAGCATGAGGAATGAAGGCAAGGGGAAATGACTAGCCTGAGTCTGTCTACGTTCAAAATATGCTTGAAGTCTGACTGGAAACAAAGATCTTTTTTTTTTTTTTTTTTTTAAAAAAGGTTAAATGGCTATGTTTTTTAATTTTAATACAGGAATATAGGTAACGGCTGTATTTAGCTAGAGTGCTAATTACTAGCATTGTTGTTGTGTTTCTGCTGCTGATATATATACACACGTGGACAAAATTGTTGGTACCCCTCAGTTAAAGAAGGAAAAACCCACAATTCTCACTGAAATCACTTGAAACTCACAAAAGTAACAATAAATAAAAATTTATTGAAAATTAAATAATCAAAATCAGCCATCACTTTTGAATTGTTGATTAACATAACCGTTGGTTCCAGGGGGGGACAGAGTGTGGCGGCGGATGGTTGGGGGATCCCTGGCGGCAGGGGGGAACGGTAGAGGATGAGGAGCCAGAGGGGAGGAGGACACCAGAGGAAGGGAGCCAGACGCTGGCGATCCAGGATGGCGTGGGCGACGACCGGGTCGGGAGATGGCAGGCGTATCCGGGGGGCACCAGGAGGGGGGAAAGCCAGGAGCGAATCCGGAGGGGACACGGTGACGGATGGGTCCAGGCAGGCGGGGTCCGGACAGCTGGTTCTGGCAAGGCAAAGAGGAGAGACATGTTAGGTGCATTTTGGGCACAGAGAGAAACATACATGGCTAGAGAGCGACTGACTGGGACGTCGAGTACAACAATCTGGCTGGGTGTGGAGGGATGAGCCGGTCTTTATTGTGGTTGGTGTAATCAGTTGAATGAGCGGCAGCTGTCCAGACGCTGGGAAGGTGGCTAATCACCGGAGTGGAGACAGCCGTGAGGCTGCACTCCACCCGGTGCAGAGCTGTGAGGAGAGAGGAGCAGCAGGAGAGGAGGAGAGGGGGGAGAGGAGCCGGAAAGGGAGAGAAAGGGGGAGACAGATGGGAAAAAGGGAATTTGGGATGCCAGGTGGGGGGTGGGGGGGTGGCGGGTCCTGACAGTATTACTGATACAAAACATAATCAACACATAAATTAGAATGTGTTCGCAAGGAGTTCACTGGTTCTTCAAGGGAAATTTCAATGATAACCATATAGTTCAGTAATATGATTAAACGGGCCATTGTGTAACAGTGTGGGAGGTTTTGCATACAGGTCTTGTCATGAAATATTGCTGCTGCTTTTCTTCGGTTTTATAAGGAATTGTTTCATAGCTTGTTAGCTTAGCAGCTGCTAACAGGACACCAAATATTAGTCTCGCCAACCTCTGATCACTGATCGTGTGTCCATACCACGTTAGCTGGTCTAACATTCATAATATTGATGTGGGATTTCAAAATAAAACTCTCGTCCAGGTGGGTGTCCTCCATTGTCGTTTCGCCATACTGCCATGTCCCTTCCAGGAAAAAAAGTCTGAATATATGGAATAAAAGTCTGAATATATTGAATGAAAGTTTGAATGTATACAATGAAAGTCTGAATATATTGAATGAAAGTTTGAATCTATGGAATGAAACTTGGGGAAACCAAATAACCATCCCATATCTATCTAACTATCTATCTGTCTGTCTATCTATCCACACACACACACACACACACACACACACACACACACACACACACACACACACACACACACACACACACACACACACACATACATACATTTAACCCTCCAGAAAAACGCGATTATGCGATCGCATGAATTCCCGCATTAATCACCAAAATGCTGCTGATTATGCGGTGGGTCAATTATTTCCCAAAAGGCCGCATAATCCCCTCAAAGCAGTGCATAATTCCCGCAAGAATCTCACATTTCCACGAAAAAAAAAGAGAAATATGCGGGTCCCGCTTGATTTCACAATTTCTGCATATAAAATGAGAAAACTATAACCAATTTAAATGGAGTTCTGAGTGAGTTTTTATGTGACGCCTGGCCTGATGTCATCAGTTCGCGCATTCACACACATACTCGAAGCACGAGCTGATGCGGAGGGCGGCGCTCAGAGACGAAAAACAAGAATGGCGAATGCTCAAAGATCACATTTACCTACGAATATTTCAGCCAGAGACCGGGCAAAACAGTACCCAGATTTACTGCATGAAAGTGGGGGGAAACTTTTTTGCACCCCATGCAACGTCGTTCTGGAGCACCGAAGAAAATCAACCGTGTTGCAGGTAGTTTACTCTACCTCAAAGTATAACTAAACAGAAAGAATGTTTTATTTCTGAGAAATTTGTGATTGAGGAATGTTTAAGTCATGCTAAAGCTGATAATAAATGAAACACTTTTTGCATATTTCACAACTATTCGCATACTTTGCAACTTTCTGCAATTTCCCCACATAATGGCATAAAAACCCCGCATATTTATCAGGGTTCTCGCCAGCGCATTGCAGTCTTAACGGCCCGTTACGCTCAGTTTAAAAGATTACGCTGTTGTTATGAGAGTGTGTGGCTCCATCATGAGAGTGGGAGAGAGAGCAGCGTGTGTGTGTGTGTGTGGGAGGGAGGGAGAGGGAGGGGGAGGGAGGGGGAGAGCGAGTGAGAGAGACGGGCAGTCGGTGCAGTCGGTAGAAGTGGAGAGGTGTGTAGTTGCTGGGTTGGAGGTACTGTGCGGTTCAGCCACTGTTTATAGACAATAAAGGATGCAGTGTTCTTCGATGCGGCTGGGCTCCTGTGTCTTTGCCTCTACGGCTGCTGATGAAGTGAAGGGGGTTAACCCTGGACTTCCTGACCATGGTCGGGGGCCGAACAGGAAGGGTTAACACTGTGATTAGGGCCGCTGCGCTGTTATTTTGACAGATAACGCCATGTGCGTTTGTTTTTATCAACTGGGTGCCTATCTAGGTTAATTTATGTCTCCCCAGCTCAGCCGTACTTTCCTGTCGATTGACCCGTTCCCGTCTATTGCGCATGCATGCATGCGCGTTCCCGTCAATTGCGCGCGCACGCGTTCTCGTCTATTGGGCGCGCGCGGGTGCAGGAGGACCTGCCGTTACGCTGAAAAAAAATCCTGGCGAGAACCCTGTTTATTCGCATAATCAAGGATTTTAGCCTGCGGAATCAAGGATTTTTGCCGGCGTTTTTCTGGAGGGTCATATATATATATATATATATATATATATATATATATATATACATATACAGTGCCTATCATAAGTGTTCACCCCTTTGATGTTTTACGCTTTTATTGATTTCATAAATCAATTATGGTCAATAAAATTTAGCTTTTTTAACAAACAAATTTATTGGAAAAAACTCTTTAATGTCAAAGTGAAAACAGATTTCTATAAAGTATTGTTAATGAAAGAAAATTATATAAATGAAAATAATTGTTTGCATAATTATTCACCCCCTTCAAGTCAGTATTTAGTAGATGTACCTTTGGCTGCAATTTCAATGAGTCTGTGTGGATAGGTCTCAATCAGTCTTGCACATCTGCCCACTGCAATTTTGCTCCATTCTTCTTTGCAAAACTGCTCAAGCTCCGTCAGGTTGCGCGGGTATCGGGCATGAACAGCCCTTTTCAAGTCCAGCCACAAATTCTCTATAGGATTAAGGTCTGGACTTTGACTCGGCCACTCCAGAACATTTACCTGGTTCTTTTTTAACCCTCCTGTGTAGCTTTTGCAGTATGTTTTGGATCATTGTCTTGCTGGAAAATAAATCTTCTCCCAAGACGTGGTTCTCTTGCAGACTGAAAATATTGTCCCCCAGGATTTCAGTGTATTTTGCAGCATTCATTCTGCCCTCTATCTTTACAAGCCTTCCAGGTCCAGTTGCTGAGAAACATCCCCACAGCATGATGCTGCCACCACCATGCTTCACAGTGGGGATAGTGTGTTTTTGGTGATGTGCAGTGTTTGGTTTCCGCCAAACATGACGTCTTGTCTGATGGCCAAAAAGCTCAATTTTGGTCTCATCAGACCAAAGAATCTTCTTCCACTTCACCGTGGAGTCTTCCATGCGCTTTTTGGCAAACTCTAGTCGAGATCTAATATGACTTTTCTTCAACAGTGGCTTTCTCATTGCCACTCTCCCATAAAGCTCTGACCAGTGAAGAACCCGGGCAGCAGTTGCTACATGGACAGCCTCTCCCATCTCAGCAGCTGAAGCTTGTAACTCCTTCAGAGTAGTTGTAGGGGTCTTGGTGGCTTCTCTCACTAGTCTCCTACTTGCACGGTCACTCAGTTTACGAGGGCGGCCTGATCTAGGCAGATTCACACAAGTGCCATATTCCTTCCATTTCTTGATAATTGATTTCACTGAACTCCGGGGGATGTTCAGTGCCTTGGAAATTTTTTTGTAAACATCCCCTTAATTGTACTTCTCAATAACCCTTTCCCTGAGTTGCATAGAGTGTTCTTCTGTCTTCATGGTAGCCAGGAATACTGATCAACCACTCTCTGGACCCTTCAGACACAGGTGTTTTACAACTCAATCACTTGAAACACACCCACACCACTCAGGTGATCTTCATTTCACTAATTGTGAGACTATTGACAACAATTTGATGGACCTCTATTGAATTAGACCATTAAATTAAAAAGGGGGTGAATAATTATGCAAACAATTATTTTCATTTATATAATTTTCTTTCATTAACATTACTTTATAGAAATCTGTTTTCACCTTGACATTAAAGAGTTTTTTCCAATAATTTTTTTTTGTTAAAAAAGGTAAATTTTATTGACCATGATTGATTTATGAAAGCAATAAAATGGTAAAACATCAAAGGGGGTGAATACTTATGATAGGCACTGTATATATATATATATATATATATATATACACACACACACACACACACACACACACACACACACACACACACACTGCTCAAAAAAATTAAAGGAACACTTTTTAATCTAAGTATTGCATCAAATCAGTGAAACGTGGGATACTGATCTGGTCAAGTAAGTAACTGAGGGGCTTTTTAGTCAGTTTCAGCTGCTTTGGTGTTCATAAAATTAACAACAGGTTGCACCAGAGGGGTAACAATGAGACAACCCGCAAAACAGGAATGAGTTTACAGGTGAAGGCCACTGACATTTTTTTCCTTCCTAATGTTTTCAGACTGTTTTTCACTAGTTTTGCATTTGACTAGGGTAAGTGTACCCTACAGAGGTTCCACAGACAGTCCAACTCCTCCAGGATGGCACATCAGTGTGTGCCATTGCCAGAAGGTTTGCTGTGTCTCCCAGCACATTCTCAAGCACATGGAGGAGATTCCAGGAGACAGGCAGTTATTCTGGGAGAGCTTGACAGGGCTGTCGAAGGTCCTCAACTTATCAGCAGGACAGGTATCTGCTCCTTTTGCAAGGAGGAACAGGATGAGCACTGCAATAGCTCTACAAAATGACCTCCAGCAGACCGCTGGTGTGAATATCAAACAATCAGAAAGAGATGTAATGAGAGAGGTCTGAGGGCCTGACATCCTCTAGTGGCCCCTGTGCTCGCTGACTGGCACCGTGGAGCTCGGCTGGCATTTGCCATAGAACACAGGAATTTGCAAGTCCACCACTGGTGCCCTGTGCTTTTCACAGATGAGAGCAGGTTCACCCTGAGCGCATGTGACAGGCATGAAAGGGTCTGGAGAAGCCGTGGAGAACGTTATGCTGCCTGTGACATTGTTCAGCATAACCGGTTTGGTGGTGGGTCAGTGATGGTGTGGGGAGGCATATCCATGGAGGGACACACAAACCTCTACAGGCTGGACAATGGCATTCTGACTGCCTTTAGGTATCAGGATGAAATCCTTTGAACAATTAACAGACCCTACATTGGTGCAGTGGTCCTGGATTCCTTCTGGTGCATGACAATGCCCAGTCTTATGTGGTAAGAGAACTCATACAGTTCCTGGAGGATGAAGGAACTGATACCATGAGCTGGCCTCCTTGCTCACCTGACCTGAATCCAATAGAACACCTTTGGAACATTATGTTTTGTTCCATCCGACACCATCAGGTTGCTCCTCAGACTGTCCAGGAGCTCAGCGATGCCCTGGTCCAGTTCTGGGAGGAGATACCCCAGGACACCATCTGTCGTCTCATTCAGAGCTTGTCCCGGCATCGTCAGTCATGCATACAAGCACATGGACGCCATACAAACTACTGAATACCGTTTTGAGTTGCTGCCAAGGAATTTCAGCAAGATGGACCAGCCTGCCACATCAGTTTTTCACTTTGATTTTGGGGTGTCTTGAATTTAGCCCTCCTGAGGGGTTGATAATTTTCATTCCCCTCGAAAAATGTGGCACTTTTCATTCCTAACACATTATCCAGTCCATATTAATGCTAATATCCAGTTTGTTTTACCCCGTATTGAAATATGATGTATTTTCAAAGTGTTCCTTTAATTTTTTTGAGCAGTATATATATATATATATATATATATATATATATATATATATATATGTACATAACTTGGAGATAGCAGTAGTTATCAAAGCGAAGAGTGGCTATTTTGAAAAATTTTAAATCTAAATTATGTTTTGACTTATTTCACACTTTTTTGTTCACTACATAATTTCATGTGTGGCCATTCATAGTTTTGATGCCTTCAGTGAGAATCTGCAATGTAAATAGTCATGAAAATAGAGAGAAAACGCCCCCCACCCCCCCCACCGGTGTTTTTATTTTTAATTTTTAAAATAAAATAAACAATAATCAGTTATTTTTAGCACCATGCGTGTTTAAATTCGCAATTACATGTCGTATAATATATTAAATAGAATTTTCGGGAAAAATAGTTTCCTGCTCATCTCTGCTGAGCTGCTGGGGCACTGGAGAAAACACCCCTCTCGTGCGGCAGAGCAGCCAGTTACCGACAAGAGATTCGACATAGCAACAGAAATTTATCCAATCAGCGTCGTCGAATCTGATGCCCAGAGGGGCGAAATCGATTTCGAAATCCAATCAACATGGACAGCTAACTGTAAGATTTTTATAAAACTCAAAGGAACACCAGAGGAGGCAAAAGTGCTGGTTATTAGAGACATCACTGAACTCAGGAGATGCTGTGAGATCGCGAGATTCTGCAAGAGTGACGAAATTCAACATAGCGGCCTCCAGCTGCTAGATTAGAAGTAAACAAATCGCCATTTTCTCAACTAATTTATATTTAAAAAAACAACCTAAGTAGCCTGCTCAAGATCGCAGAAGTAGTGCTAAAAGTGGAGGACCTCGAGAGATTTATCGACGACTACTTTGTCCGGTGCACGATGGAAGAACCAGTCACCCAGAACCCAAACCCAAACAAGAGGAAGAAAGCTGACTCCGCGACTGACACACAAGACCTGCAGACCACGGATATCCAGGTAAGTGTCCTCGAATCTATTAATAAAAAACTCCTTGGTCTGCTTCACCAGGAGATTAAGGACCTGAAGGCAACCCTGGAGTTCACTCACCAGCAGATAGAGGACCTGCAGAGAGACAACTCGGAACTCCGGTCCATGCTGACAGCCATCTCTTCAGAGGTGACCACACTTAAAAAAGAAAACAAAACCCTGAAGGAGACCGTCTTGGACATTCAGTCGAGGAGTATGCAGGAAAACCTGATCTTCTCTGGCATCCCTGAGTCCACACCAGATAACCCAGAGTCCCTGGTTAAAAACTTCATGGTATCAGCGCTTAAAATCCCTGCGGATACGGTGAAAAACATCACTTTCCACCACGTCCACCGACTCGGACCCCGAGGACGAAACCGTCCCCGTCCTATCATCGCAAAGTTCGAGCACTTCCAACAGAAAGTGCTCGTAAGGAGCAAAGGACAGGAGCTGAAAGGTACGTCTTACGGGATGAATGATCAGTTTCCCAGAG
Organism: Acanthochromis polyacanthus; assembly: GCF_021347895.1. NCBI lineage: Eukaryota > Metazoa > Chordata > Actinopteri > Pomacentridae > Acanthochromis > Acanthochromis polyacanthus. The sequence continues at coordinate 26,818,340 of NC_067127.1, forward strand.
AAATAAACGAGAAGCGCAAATTTTTATACCCCATCATAAAAGAACACAGGCAGAAAGGTAAACGGACTGCACTAGTTGTGGACAAACTATACATAGATGGGCAGCTATTTCGGGAATCCTCCATTACCCCCTGGCTCTTCTAATAACAATAATAATAACATCTTAAATACTTAGTATACCACTTAGTAATTTAGTTTAGAAAATGTACTCAAAAAAAATCAAAATCACACAAATGTAAATGTGTCACTCTCCCTATCTACACGCCCCACTGGAGAACCCCCTCCTCCTCCTACTTTTCTGTCTCTCCCTCTCTATATGTTTCCCTTTATCCCTCTCCCCCTCTCACACACTCACCCCCCTCACTTTCACTCACACCCTATATACCCCCCATGTTTATTGTGCTTGTATGTTTTATAAGGTGTTTGTTGATAGTTTTTCAGGCAATGTTGTGCTATTATATACAGTGTTGGGGAGAATACTTTGAAATGGTATTTAGTTACAGAATACTGAATACCTACTTTAAAATGTATTTTGTAATGTATTCCGTTACAGTGGTTAATCTTGGTACTGTATTCTGAATACTAGAATACTTCCTCTTAAAAAAAGTTCAAGTGTACGAAACCTGTTATTTATTATTTGTATCTATTCCTGCAGGAAAACAAAGGCATAGTAGTGCTAAATATCTATTGACAGGCAAAAATAAAACCCTTACACTTTAATTATTTTCTTAAATTTATTATAGTATCAACAGATTCTAATTCTGTTTTCTGTAATAAAGTGACAACGTGCTTGAACATTGCACCAGCTGTTTTTAACCTTGCATGTTTAAAAGAAAAATCTGTATTTTGTACTCACATGGGGAAAAAATGTTATGCCACAATAGATGATATTAAAAAAAAATTCAAAAAAGTGCAAGTAAAACCCATGAAATATATGGCTGAATCCAACATTTTCTTGTTGATGAATCAAACCTTAACTTTGAACAATGGCTTTAACATCTGGCGAATGCAAAAACTGTAGGTTTTATCTGAAGCCACCAACCTATATTATTTCCCTAATCAACAGTCCAGTTAGTGCGGTTGTAGCGCAGCAAGAGAGACATTTCAAAGTGCTCATCTGTCAGTCTGTTGCGATGAGGAGTGAATATGAGTCCTCCCTGGCTGAATAGTCGTTCTACAGGTGTACTTGATGGCAATGTAGAGTTGTACTTAATGAAGAGGGCTTTGACAGTTGGGTACATCTTCAGTGAAGCCAAGGACTTGTCTGGATCTTGAAGGTACCTGTCAACACAAACAAGTATTAGAGCAGTACAAAGCACGGGGGCAGACGTTACTGAGGGGGACTTCAATATTATGGTCAACAAACTTACATGCTAGAATTTGATTTTGCATGTTTGAGGTATTTGAGTTTGGTTTGAGTTAGGTTTATTGTGAAATAAAATAAGCTTCAAAATGTGTACCAGTGCACCTCTTCTTCTGCAGTCGAACCAGTTGACTCTGTTGTGCCAAAAGTCAAGAAGTTGTCATCATCTTCCACATCTGATCCACTTGAGGCATTAGCAGCTGCATGGTGATCAGCAGAGGGTCCCCCTGAGTTGATTTGAGAAGCTTCTTGGACAATCTTTTTTTTTATTTCTTCTCTCTCCACATCCGCAAGCCACCACAGTCGAAATTTTGGAATCATAGATGCTGCCATTCTTGCTTCATGACATAAAAACAACTCCCCAAACCGAGTGTCAATAGCTTTAATCACTGCTGTAAGGATTTGAGATGAAAACTGAGCTTGTCTCATTTTTTCGGACAGTTTGGCTTTCAGGCTGATGATTGTTGGAAGAATGTAACCAAAAAAGCAGTTTTTTTCTCCTTGGAGAAGATTTATGGAGAAGGCAAGTGGTTGCAGAATGCTTGTGTACTCTTTCAGAAAAGCTATCTCCTGTGGGTGGAGTTTAGACACACTGAGGCGATCGCAGATGTCACTCAACTGATCATCAGAGAGGCCCATCAGCTTCTCAATGGCATGGTACTCTGAGCTCCACCTTGTCACTGATGGCACCAGGCATCTCATCTGGGCAATTTCTTCGACTGCATCAGCAGCACCAGATGAGCGGTGGGCTTTGTTCCAGATGGCTGCACATTTGGACATGGCGCTTCGATAGAGTTTTCTGTGAACACCTTGTGATGCTGCTTTGTCCAAGTCTGTTGTTGCAATTAGATTAAGTATATGTGCAGCACAGCGATGGTGAGGTGGCAAAAAAAAAAATGTAGTTCTTCATCATCTTGGTCTGCCTCCAAAACAGCTGAGACATCCTCAAACTGTACTTCATCTTCAACATCACTTTCGTCCTTAGCTTCAGACCCTCCATATTCGTTGAAAGCTTTCACAAAATTGCTGCCATTATCAGTAACTGTTGCACTCACTTTGCCCTGGATTTGATATTGTGAATGAATCTCAGAAAGTTTGGCCGCAATTACATCATATGTGTGGAGCCCATGAAGCCGTTCACAGGCAAGTGCCGCAGACCTCCGTTGCAACGTCTCAGGCTCAATCCAATGGCAAGTAATACCAAAAAAACTTCTATGGTGAGCTGTCCATATGTCCGCAGTTGTGCAAACAGTTTGAACATCACGGAGTGTTTCCGTCAGTGCCTCCTTCATTTTGTGAGTCTCACTTTCAATACGTTGCATTAAGGTTTTTCTGGACATGGGTCTTTTACCTCCACTGATTCCCTCAAACATTTTCCGAAATGATGCATTCTCTACCATTGAAAAAGGTTGTACATCGGCTATGATGTACTCAAACACCAATTCATCAAGTCTTTTTTGAGTAAGTGTGCAGGTGCCCAAAACTGTTTGCTTGAGAGGAGGTGTGCTTGAAATGGAGTCATCTGATGATGTGGCTGGAATTTGCAGTACTGCATTGGGATGCTTCCTCTGAAACAGCAAACACAGAAACCCAGTTTTAGTGATTAAAATAATACATAAAAGTGCTCTAATTTTTTGATGACATAGACATGGACAGTAATACATCATGAGAAATACAGAAGATTTCAAAATAACACAATTTTTCTCTCTTACCAATTACTTGAATTGTATGAATTTGTAAAACACACACTATATTTCATATACAAGTCATGGTACTATATCTCATATTTTAAACAAACCATGCATATATCTTTTATTGTTATTTATTTGCTTCGGGGATTAGAGCCACTGGGGGAAAAAATGAAAAAAATGAAGGTCCTACAAAATTGTTTTGTTTTACTTTTCTGAGAAAAAAAGTCAGAATTCTGACTTAAAAGTCAGAACCTCCAGAGAGTAAAACAAAACAATTTTTTTCGGACTTTCATTTTTTTCAGTGACCCTAATCCTCTTCTGTACAACACTGACGCTTCCCAATTACAACAAACTTTTTGTCAGCATTAACATCTCTTTATTGACCTCCAATTGATCAAAGATGAATGACAAGTTGATCAGACTTTTGTGCTATCAGCTTCCACACAAATGGCACATTTGCTCTGCTGTGTCATGCCTATAAATGATACGGTCACAGCACTAAAAACAATTATTGCACAGTAACATAGTATTGTGAACTGACGTCCATTGCACATCAAAAGAAAAGTGTTTTTAACGCACATTTACCAAAGAACCCTCACAACAAGCTAAGCTAACGTTAGCTAACGATTGCTTAATTTCATGTAACATTAAATCTAACAACAGCAACGGCAAGAAAACTTGCATATCTGTATCAACATGGCACTGTCAAATCATCCACTAAAAGCAAAGCTAAATGGAAAAATCACAGTAGAAAAAAACACTTACTTTAAGGTGCTTCTTCAGGTTAGAGGTAGAGTCTTTGGATGCAGATAGTAGTTTGGTTGTTGGCAGACAAAGATTGCACTGCACCATGAAATTTCACTGACCCGTCTCCTCTTTCAGGGTAAAAAAAAATGCTTAAATTTCCAGGACGTGAATGCACTTTTTCCTTCATTGCTGGAAGGTTGATTCTGCAGTGGTTGTGGCTCCGAGCAGCCCGGCTTCTCCTCTGAATCCATATGCGACCACACAACCCGGTCTCACGGGGATTCGTGAAACTGTCACGTAAGTTTTAGTTTCGGTTTCGTGCGCACCAACACGATTTCGTCATGTTTTTCGTGCCGCTCACCACGAAATGTTTTTCGCTGTGGTAATCACATCTGAAAGTGGTTTATACCGGCGGATTCATGACGATCTAAGCTGTCCATCGGCGTATACTGCTTGTGTGATCGTGTTTGCGGCCGCCGGCCATTCTTGAAATTCCTATGCAAATTGGTAAGTGTACCACCGGCTTATGGTTAGGTTATGGTTAGGTTATGGTTAGGGTTATGGTTAGGGTTATGTTTAGGGACAATGTCATGCAAAATATAGCGTTGGATTCGCCACGGTTTTACATTAAAAATATAATATACACATTCTTTTGAAATACGTTCTGAGTGGCACGAAAAGTCCGCCGTTTAAAATACATTGGTGCGCATTTCGTGGTGAGCGGCACGAAAAACATGACGAAATCGTGTTGGTGCACACGAAACCGAAACTAAAACTTACGTGACAGTTTCACGAATCCCCGTGAGATCGGGCTGGACCACGCATGTGAATGCTGATTCTAGTAGCTAGTCATCGGTAGTGAGCAGGAGTGAGATGCACGTTACTGGGAATTATGGGATAGCCAGCGCAACACGCAATTTATTTATATTTTGGTGATATAAAAAAATAAAATAAAAATAAGTGAAAAAGACATTAGTATTCCAATGGTATGATGAAAGTAACTGTATTCTAAATACCACGTTTAAAAACAGTAACTGTACCGGAATACAGTTACTCATAATTAGTATTCTAAATACGTAATGGCGGTACATGTATTCCGTTACTCCCCAACACTGATTATATAATGCATATATAGATCCTGACTTGCTATGTACATCGCTGTCCAACACCCACAGCTCACAGACAGCAACAAACAGCTCACAAGGACACACACAGACGATATTCTATATTGCTACTTATTCAATGACTGAACTTCTCTCTTTATGTTCAAGTTAAATATTGTAGCCTGGAATGTTCATGGCATACGCTCACAAAAAAAGAGTTAAAATTATGGACTATGTCTCTAAATTTAAAGCAGATATTTTGCTCCTCCAAGAAACGTATTTACTACAATCAGAACAAAAATCTCTATTAGATTCAAATTATAATATCATCTTTTCATCTTGTTATAACAGCAGACAAAGAGGGGTCTCCATTTTAATCCATACGACAGTACCATTCACTTTAAATAGCACAGTAACGGACTCAGAGGGCAGATATATTATTATCCAGGCAACAATCTTTAATAAATTACATTCAATTGCAAATCTGTACGCCCCAAATAATGATGATCCAGCCTTCTTTCACATGGTTTTCTCCCACTTAGCAGACTTATCTGCTAACTCAACAACCATTATTGGTGGCAACTTCAACATAGTATTGAACCCGTCACTAGATTGATCTAATAGTCCAATACATGCAAAACAACCACAATCAGCGAAAGTCATACAGGATTATATGAAAGATTTTGGACTAGAAGATGTCTGGAGATAGCCTAGCCGCGCTAGACAACCCACGGCAACGAATTTAATTCTCTGCCAGGGTGGGTCTAGTTAGCCTCCATAAGGCTCGAGGTTGGATGCTCCTAAAACTGGCCGGACGAATCACCATGAAGTGTAGAGTCAGAAGGCGGACGTAACTAAGTGACGACAGAGGCGCGACGATTCTGACAGAAACAACCGGCGAACAATAAACAGTTATCTTTCGACTCGGCTTTGGCCACAGCCCTTAAAGATTTGAAGCTAAAATTCAACTTGAAAGATAAACAAAGGAAAGCACTGAAGTGTTTCAATGAGAAGAAAGACGTATTTGGACTTATGCCGACGGGATATGGCAAATCCTTAATATACCAGTTGGCTCCGCTGGTTGGGAAGCTAATGGGACTTAGCCACAATCCAGCGCTCTAGGAACTACGTCAGCCTATTCGTTGCGCTGATTGGTTGTATACCTACCCAGTTGCTGCAGAGTGATTTGAAAGACAACCTTTTAGCCCACCTCCCTCCCTGTCGAGCATTCCTAGACCCTTGTGTCTTAAGAGCTGGGTCTAGCGCGGCTAGGCTAGTCTGGAGACTCAAAAACCCAACAAAGAGGGATTATACTTTTTTCTCTCAGGTGCACCAAACACTGTCAAGAATTTACTTTTTCCTCTCAAATAACTATCGTACACAAAGCTACTACTAAAATTCACCCAATCATTATCAGCGACCATGCACCAATATCTCTCAGCCTGCAAACAGATTCCATCCCTAAACCTCCTCAGACTTGGCGCCTAAACATCTCTCTACTGGAAGACCAGGAATTTGATCGAACAATAAGAAGTGAGTGGACAGACTTTCTAATAAACAATGACTCTAATGATGTATCTCCATCTTTACTTTGGGAAACTGGAAAAGCAGTAATCGGAGGCAAAATAATATTGTACTCCTCGTACAAGAAAAAAAAAAGGATCAACAACTACAGGAAGAAATTGAGGAAAAAATTAAAGAACTTACAGAGAACTATGCAATAAATCCAAGTGATCAATTATGGTCTGAACTACAAAATGTTAAACTAAAACTCAATAATATCTTATCAAAGAAAACAGAGTTCTTACTACAACTGCTGAGATATAATGATTTTGAACACAACAATAAATCAGGAAAATTTCTTGCGAACCAACTCCAGCGCAATAAAGAAAAATCCTTCTTAACAGCAATTCAGGATCCCTCAGGGAAATATACTCAGTCACCCCAGGAAATTAATCAGACTTTCTATAATTATTACCGAAGTTTATACTCATCAACAGTTAACCCAAACGAAGAAGATATTCATAACTTTCTTGACAATCTAAACTTGCCCGAATTAACATCAGATTACAGAGACACACTAGATGCTCCATTGTCTGTCAAAGAATTACAGTGTGCATTAGACAGTATGCCAGCAGGCAAGGCACCTGGTCCTGATGGCTTCCCTGCTGAATTTCTTAAACATTTCTGGTCAATGTTAGCACCCCTTTTCTTCAGGACAGTGGCAGAGAAAAAAAAAAATGGTTATATCAGTTCGCAAATGAATACAGCTGCAATTAAATTATTATTGAAACCAGACAAAGATCCTATACTTCCCTCCAGCTATCGACCTCTGTCACTAATCAACACTGACATCAAAATTATCTCAAAAGCACTCGCCTCTCGGTTGGAGAAAATTATCCCGTCAATAATCCACTATGATCAAACAGGTTTCATAAATGGCCGACACTCCACCAAAAATATCAGAAGACTTCTAAATCTAATCTCTCTGACGCAACACCACAAGAAAGAAGCTATCGTTATGTCACTGGATGCAGAAAAAGCCTTTGACAAAGTTAATTGGTCTTTTCTCTTCGCTGTGCTCCACAAATTTGGCTTCGGAGAGTCATTTATCCAGTGGATATCGGCTCTGTACAACTCACCCAAGGCTACAGTAACCACTAATGGAATCACTTCACAAAGTTTCAGTTTGCAAAGGGGAACGAGACAAGGATGCCCACTCTCTCCTTTATTGTTTGCGATCTTTATTGAACCATTAGCAACAGCTGTACGTCAGAGCACTGATATCAAAGGTATCTGCGCTTTGGAGTCTGAACACAAAATTAACCTATACGCAGATGACATTTTCCTTTACCTACAAGAACCGAAAACCTCAGTGAAGGAAGTATTTAACCTCATTACAACCACTGTTGTCAACTCCTCAGTAAGGAAAGTCACTGTTGGCTGTCCTAAAAGTCGCTAGAAGTCGCTAAATGACGTCATCACCTAATTTGCATATTTCCCAGTTTGCATGTAATTGTAATCAACGTTGTAGGAGAGAAGAATAACGTTGTGGAAGAGACCAAAAAGTGAATATAAAACACCCAAAATATGTTTTTGTACGAGAGGCTAAATGCTGTGGTTTATTTTAGCATGACAGTGAAGAAACATTTTCGTTTATATGGCTCTGTAAGTCTGGATGGGCTCTGTAGTGACTGTGCATGCGCGATTCGTCTGCCGTCTGGCCACAGAGTGATGTGGGTCTCCCCCTCCCCTCACTGGGACTGCTGCGGGGTTACTGGACTGACAGCCTGTGCTCTGGGAGGGGGAGAAGCTCATAGCAGCACCTGCTGCTTGTTGAAAACAGTAACTGCAGAATGAGCCGAGTTTTCCTATCAGAGTCTCCAAAACGGCACAAAAAGTCGCTAGATTTGTCGCTAGTCGCTTTTGACAAAAAAAAAGTCGCTCGGAGCTTTGAAAAGTCGCTAGGAGCTTTGAAAAGTCGCTAGATTTAGCGAGAAAGTCGCTAAGTTGGCAACACTGATTACAACCTTCTCATGTCTTTCAGACTACTCCATCAACTGGTCAAAATCAATCATATTACCTTAAACAGAAAACTCATGGAATCCCACAGTCCAAAACTCGAATTATTCTATTCCTACTGGCAACATCAGATATCTGGGCATAAATATTTCCTCCAAACTCTCAGAGCTAGTTCACCTGAACCTCACCCCACTTTTGGACAAAGTCTGTGAAGATCTAAGGCGATGGAATAACCTCCCCATCTCCCTTTTGGGATGAATAGCTACAGTCAAAATGAAAATATTACCTAAAATCAACTATCTCTTTTTCATGATTCCGTTTAAACCTACATCAAAGTGGTTTCAATCGTTAGACTCTGCCATTGGTAAATTCTATTCAAAGAACAAAAAGGCTAAAATCAGTCTGGCCACCCTCCAGAGGAACAAACCCGGAGGGGGACTGGGAGCCCCCAACTTCATGTATTATTATTTAGCCAACCAACTACAATATCTCACCAAATGGATTTACCCACATGAAGAATATAACTCCTAGCTGGAACTAGAACAGTTAGATTGTAACCAGGGGGCTGGTGTGGGGGGGTATGCGGGGTGCCTCCCCATTCCGTTGGCGTCGCCGGGCCCCACCACTCTGTCCATTTGCGCCCTCTGGACTCGCATTGGGACCCGGCTCTGGTTCCCTCTGGCCAGCCTCCGGTGGTTGGTTGCCGTCCCTTCGGTGGGGCGCTCTGCCCCTGTGTCTGGCTTCCTGGCTACGTGGGGCCGTCGGCCCCCTTGGGGGTGTTGGCGGGGTGTGGGTGGGTGGGGTGTGGGTGAGGTGTGGGGTCCTGGGGGGGCTGGGGTGGGCAGTGCTGCTGGATTTTAGTGCAGCTTTCGATGTCATTGATCACAATCTCTTGACAGGTAAACTGGAATGCTATGGATTTAAACCAAATGCCATCTCATTTATTAAGAGTTATCTTTCTTGTAGAACTCAAAAAGTTTATTATAATGGCAGCTGGTCGAATTCTAATGATTTAGAGTGTGGTGTGCCGCAGGGCAGCTGCCTTGGACCACTTCTGTACTCCATTTTCACAAATGACTTGCCATCTATTTTGCACAAAGCGAATGTACAAATGTATGCCGATGATTCGACACTGTATTATGCAGCAAATACTAGCAGAGAGCTAGACAATAAGATAAGATAATCCTTTATTACTCCCCGTGTCCGGGGAAATTTCCCATGTTACAGCAGCATACATCATAAAGTAGAGCAACAATAGCAACAGTAAACAACAGTATAATGATGATCATAATCACAATCACAATACGTCCAGGAGTTTAGGAAGGAAAAGGTGGCTTATGAAATGATGTGAAGTACAGAGAAACTATGCAGATTATGTGATAAGGGATTGTGTGAAGCAGTCCATTTTTGTGTAAACATCAGCCAGTGATGCTGGTGTTATAAAGTCTTGTAGCAGATGGAATGAATGATTTGCGATAGTGTTCCGTATTGTAGGTTAAATGTCTCAATCTCCTACTGAAATTGCTACCTTGAGGCTTCACAGTGTCATGCAGTGGGTGGGAGGGGTTGTCCCTGATGGATGTGAGCTTTGCCAACATCCTCTTCTCACCCACCTCCTCTATGGAGTCCAGGGAACAGTCTAGCACAGAACCGGCCCTCCTCACCAGTCTGTTCAATCTCTTTCTGTTCCTCCCAGTGCTCCCCGTTTCCCAGCAGACCACTGCATAGAAAACAGCAGACGCTACCACAGAGTCATAGAATGTCCGGAGTAGAGTCCTGCACACTCCAAAGGACCTCAGTCTTCTCAGCAGATGGAGACGACTTTGGCCCTTCTTGTACAGGACCTCTGTGTTGTGTGACCAGTCCAGTTTGTTGTTGAGGTGAACACCCAGGTATTTGTCAGAGTCCACTATCTCAATGTCCATACCCTGGATGCTCACCGGTGCAGGCTGAGGTGCCCTCCTCCTGCGAAAGTCAGTGGTCATCTCTTTCGTCTTACTGGCGTTGAGCTGCAGATGGTTTCGCTCACACCAGTCGACAAAGTCAGAGATGACTGTCCTGTACTCCATCTCGTCCCCATTAGACACACACCCAACAATGGCTGTATCATCTGAGAATTTCTGGAGGTGACAGCTCCCATAGTTGTAGTGGAAGTCCGATGTGTACAGGGTGAAGAGAAAGGGACAGAGCACTGTCCCCTGTGGGGCCCCCATGCTGCTGACCACTACATCAGAAACACAGTCTTGAAGCCTCACATATTGTGGTCTGTTGGTGAGGTAGTTGATGATCCAGGCAGCCAGGTGACAGTCCACTTCCGCTCCCTCAAGCTTCACCCTGAGCAGAGAAGGCTGGATTGTATTGAAAGCACTGGAAAAGTCAAAGAACATGACCCTCACAGTGCTGCCGGTGCCCTCCAGGTGAGTCAGTGATCTGTGCAGCAGGTAGACAACTGCATCATCTACTCCAATGTTCGGTCGGTAAGCGAACAGCAGTGGGTCCAGATTAGGGCTCACCAGGGGGTGTAGATTCCTGAGAATGATCCTCTCCATCGTCTTCATCAGATGAGAAGTGAGGGCCACAGGTCTGAAGTGGTTTGGTTCCCTGGGGTTCCTGGTCTTTGCGACAGGAACTAGGCAGGAAGTCTTCCACAACGCAGGAACCCTCTCCAAACTCAGGCTCAGTTTTTAAGATGCGGAGCAGCACCTGACAGAGCTGGTCTGCACAGTCAATGTGATGACTTCTAAGTTGGATTTGGTCTTTGATTGGATACAACGAAACAAGATGGCATTGAACATCTCAAAGACCAAATCTATTATTCTGGTATCAAGTCACAAACTGTCATCTAGACCAACATTGAGACTGAACTTGTCTGGCAAATTTATAGAGCAGGTTGATAAGGTTAAATTATTAGTCGTTAAATAGATAGTCAATTGTCATGGTCAGAACACATTGACACTATAATCAAGAAAATGGGTAATGGCATCTCTATGGTGAGAAAATGCCTTCCTTATGTTACTGAACACATTTTGGGTCAGGTAGTTAAGTCATTAGTTTTAAGTCACTTGGATTATTGCTCACCCATTTGGTCCTCAGCATCAAAGAGCCTGCTAAATACATTACAAATTGCCCAGAATAGAGCCGCCAGACTTGTTTTACATTGCTCCATTAGAGCAAATACAGAAGGTATGCATCGTAAACTCTCATGGTTAAAAGTAGAAAAAAGGCTGTCTTTAACCCGTTAAAGCACGCCGGCCCGCGGGCGGGCCGTTTTTTTATCGGTATACGCTTTTTTTTAAATAGAAGGACACTGCAAACACGATTATACAAACACTATACACACATAGAAAGCTGAGATTCTCATGAATCCGCCGGTATAAACCACTTTCAGATGTGATTACCACAGCGGGTAATATAAACACATTTATCCAACAAACAACAAGTCATGTAAACGTGCACAGCTCACCTGTCGACGCAGTTTGGACGCTCGTTTCTGGTCATAAAAGAAGATAATCCACAAAAACCGGCCAGAACCCAAGCTTAGCCATCCAGAGGAAACAATCCAGTATAATACTTTGGCCAAAACATGTCTCGAAATAGGTAAAAAATCCAGAAAACGATCGGCTCCGTGCGCGTGCACGCGGTGGCGCTGTGCGTTTCATATTCACTGCATCTTTCTATTATAACTTTATCATACACGGTCCTATTTTCTTTGTTCGCGATTCAAAATGGATACTGGAGGCTTCTCGACCGCTTCAAACCGGACTTCAACCAATCAGGTGACTCGTTTCCGCCTACTTCGGCAATATAGCCAACCATGGCCGAGTCTGACAGATATCGATTACATCACTTGATTGACTTGTTTCTCAGCAAATCACGCCGGAGGAAACGTTAGATTGACAGGCCTGGTAGCCAATGAGCTTGCTGAATGGCTTGAATATAAATCCCGCCTCTGCCAGCGGCTTTATATGATATTTCATTCGTGAGCTCCGGGCTCCACCTGCTGTTTCTCTGTATTCCTCTCAATCTGTGTGTGTGATCGACACTGAAGCCTATCTGAAGTGATTTTTTGAGTTCTTTATGAGTTTTTGGAATGAAAATGAAGTGGAAAATGAAGTGAAAATGAATTTATACCATTCTGTAGAGAGTGTGCACAGTGTATAAAGAGTGTATCCAACATTGACAGGGGCGGAGCATATCAGTACAAATACATGTGTGAAACACTCATTTCTTGTAGTATTGCTCTGAAATTTTGACCTGAACTATGTAAGACCCCAGGCTTTTGCAATATTGTGTTTTCAAGCTCTTACAGTGCTGCCACACTGATTTTCAGGTGTTTTATTAGGGAAAAAATGTAGGCGAGAAAAAAAATTCATCCTAATTCAGTGTGTGCCAACATGAAATACTCTGTGCCAGTAGCACCTAGAGTAATTCTGACTGCACTGGGTGAAAATTCAGGTTGTCAGCTTTCAAATGAGACCCCAACCATGCATGTACTCCAAACAGTTCAAGAACAGCATTCAATTTACTTTCTGTAAATCTCAGTAGAAATTTCGGGCGGAAATTGACCTCTTTGGCAATGCTGTTTATTCCACCAAACCTGAGTTTTTACATAATCAAATTATTAGATGTAGTCAGATTCATAATCATTCCACTAGATTAGCAGATGATGGTCAGATTACATTACCATGTCCAATATCCAATGCTTTGAAAAAGGCAGTTATTTATTGTCCATCAAACTTTGGAATAGCTGCCCCCTCCACATACGACAATCGAACAGTAAGGCCTCATTCAAATACTATCTTAGAATGCACTACTTAATGGCTTAGCAGTAATCCAGTCTGACAAATATTACCACATAGCAGAGAAATGTGGCCCACATCTGGCTTGAAGCTGGCACAGGTGGCATGCAGTCGGCACTGGCATAAGGCATGTGAACCAAACATGGCCCAGAGGTGGCACCTTCTTTAAGGTGGCAAACCAAATGTGGGCCAGATGTTGAGTTTAGTATGTGGCCCTCATATCAAATTTGAGCTGTGGGCCACAGGTGGCATTCAGTTGGCACCACTTTACGGTGGCAAAAAAGATGCGGGCCATATGTTAAATTTAGCATGTGGCCCACACATCAAATTTGAACTGTGGGCCACATGTGACCTGGGTCTGTTGTTGTCATGATTGTTCATACCAAATTAAACAAAAATTAAATAGCAAGTATGAGTGTGTTAGATGTCAGAGTCTGGTGTGTGTGTGTGTGTGTGTGTGTGTGTGTGTGTGTGTGTGTGTGTGTGTGTGTGTGTGTAGTGAGAAATTACTGTGTGTGTGTGTGTGTGTGTGTGTGTGTGTGTGCGTGCTTGTACTTGCTACATGGTGAGTACCATTTTCTGCATTTAACTATCAAAGTGAGGACATTTTTACAAAGTGAGGACATTTTGGCCGGTCCTCACTTTGAAACAGCCATGTTTGAGGGGGAAGACTTGTTTTTAGAGAACAGGTATGAATTGAGGTTTGGTTAGGGTTAGGGTAAGGATTAAGTTTAGGCAATCAGTTGTGATGGTTAAGGTTAGGGTAAGGCTCTAGGAAATGCATTACGCCTATGGATGTCCTCACTAAGATAGAAGTACAAACATGTGTGTGTGTGTGTGTGTGTGTGTGTGTGTGTGTGTGTGTGTGTGTGTGTGTGTGTGTGTGTGTGTGTGTGTTTTCAGTGTAGCCTTGGAACCGTATACAGTGCCTCATCTTTTTTTGTGATTGCATAATAATAATAATAATGAAATGGGGCTGCACAGTGGCGGAAGTGGTTTGCACTTCGCCTTGCAGCAAGAAGATCCCTGGTTCGAATCCCGGGGTGGGCCTGGGATCTTTCTGCATGGAGTTTGCATGTTCTCCCTGTGCATGCGTGGGTTTTCTCCGGGTACTCTGGCTTTCTCCCACTGTCCAAAAATATGCTGAGATTAATTGGTTACTCTAAATTGTGTGAATGTGAGAGTGATTGTGTGTCTGTATATGTGGCCCTGCGACAGACTGGAGACCTGTCCAGGGTGTCCCCCGCCTTCGCCTGAGTCAGCTGAGATAGGCTCCAGCACCCCCCGCGACCCTATGAGGATAAAGCGGTGTATAGAGAATGGATGGATGGATAATGTTATTGCATTGGCATATCCCTAAACTGGCATTTAAATGCTTAAAATTATGAGCATTACTTCACATTTGGTATACATGATGAGAACTGGGGTCAAAACATTTTTTTCCATTTTTGATTCTTTTTTGTTTATTAATGAACCAGTGACCTAAAGTCTACAAGAACAAATCTTTATTTTTTGAGGAATGGTGAAACAAGGATTGTTTGGGTGAGACAATTATTCAACAGCAATGGTGTTTTAGTTTCTTATGGAGAACTTCTTCAACACAGTCAGATTCCAAAAATTCCTAAACAATTAGCAGTAGTCTTCAGTGCAATTCCTTCTGGCCTATCCTGTTCAAGAGTTGTATGTCTTTCTTTGTTCATAATATCTATCATGTTGATGTAACTGATTCTTCGATTGGTGAAATTTGTTTTTGTCTGTCAGTAAGAACAACCGTAAGATTCTTTTCCAATATAAACAGAGCAAATTTTATGCCTGCTGTTTCATACTGGAATAGCTGTGTAAATTACCTCAATTTTTCTGTTGACAATAAGGTAAAGGAATTTCATTTAAAATCATTAATAGGTGTTACCCTACATATTTGCAGATTAATTTTGGATAATGTCATTTGGTTTTGTAGTAGAGTAATCGAGTAATAATATAAGACAATTTTTTGATCAACGTTTTCATAATTTAAAAAAAATTGATATTCATAAATGTAAGTTTACTAAAATGACACCTTTATTTTGTGTGTGTGTGTGTGTGTGTGTGTGTGTGTGTGTGTGTGTGTGTGTGTGTTGTGAAAGAAATGTATATATCTTTATAATATATTTCTTAATAATATAATAATAGAAATTATATTTTCAGTCTATTGCTTCTATTGCTTCTAACTAAAAACAAGCAATGTCTTTACTTTGATTTGTTTGTATGTATCTGTAACATGCTATTAATGTATTATTTTTTTAAATAACGTAATTAAAAAAAAGCTAGCTGTTTCCACCATACACACGTGGACAAAATTGTTGGTACCCCTCAGTTAAAGAAGGAAAAACCCACAATTCTCACTGAAATCACTTGAAACTCACAAAAGTAACAATAAATAAAAATTTATTGAAAATTAAATAATCAAAATCAGCCATCACTTTTGAATTGTTGATTAACATAATTATTTAAAAAAACAAACTAATGAAATAGGGCTGGACAAAAATGATGGTACCCATAACTTAATATTTTGTTGCACAACCTTTTGAGGCAATCACTGCAATTAAACGATTTCTGTATTTGTCAATGAGCGTTCTGCAGCTGTCAACAGGTATTTTGGCCCACTCCTCATGAGCAAACAGCTCCAGTTGTCTCAGGTTTGATGGGTGTCTTCTCCAAATGGCATGTTTCAGCTCCTTCCACATATGTTCAATGGGATTCAGATCTGGGCTCATAGAAGGCCACTTTAGAATCGTCCAACGCTTTTCTCTCAGCCATTCTTGGGTGTTTTTGGCTGTGTGTTTTGGATGGTTGTCCTGTTGGAAGACCCATGACCTGCGACTGAGACCAAGCTTTCTGACACGAGGCAGCACATTTCTCTCCAGAATGCCTTGATAGTCTTCAGATTTCATCGTACCTTGCACACTTTCAAGACACCCTGTGCCAGATGCAGCAAAGCAGCCCCAAAACATTACTGAGCCTCCTCCATGTTTCCCCGTAGGGACAGTGTTCTTTTCTTCGTATGCTTGGTTTTTGAGTCTATGAACATAGAGTTGATGTGCCTTACCAAAAAGCTCCAGTTTGGTCTCATCTATCCAAAGGACATTCTCCCAGAAGCTTTGTGGCTTGTCAACATGCATTTTTGCAAATTCCAGTCTCGCTTTTTTATGAGTTTTTTTTCAGCAGTGGTGTCCTCCTTGGTCGTCTCCCATGAAGTCCACCTTGGCTCAAACAACGACGAATGGTGCGATCTGACACTGATGTACCTTGGCCTTGGAGTTCACCTTTAATTTCTTTGGAGGTTGCTCTGGGCTCTTTGGATACAATTCCAACGATCCGTCTCTTCAATTTGTCATCAATTTTCCTCTTGCGGCCACGTCCAGGGAGGTTGGCGACTGTCCCGTGGGTCTTGAACTTCTGAATAATATGAGCCACTGTTGTCACAGGAACTTCAAGCTGTTTAGAGATGGTCTTATAGCCTTTACCTTTAAGATGTTTGTCTATAATTTTTTTTCGGATGTCCTGGGACAATTCTCTCCTTCGCTTTCTGTTGTCCATGTTCAGTGTGGTACACACCTTTTCACCAAACAGCAGGGTGACTACTTGTCTCCCTTTAAATAGGCAGACTGACTGATTATGAGTTTGGAAACACCTGTGATGTCAATTAAATGACACACCTGAGTTAATCATGTCACTCTGGTCAAATAGTTTTCAATCTTTTATAGAGGTACCATCATTTTTGTCCAGGCCTGTTTCATTAGTTTGTTTTTTTAAATAATTATGTTAATCAACAATTCAAAAGTAATGGCTGTTTTTGATTATTTAATTTTCAATAAATTTTTATTTATTGTCACTTTTGTGAGTTTCGAGTGATTTCAGTGAGAATTGTGGGTTTTTCCTTCTTTAACTGAGGGGTACCAACAATTTTGTCCACGTGTGTATAAGAACTGGATACTGATCTTCTCTCTCCTTTTCTCTTTCTACTTGGATTTACTCTGTAATGCTCAATCTATGACAATAGTTTGTTGATAATGATAATACCTATGTGCCTTGTTTATTTGTGTATACTTGTTCTGAATAATAAAAATAAAAAAGTTCCGTGGCTTCCGGGTTACTTCCGCGTTACTTCTCGCGCCAACAGAGCATGCGCAGTTGTGCCCATAACGTTCCGCTGCCGAATCTACTTCCGGTTTAGACTGCACACTTTCACAACTGCACGCTGTCACAGCGAAATAACGGGAAACACGAATTATGTGCTAATAAAGTAACGTTTTTAGAGTGTAGGCTGTTAACCGTCAAAGAAAACGCTGTGTCGGGAGTCTGGTTCATGGTTTGGTTTGAATCTTAATAATCTGGCTATCTCATGTAACGTTAGTGTCTCATGTAGCGTCTAACGTCTAATGTAATGTTTGCGAACGGATGCCATTTTGTGTGAGGATGGTTTGTAAAGAAAGATAAATGACACAACTGAAGTGGTATGCTGTATTCAGCCTAAATTAAAACCAAATAAGATTACTATATGCGTTTTCGCGCCCAAACGGAATTCGAGTGCACATTTGAATTTGAATTTGAGGGGATGCCCCGGGCATGACGTCAGCAGCAGATGACACGAACCTTGGAATCCATAATAAGCACTAATAAACTACATAAATAAGGCTGTGAGGCTCTTATCATCCTGAGGCGAATACAGGTATCCATTTATAATGTGGAAACACTTTTGTGAAGTAAAACATGTATCAGTTGTAGCTGGCATTAGATAGATTAACCCTTTATTAATCCCACAGCGGGGAAATTTACATTGTACAGCAGCAGATAGGACATTGAATAAAAGAGATATTGCAGCACACAAAGCACACAGCGCATATATATATAAATAATAATATTTCCTTCAAAAGCACACAGCGCGTATGTATATAAATAAGAATACTTTCTTCAGACGAGAAAAAGAAAAGAAGCAGTGTTTACAGCAAGACTTCCTGAAATTGCACAGCGTCATTATTTACATTTGTAAATGGGTGGACAAACCAGTTGCATATAATGCAACATCTGGGTTGACAACAGATAACCCACCCAATGTCTGTTTGTGCCTTACAAATCGGTTACAGTAGTATGTCCTCAGGAATAAAATTTTTTTTGATTTGATTAAGAGATGAGAAAATACAGTACAGTGGATTTTTTTGTCATGATTTTTGTAAGAAAGGATTTTAAAATAAATCAGTCAGACAACGGCTGATATTCTTCATATCAATGTTATCAAGTATCACTTAAAATTCTTTGCAACTCAGCTGAACCAAAAATTATTTTCTTGTCATTTACAATTTCATTTTCACTATAAGCTATTAAAACATTTTTTAAATTTGAAATGTTCTGCTTTGTCTCTTTCAGGTAGAAGAAGAACCATTAATTAGTCAAGGTATGGAAAAAGACTGGAAGTACAATGATAGGGCCATTGTGCGAAGAAGAGCATTAAAAAGAGTTAATGACTTCATTGAAAATGAGTTGGAAGGGATGGTTGATGCCAACTTTGTGGCAAGTGCTTGTGTTGATGACTCAGAGGAATCTGAGACCCAAAGTACTGATGAGGAAAGTGATCAGGATCTGAATATTGAGGATAATGAAGAATATGAGGAGACTGTAGCTCCTGTTGAGGACAGGCCTGATGTTGGACAACAGACCATTCAGAGTAATGGTGATCTGCAGAGCTCACTGGCAGATTGGGCAGTTGAATTTGGTGTTTCTCTCATTGCTCTGTCTGCTCTTCTTAGCATCCTCAGAATATCTCATCCCTCTCTGCCAAAGGATGGATGTACGTTGCTGCAAACAACAACAACTTATAAAATTGTCACTTTAGCTGGCCGTGTGTTCCATTACTTTGGAATTCTAAAATCTATCGGGAAAATCCTAGACAAAGTGTGGCCTACTGTGCCTGACAGACATGCCTTCAAACTGCAGCTAAATTTTGATGGTCTTCCCCTCTTTAAGAGTACCAGTACACAGTTTTGGCCGATTCTTGGAATATTACAAGGATACACCAAGAAACCAATGTTGATCGGACTGTTTTGTGGCACTTCTAAGCCGAATTCATTATCTGAGTATCTCCATAATCTGGTTGAGGAGTTAAAAATGTTGAAAAGTGGGTTTTTCTTTAAGGGGAAAACATTGTTTGTGAATGTTGTTTCTGTTGTGTGTGATACCCCAGCCCGAGCTTTTATCAGAGGAGTGAAATCACACACTGGATATTACGGGTGTGACAAGTGCCACCAAAAGGGTGTCCGTAAATGTAATCGTATGACATTTCCTGAGGTCAATGCAAGACGCAGAACTGATCATAGTTTTCGACAAGCAGATGAAGAACACCATGTCCAGCACTCGCCACTTGCAGATGTTGGCATTGACATGGTCACTTGCTTCCCTCATGATTATATGCACCTGGTTTGTCTAGGTGTAATGAGACGCCTTTTAGATTTGTGGATCGGCACCACTGGCCCATTGCGCTGTCACATTTCATCTGTGAAAGCTTCTATCATCTCAGAAAGACTTATTGCTCTGAGAAATTTCATTCCCAGCGAGTTTGCTCGAAGGCCCCGGGCTCTGGCTGAACGCAGTAGGTGGAAAGCCACAGAACTGCGTCAGTTCTTATTATACACTGGTCCGGTTGTGCTGAGGGGTGTACTACAGCCTCAGATCTATGACAACTTCATGCTTCTATCAGTGGAGGTGTACATTTTGGCAAGTGCTACCCACTGTATGGAGATGAATGAGCTTGCTAACACTCTGTTGGTTTTCTTTGCTGAACACTTTTGCCAGCTTTACGGTGAAGAGTTTTTGGTCTATAACATTCATGGTTTGGTCCATCTCAGTGATGATGTCAAAATCCATGGAAATTTAGACCTTATATCAGCGTTTCCCTATGAGAATTTCTTGGGAAAATTTTTTAAAAAATGGTTCGGGGCCCATGCAATCCTTTGAGTCAGGTGATCCGCAGATTATCAGAGCAGGAAAATGGCATATACAGTGCTAATGTTAAAGAGGCATCTCTTAAAGTGGATAAAGAGCATACAGATGGGCCATTACCAGAGTGCTTGTCACGGCAAGCTCGTCAATTTAAAGTGCTTATCTTCGATGATGTAATTGTGAACAGCAAAGAGAGAGATTTTTGTGTCAAAATTGATAAGTTGGTTTTAGTCCAGAACATTGCTGAGGATAAAGGGATATTGTACATTGTGGGCAATGAGTATAAACAGGTGGAACACTTATTTAAATATCCAATTGACTCGAAAGAACTGGGTATTTATGTGGTTTCTAGCCTCTCAACCAGTCTAAAGTGTTTCATGGTGGGGGGAAGCTGCAGAAGTATGTGAGACTACCATGCCAAAAGAAATTTGTTGTTGTTCCACTTCTGCATTGAGAATAATAACCCTTATTTTGCATTATAGTTTGCTAAGGAATATTTTAGTTGAATAGGAATTTCCTATTTATGTGATGAATTATTTTGTTTAGATGTTCCACATTGTTGTCTTTGACAAAACAAATGAGGTGGAAGTTGTGCCGTCAGTGTGGATGAAAGATGGAAAGTGCATGTGGCCTCCAAATAGAAGTGATGTGGCAAAATGTATCAAATCCCAAGAATGTCCTGGAGATGGATGGAAGCCCTACAAAGCAAGAATAATTTTCACATCAGGTAAGTTATATGCTGTGACCCCTACCTCTTGAGTTGAACTAACAGTATATATTGTGTCATTAAAATAGTTTTTGTTTATTGTCATTGTTTTTCCAGATGACTACAATGAAGCAAGGCGCAAACTACCTAAAGCTGTTAACCTCACTGACCTTGGAAGTGATGAAGATGATTCACCACTTAAATTTAAAAGAAAAAGAATGTAAGTTTTGGTATTTTTTTTAATTAATCTGTTACGCACATAGGGATGTAACTGTATGAAAATTTCACATCACGATTATTGTGAATAAAGTTATAACGGTTATCAGTACTATCACGGTATGGTTTAAATATGCTCAAAATGTTTAAAAAGTATTTATACACACACTGAAATCATTTAACCACCTTTTATTTTGAAAAGACGAACATAGAACAACAAGTAGAATGGACTTCTGCGCGTTGAACTGTATCACCCTGTGGTTTTCAGAGTGTAGTAATCAAACACGGTTTTAATGATAATTGAAATTTGAAACGATGTTATAATTTAGCGCCTTCCAACTCGTTTCACTTGTGGGTCTGCGCTGCTCTTTTTCTCTGCAAACTCTCTACAGATCTAGGATTAGTCACTGAAATCTTGATTAATCCTTCATCAAAGCAATGATGTACCATCCAAATGTTAGACCACGTGACAAAACAACACACGATAAAATTTTGTACATTTTTGTTGGCAGCTCTGCCTGTAATAATGGAGGGCAGGCAGAACCGAAAGCATCTACACGAGAAGAACAGTTGTAATATGAGCTGAATTCCGAACAAAAACATGTGAAAATTAATTGTGTTTTGTCACATGGTAACATATAGCTTGACATCATTGCTTTGGTTGGGGGTATGGATGGTTTTAAATGAACAAAGGTGATTTATGAGACAAACACAGAGTATTACTGGAGATGCCCTATAATTTTGTTGACATGATTTAATGTGTTGTCAG
The DNA here is from genome assembly GCF_021347895.1 of Acanthochromis polyacanthus. Taxonomy (NCBI): domain Eukaryota; kingdom Metazoa; phylum Chordata; class Actinopteri; family Pomacentridae; genus Acanthochromis; species Acanthochromis polyacanthus. The sequence continues at coordinate 26,840,227 of NC_067127.1, forward strand.
ATGCAAGAACCTTTTGTTCCCTGGGGAAGAGGATTATGAGGAAGAAGAGAGAGGAGAAGAAGAGACCCAGAAAATCAAACGGTCAAGAAAAGGGTAAGAAGTTTCAACCCCCTAATAATAAGATAATATGATAAAATGTAATGTAAGATACAATTATAATCTGTTTTGTTACATTAAAGTACTAAGACTTGTTTTATTCCTCTGAACAGACTGGATCCATTGCCCAAAGCACCAAAAATCAAAAAGCCAGCCCCCTCATTAGATATAGGGAAGCAAAGCAGCCCCATGCTCTGCCAAAGTGGTCAGTATAGTCCTGACCTCTTTGCAAATGATGATAACATTACTGACCTCACTCCGATTAGAGACAATACCCCTGACCTCTTAGGTAGTGACAGTGACACTCCAGACCTAGACCTGCCAAGTTGCCACAGCTCACCTGAGCCACACCAGAATCAGAACACCAGCAGTGTGAGCAGTACATCAAGGTACCTCAGCTGTGAGATCCGTCCATCGAGGCACCCCAGCAGTGACGTTCGTCCATCGAGGCTCCCCATCAGCAACATCCTTTCGCAGAGGCACCCTAGCAGTGACACCCGTCCAACGAGGCACCCTAGCAGTGACACCCGTCCAACGAGGCACCCTTGCAGTGACACCCGTCCAACGAGGCACCCTAGCAGTGACACCCGTCCACCGAGGCACTCCAGGAGTGACACCCGTCCACCGAGGCACCCAAGCAGTGACACCCATCCACCAAGGTTCCCCAGCAGTGACACCCGTCCACCGAGGCACTCCAGGAGTGACACCCGTCCACCGAGGCACCCAAGCAGTGACACCCATCCACCAAGGCACCCCAGCAGTGACACCCGTTCACAGAGGCACTCCAGCAGTGACACCCGTTCACAGAGGCACTCCAGCAGTGACACCCGTTCACAGGCATCCTGCATGCAAATTTGTGAGTATTCACTAAGGTTTATTATGGTATTTACTAAGGTTTAGGGGTGTCCCCAAATAGTGATTTGTTCGAAGGAGCTTCAGTTTGTTTCAGTTGTTGTGTGCAGGAAAGTAAAAGTGTTGTTTTACCTGCCTGCGCTGTTTTTTTCTGCTGTAGCCTTTATTCTAATGATTCTAAAAAAAAAAAAAAAAGAAAATTGATGATTCGAATATCAGTTGAATATCATCAGATTCGGGCGAATCAGATTCTATGTAAATTCTTAGTCGGGGACATCCCTACTAAGGTTTACTATTTACTATCTTTTGTGGCCTGTACTATGTTTAAAATATCACAACACAGGCACAATACATCCACCAGCTCCTAGAAGTGAACTTAGAAGTGAATTTACAAAAGCAAGAACCACATGAGCCAGTCAAAGGCGTGTAAGCGTGGATTTTGGTAAAAAAAAGAAAAATGGATGTTTTTTTTTTTTTTGCAGCTATTGAATATTTTTGTAATCAAGTATTCTATCGAGTATTACATCAATTGATAATCATCATTTTCTCCACTGTTGGGTACTTCCACTTCCTTATTCTTCTTCTTGCCCGCCGCCGAGGGCAAATTTGCATAAGTTTGCATTCACGTCACCAGCCATGATATCAGATACAATATAGCAAATTTCTCTACCTTTATAGTAAATTGCATTTAAGTCAAAGTGGATTAACCAGTTTTTTGTGCTGTTTCTAATCTGTCTTCCTTGCTTTTTTCCCCACCTCAGTCCTCCTGCAAAATATGTTGATGAAGCAGGAAATGATGATGGACCAATTAAGGATCATCTTTAAGACCCTGGATCCAAATATTTTGCCTCTCAAAGATGTCGAGTCTCTTGAGAACCTGGAAGAACAACTTGGGATTAACCCAGACCTCAAGAAACAGTTGGTATGTGGGCACAGTGACTGCATTTCCTAAAATGGAGTTGCCTAGCTTTTATCTTCCACAAATGCCTTTTTCCTCCTTATAAAAATCTTTGATAAACTTAAGCAATGCAAATTAACATTCATTTAGCTTTAGATCTTGTAAAAGTAATTTTAAAGAACAATACCAGTGTAACATAACTACCATAATTAAATAATTAATAAATAATTAATGAGGAATATATGATTTCAGGCAAAAACACTGGGTCTGAAAGGAGGGACCAACATCAAAGAGAGTGTTTGGAGGGTGATGCAGGCAACAATTACAAACTCCTTGGCCAAGAATATCAATATGAGAGGCGTCAACGGCAAGATTGGCTTCCAGCGCCTACGCATCAGGAATGTGGTGTGTGGTAAGTTTACCTTGATGACATTACTGACTTTCATTTTTATGTCATCAAAAGTTATTTACATTGACATTTGAGTTCTTAGGGAATGGAAAAGAGATGATAAGATGAGGAAAAAGGAAGAGGAGAGAAGGGAGGGGCCCACCGAACAATAGACGTCTATTAGATGTCTAGATTTTTTTAGACCTTATTTCAACCATCTAGATGCCGTCTGTTTTTACACGGAATTTAGACATTGTAGTTTAATCAATTATTCTATAACTATTTATTTAAAAAAAAAACAACTGTAAGGTGCATAGCTAATATCCAAATACTGAACTAAAATAATTATGATAGCCATTGAGCGATATTCAGTGTAGTATAAATTTAGCCGAGATTTATACGTTTAAATATCTACCGCATTTCAACGTCTAGATATACACCGAATCTAGACAACTGAATTTAATCCATCATTCAAATGTTGTTAATTTAAAACAATAGCTGCATGTTGCATAACTGATGTCCAAATACAGAACTAAAATAATTCTGATGGCCCTCAAGCGATATTCAGTATAGTATAAATTTAGCCGAGATTTATACGTTTAAATATCTACCGCATTTCAACGTCTAGATATACACCGAATCTAGACAACTGAATTTAATCCATCATTCAAAAGTTGTTAATTTAAAAAAAAAAGACTGTAAGATGCATAGTTAATCTCCAAATACTGAACTAATATAATTCTGATAGCCGTTGAGTGATATTCAGTATAGTATAAATTTAGCCGAAATTTATACGTTTAAATATCTACCACATTTCTTCCATCTTGGCTTATTTGTTGACAAAGATGCAGCCACCTTATTGGTGTAGCACGCTCACGTGACGCACCGTGCAACCACTTCCTGGCAAAATATTATTCCGCTCAGAGGGAAATAGTCCGTGATAAAACTTATCGCCATAGCCGCTTTGCCACGATATCAACGGCAAAAGTAATTGGTAGCTCTGTAAGGCCCCTGCTTTGTATTCATATGGAGATCACATGGTCATTGTAATATGTTTGAAAGAAGTTTGGAAGCGTTCGGTGGCGTGAGGATGTTTATTCTCACGAGCAGGCAACTCATACGTGCATTTGCATTGGCAGTCACTAACACATTAAACAATGCGGCTCCCGTAGCTCTGGGCTTACGTCGTACTACCGTAATAGACATAGGAGATGTGCATGCACCCTTTTTTTTAAACTGCGCCAAGTATGAACATGAATAAATGCAAACCAAACATATATCTGCATATATGACATCTTCCTCCTTTTGAAGTGTTATTTATACTTTGTAAATAACCACTAATTTAAGAACGTACACTTCTGAGACACAGTCTATATGCAATGTATTACTGAAAAAAAAATAAAGAGTAACTGAAAACATGCACAAATGCACTTTTAGCTTAGTTTAGCTGGTAAATTGTCCTGAATTAAATCACTTCTCAAAACTTGAGTGAACATACAAATAACATTTCTCTTTTTTATACACACACACCTCCTCTTTTCTTTTTTTTTCTTTTTTTTTGTCTGTTGTTGTTGTTGTTGATGTTGGACACCCCCCTCCCCCCAAAAAAAGGCCATAAGGTAGATATGATTGGCTTCAGGTCCATCCTGTGGACCGGCTTGCACACACGCCCAGACCTGGTCACAGTCTGACAGGGTGCAGGCATCGCAAGTGCAGCCACATCCTGGTTGACAGGAACAGCATCAGTCACGGATGTAGAAGAATGTGTCTGTGCTGCTCCGATGTCCCCAGGTGTTGATGAAGCATGGCGTTGAATTTGCGCAGACTGAAGATGTCGGCGGTTACGTCTCAGCTCCGTTCCTTGCGATGTTGTGATGATGATGGATCGTGGCGTTGTACTCTCACGCCGGACCGTTGCTGGCAGTGACCACGACTTCTCGTGATCCACCTTGGAAAAAACAGTATTTCCTGGCTGCAGAACAGGCAGTGCCCTGGCACCATGGCGACGATTGAAGTAGTAGGCGTGCTTAATCTTTTCACTGCTGTCCTTGTTTCTGACCACGGCCCTATTTGGCCATTTAGGAAGAAGACTTTTCTCCAAAACAGGGAGCGTAGTGCGAATCTTTCTCCCCATTAACAGCTCCGCAGGGCTGTAGCCCGTGCTGGAGCAAGGTGTGGATCTGTAGCACATTAGAGCCATTAGTGGATCATCTTGCTTCAGAATTTTCTTGGCGGTCTGCACAGCTCGCTCTGCATGGCCGTTTCCCTGTGGATGATGTGGACTGGATGTGTAGTGCTTGAAGTTGAACTGTTGTGCGAACTCCTTGAACTCTACACTTGAGAACTGCGGCCCATTATCACTAACAATTTCATCAGGGATGCCATAGCGTGCAAAAACCCGTTTGATCTTCTGGATGACTCTACTGCTAGTTGTGGAAGGAAGATCCAGGATTTCTAGGAACCTGGAATAATAGTCTGAAAGAACCAGGTAAGTGTGTTGGTTATACTCGCAAAGGTCCATGGCGACCCTCTTCCAGGGACGCTCAGGCAGCGGTGTGGGGATGAGTGGTTCTCTTTGCTGAGCTCTCCTCATTTCACGGCATGACTCACAGGACATCACCAGATTGTTTATCTCTGTAGTGATTCCAAGCCACCACACTGAAGACTGTGCTCGCTCCCTACATTTCACAAGTCCCTGGTGACCTTCATGGATCCTTTGCAAAATTTCTGCTCTCAGTGACTTTGGAACTACTATTCTGCTTCCTTTTAGGATAAGTCCACTGTATTCAGACAGTTCTGCTCTGACCTGGAAATATGCCCTGGCGTCACCAGGCACACTCTGAGAACGATCTGGCCATCCATTCTTGATCAGCTGCTTCACTGACTGCATTTCTGTGTCTTGAGCTGTTGCTTGTCTGATTTCATCCTTTCTGCTCGTGGACGCTGGAATTGCGCTTACCACACTGTCAACATAATGGGTGACTTCACTGTCTGTTTCACTGACATTAGAAGGGCTGGTCAGAGGGCTTCGGGACAGCGTATCTGCCACCAGCAGGGTCTTCCCTGGAGTATACTCGGCCACTGCATTGAATCTCATGAGCCTCATAAGAAGACGCTGACACCGGATGGGGACATTGTCCAGGCTGCGGCTGTTGATGAAGGGAACCAGCGGTTTATGGTCAGTCACTAGCCTGAACTGCTTCAGGCCAACAAGGTATCGGTCGAATCTCTCACATGCCCACACTCCAGCTAGCTGCTCTTTCTCAATTTGAGCATAGCGAGTTTCTGCCTCGGTGAGCCGTCTGGAACAATATGCCACTGGCTTCCATTGCTCACCGTGTAGCTGCAGTAGCACACCGCCCAACCCATAGCTGCTCGCATCAGCCGACACTGCAGTGGGTTTTGTGACATCGTAGAATGCGAGTATTGGTGCAGTTGTGAGCAGTTCCTTTATGTGATCGAATGCAGCCTGTTGTGCGTCACCCCACGTCCACATGTTCTTCTGTTTCAGGAGTTCATACAGCGGTTCTCCAACAGTTGCGAGGTTGGGGACATATTTTCCGAGATAATTTACCATCCCCAGAACTCTCTTCAGGTCATGTACGTCTGTGGGCGGTGGAAGCTGTTGGATGGCTTCCACTTTTTCTGGGTCTGGCCGAACTCCCGACTGGTCAATGAGATGTCCAAGAAACCGTAGCTCTTTCTGCTTGAACAGGCACTTCTCACGGTTGAGTTTCAGGCCAGCAGCCTCAATGCGCTGCATCACTTTTTCCAGCCGGCTGTCATGCTCTGCTTCGGTAGTGCCATGCACAAGAATGTCGTCCTTAAAGACTTCTACTCCATCCAAGCCTTGGAGCGTTTCAATCATCTTCCTTTGAAAAATTTCAGGAGCGCTCGTGATTCCGAACGGCAGCCTCTTGAATTGAAATCTGCCGAACGGCGTGATGAAAGTGGTCAGCTTACAGCTATCCGGGTGGAGAGGAATCTGGAAGAATCCACTAGCTGCATCCAGGGAGGTGAAGAGTGTGGCACCACTGAGCTTTGCAGTGATCTCATCAGTCATAGGTAAAATGTAGTGTTCCCTCTTAACAGCTTCATTCAGTCTTTTGAAGTCTACACAGATGCGTGCTTTTCCTGTCGCTTTCTTCAGCACAGGCACCATTGGCGCGCACCACTCCGTTGGTTGTGTGACCTTCTCAATAACGCCGTTTCGCTCCATCCTCTCTAACTCCCCCTTTACTTTGGGCAGCATTGGAAGAGGAACACGGCGTGCTGCATATACGGCGTAAGGCTGGGCATCACTCTTCAGTTGAATTTTGACAGGCTCGGTGTCCAACGTGCCATGCTCACCGTATGCGCCCATGCACCTTTTCGCACTGTTTCATCCACTCTTCGGACCAGATTTAACTGCACTGACGTCTCCCGGCTGAGAAGGTTATTTACAGTTGATCCGCTGACGATGTAGGCTGTGAGGGGTAGAGTTCTGCCTTTGTATGTAACAGTGCTCTCGATCCGTCCAATGCACTTTAGCTTGCCTCCAGGCCTCTCCAGTGGAATGTGTGCAGGCTGTAGTGGTGCATTTGGAGTGAGCAAATGGTAGGTCGCCTCGCTGATGACGGTCACATCGGCACCAGTGTCAATCTTGAAATCAACAGGTGTGGAGCCCACTTGCAACTCAACGACCCATTGTTCTGCTGTTGACTCTGTTTTGTTTACAGCCCCCAGAAAATATGGCTGGAACTGCTGCTGCTCTGGTGGTTCTGCGACTACTTCTCTCACTGACCTTTTGGTTCTGCACACTAAGCCCCAATGTCCCACTTTTGCACATTTATTACACGTTGACTTTTTGGCTGGGCAGGTCTCATTTTCATTGTGCCTCTTTTTTCCACATCGTCCACATTGGCCTTGCCACTTATTTTCCCCTTTTGACTTGTGGGAATGATTGGTGTGTTTGCCTTGCTTCTGTGCTACCTCTTGGATTACTTTACTTTTACTTTTTACTTTTAATCTTTATTTAAGGGACAATGTACAGAAACATTAAGCTCACGAGTCAAAGATGTGCTGCACCAGATTATAGCTTATTAGCTAATTTCCATCTGCAGTCCCTATAACATTAATAAATAACAATGCTAATAGAATAACAATAAAAAAACCAATAAAATAAAACTCACACTTCTCGCCACTCACAAACAGACAGTTAACACATCCAATTCCATTTGCTGTATCACATTTTACATCAATCCATTTAACAATATAATTTACATAGCTCTACTAAGCAAAACAACTACATTGCGTCACATCAATAAGCGTACCAATATATATACATACATACATACATACATATAAAAGAAGAGCTCAGTTCTTGGGTGGATCCAGGTCCAGGTTGGATGCGAGAAAACAGCATTACAGTCAGTGCTGACAAGTTTGACCATCCAATAACCACTTTCTTAGTTCCAGTGTAAAGACAGTGTAACTCGATTGAGCCTGATGTCCCTGCTGCTCCGCCTTGAATGCTGATTTGAGCCATCACTTCTTCAGCCTGCCTGACTGTCTCGATGGTCAGTGCTAATGTAAGGTCTTTAGTCAGCTGCAATTTGCGAGAAACATCTTTATCCCGCACTCCCACAACAATACGATCACGAATATTTTCTTCCCTGCTTGCACCAAATTCACAATGCTCTGACAGTTCATACAGTGCCCTAATGAAGGATTCTGCTCTCTCCCCGGGCCCCTGTACACGTTGATGGAAACACGCACATTCGTGTATCACATTTCTTCTTGTAACAAAATATTCATCATATTCGCCCAAAACAGTGTCAAAGTCATCTTGTTGTGCAGCAGTACCAAAAACAAATGAGCGAAAAATATTTTCCGATTCGTTGCCCATGGAGTACACGAGACAACTCACTTGGACAGCGCCATCTTCTTTGTCCAGCTTCGTAGCTGTTCTGTACAGCTATACACATGAAGCGCTGGCGCCATTCTGGCCACTCACTTGGCTTGTCGAAGGGAAAGCTCGAAGGCGGGTTAAACTTTGCCATCTTGACTACTCACTTCGAAGGTGGAATCCGTCCTTTACTTCTGACACCATGTAATATGTTTGAAAGAAGTTTGGAAGCGTTCGGTACGTCATACGTGCATTTGCGTTGGCAGTCACTAACACATTAAACAATGCGGCTCCCGTAGCTCTGGGCTTACGTCGTACTACCGTAATAGACATAGGAGATGTGCATGTGTGACATGCCCAAAAATAGAGCGACCATTTTTGTGTTTATTTGAGAATTTAACACCTCAGAAATAATTTTTCTGTTTCAAGGTTTAAGATTACCTTTAAAGAATAAATGACATAAATGTCAGGTTATATCATGTAACTATAATGATGGTCAAGCGTGATAAAAATGCGCAGCATTGGGGCGGAACGTTCGCCATGGAAGCAGGGGCGCCCGGGTGATCTCAGGTGGGGACTTCCGCCCATGCCTCAGACGCAACCTGGAGAAAGAACTGACCGCTCTGTATCTTCATTGCTGCGGCATTTTATCATATGTTTCAGAGGTACTTTGTTGCTGTGGTGCCATCCTGGGACCCGTAACAAATTCTGGGGGCTCGGCCGGGATCCACTGCCATCTGAACCAAGGAGGAGAGTGGGTCCAGTGATAACCAGAACCACGAGGCCAAGGCTAGAGACGGAGCGACAGCCAGGACGACAGCTGGTGGGTGTCCACGAGGGAAAGCGGGACCTAGAGGAGGATCTTCATTCCAAAAAGGGAACCGCACTGCTGCCTTATCACTGGGAACGCCATGTCAACAGCACGGAAGGAACTTGTCTGGGGTATCAAAAAGAACCTGTTTAAGCTCTCGGGTAGTGAAGCTTACCAACTTGCAAAAAACATTACAACCGACAGTCAAAGTGAAGACTTACAACCTACTGATGAAGAAAGCTGCCTGGACTTCATTCTTGAGTGCATGCGCTCTGACACCTTACTGCAGTTAGAAGATGAAGGCATGAGTCAGTTACTAATGTTAAATGATCATCTGTTGTCCATCATTGGGGGTTGTACCACAGGTGAGGTCACAAAGGGGGTAACACAGGTACAAGAAACACTCAACACCACTACTCCCACTCAGACAGAAAGGAACACTACACTCACACACACACACGAGGGTGACACACCACCCACCACTACGGTACATGTTACACAGCACACTGACAATAATATGGTGACAAACATCGCAGGACAAAATATAGATCAGCTAAGGATGATGTATAGTGAATTAGGCAAGAAATTACAACACTTCAACGATGTGAGTAGTATAGAACCTATTGAGACTGGCAGTGCAGGTGAGCCAACACCACGCTCACAGGTAGTGATGGACAGAATGGTTCCGTTAAAGGAGCTTTCTTACCTGCAGTGGAGGGAATTTAAGTTACATGGGGGACAAATTGGGGACCAAAATTCTGACATAACCTACAGTAGTATCTGCAAACAGATAGATGAGGGAGTCAGGGAGGGTTTCGCAGACACAGAGGTGGTTCGAGGTGTGTTGAGGGTTATTAAGCCAGGTGTTTTCAAGGACATGCTTATTAACAAGGATGGAATCACCATCAGCGAAATCAAAGGGTTTATCAGATCCCACCTCGGTGAAAAGGCAAGCACTGAACTGTTTCAGGAATTGATGTGTGCAAGACAAAATGACCAGGAATCCCCCCAACAGTTTCTGTACCGCATGATGGGACTCAAACAGAAAATCATTTTCCAGTCAAAGCAGGCCACTGCAGACATCCGTTATGACCCCAGAACTATTCAGGAGGTTTTCATTCACACAATCTATCAGGGCCTAGGGCAAAAATATAGTGACATTAGACAACAGTTGAGACCACTGCTTTCAGACAGTCAAGTCAGTGATGAGGAAATTCTAAGCAAGGTTATGAAAATAATTAGTGATGAAAATGAACACCAGCGCAGGCTAGGTCAGACATCCAGACAGAAAACTACGCATACACACAGTGTTCAGGCTGAAGGAGGAGATCGAGCTGCAGACAAGAAAACCAGCGAGACCATACAACAACTCAGTGCACAAGTGGAGACCTTAACCAGCATGGTCGCCACATTGATGGACCAACAGATAGGAGCCTTACAAGCAACACACTCCACAGCGGTGTCATCCCAAACGCCACGACATACACAGTTGCACAGCTCCCAGTTTTCATCTCACCAAGCACCATCTTCTTCCAGCCAACCTTCTGTAAAGAGAAGAAAACCATTTGGTTGTAATAACTGTGTACAGCAAGGCTCAGAAAACTGCAATCATTGCTTTGTGTGTGGAGGCACAGGACACAGAGCAGTAGGTTGTTTGAAAGGAACCAAACAACAGGGAAATGGGAGTTGGCCTCTGCCGAGGGACAGCCAGAGGCCACACCACCACTTCAGTCCCACCCAGTAACTGTGGCAGACAAACGAAAACGCCTGAGAAAGAACAAGAGGAGTACAAACATCAGCCAACCCCATCCAGATGAAACACAAACAACCCCTGAAAGCAAACCATGCACAGCTCCACTAATTGGTAGGAAAAGCCTGCTAAATTGTTTCATAAATGGTTTCGCAGTGACTGTTTTATTCGATACTGGTTCACAGGTTAGCATCATTGATAGATCCTGGAAAGAGAAATTCATCCCCAAGGAGATGGTGAGGCCACTGAATGAACTTTTAGACTCAGGAGAGAACCTTGACCTGTGTGCGGCAAATGGACAACCAATCCCATATGATGGATGGGTGGAGCTAACAGCCAACCTCCCAGGAAATAACAACCCTAATCTCACAATTCAAGTCCCCTTCCTAGTTAGTCAACTCCCTCTCCCCCAGCCCTTACTTGGAGCTAATGTCATTCAAGAGATGATTAAAAGCGAAGCATCTGCTGCTGATGCGCATGGCATGGTAGTCAGCCTCCTCCGAAAAGCACTTGGAGGGGAAGAACAGCAGGCCAACGTCATGGTCAACTTTATTGAAGTTCAGAAAACGGCAAACTACAGTACGACCACAGTCAGAGTAGGAAGAGAAGGTGTTAGCATCCCAGCTGGTAAAACAATGCATGTGCGATGTAGAGTACCACCTACCTTTGATGTGTCCAACACTGTAGTTTTATATGAACCACCAGAAGAGAGCACCCCCTTAGAACAGCTCAGTGTTGGAGAGGGGCTGCTGGAGATTAGTAAGAGTAGATGGCCCTGTGTTAGGGTACCCATTTCCAACCACACTAAGCAGGTAATCACTATACCGAGCAGAACCCAAATCGGGTCCATCCAACATGTAGTTAAAGTACTTGAAATAGACCAACAGGAGGTGTCACCACAGGCTAGTGTAGTGAGAGCTGAGGTTCAAAATGTCAACTCGTCCAGCAGCTCTCCTGCAGACCTGTGGAAACCACCTGTTGACCTCAGTCATCTAAGTGCAGAACAACAGCAGGTAGTGGAAAAAATGCTTTTTGAGGAGTCAACAGCATTTGCTCAGGATAGCAGTGACATCGGATGCATCCCATCTCTGCAGATGTCGATCACGCTCAAAGATGACATCCCTGTTCAAAAGGCTTATGTGTCAGTTCCAAAACCGCTGTACAAGGAAGTTAAAGAATACATCCAGGAGCTGCTTGTGAAAGGATGGATTGTGAAATCACAGTCACCCTATTCTGCACCCGTTGTATGTGTGAGGAAAAAGGATGGATCATTGCGTTTGTGTATTGACTACAGACTCCTCAATAAAAAGACTGTGCCTGACCGGCACCCTCTCCCTCGCATACAAGACCTGATTGACTCACTTGGGGGCTACAGCTGGTTTACAATTCTAGACCAGGGCAAAGCGTACCACCAAGGCTTCATAGCCGAGGGGTCCAGACATCTGACTGCTTTCACAACACCCTGGGGCCTGTATGAATGGGTGAGGATGCCCTTCGGGTTATCCAATGCACCTGCAGCCTTCCAGAGAAGCATGGAGGAAATGCTTGACACACTCAGGGATGAGTGTTGTATCCCGTATCTTGATGATGTCCTCTGCTTCTCCAAGTCTTTTGAAGAACATGTTGAAGTGCTACGTCGTGTGCTCAGAGCTCTGCAACGCCACGGTGTTAAACTGAGACCTGAAAAATGTGAGCTGTTCCGCAAGGAAGTCAGGTATGTGGGCCGTCTAGTGTCGGCAGAAGGGGTGAGAATTGACCCAAAAGATCTGGAGGCAGTACAAGCACTGAAAGAGAAAACCCCACAGACAGTTGGGGATGTCAGGAGACTGTTAGGTTTCCTAAGCTATTACAGAGCTTATGTGCAAGATTTTTCATGTATAGCAAGACCTCTGTACGAGCTTCTCCAAATAAAGTCTAGTTTGTCCCAATCAACACCAACAAAAGGGAAGACAAAGGGTCCACAACTGCCCTCACGTGCCCAAGTTGAGTGGAACAGTGAGCATCAGAAGGTCCTCGAGCACCTTATAACCATTCTAACCAACCCGCCAGTGTTAGCATATCCAAACTTCGATCTCCCTTTCATTCTCCATACTGATGCCTCCCAACAAGGCCTGGGAGCGGTTCTTTACCAGCACCAAGATGGTAGAATGAGGGTTATCGGGTATGGGTCCCGCACATTAACACCAGCCGAGCGGAGTTACCATCTTCACAGTGGCAAGCTTGAGTTTTTAGCTTTAAAATGGGCAGTATGTGAAAAATTTAGGGATTACCTATTTTATGCTCCCCATTTCATTGTCTACACTGACAATAACCCTCTCACTTATGTCATGAGTACTGCTAAGCTTAATGCTGTAGGCCATCGCTGGGTGGGGCAGCTTGCAGACTTCAACTTTGAAATAAGGTACAAGCCAGGCAAACAGAATGTTGACGCAGACACCCTTTCGCGTTGCCCCCTTGACATTAATAGCTATATGGGTCTGTGTTCAGAGGGATTGTCAGAAGAGGCAGTGTGTGCTGTTTGGGAGGGTAGCAGAGCAGCCCAGCAGGGGGAAGTAGCATGGGTGGCAGCCTTAACATGGCATCCCAACCAAATACTCACAGAATACCTTTCCCAGTACTTGATCAAAATGAACTGGCAAATGAGCAGCGCAAGGATCCTACTATTAAAGACATTTTGGAGGCTAAAGAGAAAAACACGAAACTGACTGATGACAAACACAGGACATTGAACAGGCTCGCAAGAAAACTGTCAAGGGAGTGGAGCAAACTGTACGTGAAGAACCACCTGCTGTACAGAAAAGCCCTTGGTCGCGAACAGCTGGTCTTACCCACTACTTATAAGCAGACAGCTCTCACCTACCTGCATGATAAGATGGGGCATGTTGGTGTGGAAAGAGTTCTGGGCCTTGCGAGACAACGATTTTATTGGCCTTTTATGAAGAAGGACATAGAGGAATACGTCACCAGAAAATGTCACTGCATAAAGCAGAAAAAGCCAACAGTACCTGATCGAGCTCCAATGGGGAGCCTCACATCAAACTCACCCCTTGACCTTGTCTGCATTGATTTCCTCCACCTTGAAACCAGCCGTGGAGGCTACGAGTATATACTCGTGGTAGTGGACCATTTCACCAGGTTTGCGCAAGCTTACCCCACTAAAAACAAGGCTGGAAGAACTGCTGCTGACAAGATTTTTAATGACTTTGTGCCACGGTTCGGATACCCATCAAAACTCCACCATGACCAAGGTAGAGAGTTTGAAAATGAAATGTTCAGATCTCTCAGACAACTTGCTGGTGTGAACCACTCTCGGACATCCCCGTACCATCCACAATGCAACCCTGTGGAGAGGTTCAATCGAACCTTGCTACAAATGCTTCGAACACTAGGTGACAAGGAAAAGGAGAACTGGAAAGATCACCTGCCTCATGTCATCCATGCGTACAACTGTACCAAACATGAGTCAACAGGCTACTCCCCATATTTCTTGTTATATGGTCGTCATCCACGTCTTCCTGTTGACCTTCTCTTTGGCTTGGTGGCAGAGGAAGAAGCAAGCACAGCACAAGGGTTCGCCGAAAAGTGGGCGGAGAAAATGATGGAAGCATACAAGATTGCAAGTACTAACAGTCAACAATCAAGTGCTAAAGGCAAACTTTATTATGACAGAAAGAACCGAGGTGTAACTCTTCAAGTGGGTGACAGGGTGCTTGTTCGCAACGTTGCCGAGAGAGGCGGCCCATGTAAACTAAAGCCGTATTGGGAAAAGACAATCTACATTGTCAGAGAGCAGCTCGGTGAAAACCCAGTCTATAAGGTGAGCCCGGAGACCGGGAGTCATCGCATTCGCACTCTCCATCGAAACCTGTTGCTCCAAGTAAATGACCTGCCTGGAGAGCTGGCACCTGAAAGTACACCTGTAAGGTCACAAAAGAGGAACAAGAGGTCGACACAATCACTGAACAGAGACGAACAAGAACAACATCATGAGACAAGTGGATCAGATGATGACGAGGATGGACCGCGGTATTGGCTGCGAATACCAAGAGGAGCTCAGAGAGATGAAAATGTGATACCAAATCAATGTGTCACCGGGGAAACACAAAGAGATCCTGAGCAAGTGGAAAGTCACCCTGAGGAAGCCGGACTGGTTGAGGTGGCATCTGAAAATGAAAGTGAGCCACATGACAAAGAACCTGAGTGTGGTGATGCACAGGATGTGTCTCAGGTTGGTGGTCCTGAGAGTGTGGCCCAAGAACCTCAGCTGGATTCCCAACCTACACTGAGGAGGTCGGCCCGAGACAGGCGTCCAGGCCAGATGTTAACGTACTCTGCCTTGGGTCAGCCAACTTATCAGCCACGCTTCATTGTTGGTGCAATATGTGCTCAGCCCACAGTCTACACTCAGCAGTGTCCCCAGTCTCATTTCTATCCATTTCATCTCACACCTACATTTCCATCTACATACTGGCCCGTTAGTTATCCCGCCTACTGCTATTGAGCAATGGACAGATTCAGACATATACATAACTGATCCCCATTTTGAAGGGTTATGTTGTTGGTGTTCTGCATGTTCCTAAAGGGTTTTACTGTTGAAGTTGTATTATTCATTGCAAGTGTCAGGAGCCACTTTCGTTAGTGGGGGAGTGTGTGACATGCCCAAAAATAGAGCGACCATTTTTGTGTTTGAGAATTTAACACCTCAGAAATAATTTTTCTGTTTCAAGGTTTAAGATTACCTTTAAAGAATAAATGACATAAATGTCAGGTTATATCATGTAACTATAATGATGGTCAAGCGTGATAAAAATGCGCAGCATTGGGGCGGAACGTTCGCCATGGAAGCAGGGGCGCCCGGGTGATCTCAGGTGGGGACTTCCGCCCATGCCTCAGACGCAACCTGGAGAAAGAACTGACCGCTCTGTATCTTCATTGCTGCGGCATTTTATCATATGTTTCAGAGGTACTTTGTTGCTGTGGTGCCATCCTGGGACCCGTAACACATGCACCCTTTTTTTTTTTTAAACTGCGCCAAGTATGAACATGAATAAATGCAAACCAAACATATCTGCATATATGACAGTCATAACATGAAAAAAGCTTCACTTTATGGACGGCACAACTTCCGACACAACTTCTTTTCGCATTGCGAGGCAAATTTCATAAAACCAGTTAAAAGGTTGTTAAAAGTATTTATATTTAGTTTTTTTAAACATTTTTTCCACTGTTATGTGTAATATTTTGTTCAGTTTATTTTGAATTGTTTTAATTTTTCCAAGTTCAAGGTTTAAATTTATGTTCTATTTGTGTAACATTAAAGAAAAACTATGCCAAGTCCATGATTGTATTCTGAATGAATAATGTACTGTAATTGCAATTCCAGTCTACTGATGACAAATGTAGATTAGTGTTAAATTATAAAAAAGCATGACATTAGATTAAAAATGTATTGTGAAAGGTCCAGAAAGAGACACGTTGGCGAAATAGTCGGGACATCCTTGGAGTGGATCAAGGTAAGAATTGCAGGTAATTTCTCATTTAGGCTTTTTTTGAGAGAGAGATTTTTGTCTACAGTGCTTTTTTTTTTTTTTACATTTTTATTGTGAATATTTTTTATAAATTGCCAAATTCTAATTACTTTATTCGAATTTGAGTAAAATATGCATTAATGATTGTCAGTTTATTACAGTATTGATAGGAAACCACTGACCTTTTTTTATTTGCTCTGACAGACGTCTAATACACGTCTATTAGACGTGTAGTCTAAAATAGGTATACCAGAGGTCTAAAAATGAAAGTTTTTTAGACGTCTAAATAGACTACACCGCTAATAGACATATAATAAATGTCTAAGTGTATACCTGTGTTTATATTCGGTATAAGCATGAACGTCTGATAAACATCTAGAACAGGGGTGTCATACAATGGGAGTTTGAACTCAAGCAGCAGGTGTAGGCAGGAGGGTGGAATTAAATATGATTTTATTAAAAGAAACCAGAATATTAAATGAACAGAAACACTGAGTGAGGGAAACAATGGAGAAGGAAAACTAAACTAACTAACAGAGGGCGGACCAGTAGGCCGAGACAAACTGAATCAAAACTGAACTAAGTAGCAGGAAAAACTCACATAAAGTCCAGAGTCGGGTGGGAAAAGGAGCAGAGCAGACTGAGACGCAGAAGGGAGTGACAGGAAGGCAGGGAAACAGGCAGAGTTGTCCAAGGGAGGGGCAGAGTCCAGGAAACGACGTGTGGGGGACGATGAACGGAGTGCAGGATTCCAACGGAGTGCGATATGGCATGAACGGAGGAGCGTGGATGAGTCAATGAACCGGCAGGGAACTGAGCTGGGAGACAGGCTTAAATGCTGCACTGATTGTCATCTCTGCCACCTGTGCTCTCCACACAGCTGCTCATCATTACCCTGATGAGCCAGCTCCTTGGAAACAGAGGGGTGTGACAAAGGGTGTCAAACTCCATTCCTGGAGGGCCACTATCCTGCATGTTTTAGATGTTTCCCTCTTCCAACACACCTGATTCAAATGATCAGGCTCGTTATCAGACTTCTGCTGAGCTTGATGATAAGCTGATCATTTGAATCAGGTGTGCTGGAAGAGGGAAACATCTAAAACATGCAGGATAGTGGCCCTCCAGGAACTGAGTTTGACACCCCTGGTCTAGAATTTAAACGTGTGAATTTAGCCGTCTGCTGTACGTGATTTCAACATCTGAATGTCTATAAATACACGTTGTTTAGACGTATAATAAACATCTAAGTGTATACCTGGGTTTATATTCGGTATAAGCATGAATGTCGGATAAACATCTAAAATTTAAATGTCTAAATTTAGACATCCAAAAAACTTTCACTTTTAGACCTCTGATACACCAATTTTAGACGAGACGTCTAAGGAACATTTAGACGTCGTTTAGACGTCTTTTAGACTGAAAAATGCTCGGTGGGGGTGGAGAAAGGGAGATGAATTAGGAAAAGGGAGAAGAAAGGAAGGGGTGCAGGAAGAGATTAGAGGGAAGGAATAAGAAGAGACTAGGGTATGGTGGAGGAAAATAAAGAGGTGAGCTGACAAGCATGGTAGGGGAGATGAAAAAAAACAAACAAACATGATTTTATCTATTATTCCAATAGCTGTTGTAGGACTCAGATCTATTTATAGAAAACTGGTTAGGTGGTGGGAATTAAGAATGTTGCTCTACATATATAGACTGTAATTTTGCTTCAATTCAGTAGAGTTGAGCTTCAGTAGAAAGCCTCATACCAGTACATGCTTTCTCCCAGACTGCCAGCTCATTACTGGATTGATCTGCAAAATAACATTCCCTAAGTATAGATGTCCCATCAGAATGTCAATAAAACCTGGTTAATGGAATCGTATAGTAGCTAAATGAGCTGCTGATACTAACAATTAATTTCATGTGTATATGTATGTTCTAGCTGCCGTGAGGTGCAACAAGTTGACCAGTAGTGCCACTGAAAAAGTAATTGACAATACAGTAAGAAGATGGCTACACCTGGCCCCTGATCGAGATGGTGGGAGGAGAGTGAGGATGCAGAGGAAAGCCAGTGAAGAGGAAAGGGGAAAGTAATGATTGTTCATGATTAATGATGTTTTTTACACTTGTTCCTGCAGTTTTGGCCATCTAGTTCTGAGCCCGTTAAGTTTTTATTTGTTCTATTGTTCCTGACACGTGTGTGTGTGTGTGTATATATACATACACACACACACATATATATATATATATATATATATATATATATATATATATATTTATATGCATATGTATATATATTATTATATTATTGTATTATATATTTTTATTATTATTATTACATTACTTTGATATTATATATATTATGTCTATATTATTATTATTATTATTACTATTATTTATATATATGTATATATATATATATTTATATGCAGTTATACAAGATTGTATTATTGTATTCCTGTAGTTTTGGCCATCTAGTTCTGAGCCCGTTAAGTTTTTATTTGTTCTATTGTTCCTGACGTGTGTGTGTGTATATATATTATTGTATTATATATTTTTTATTATTATTATTAACTTACTTGGATATTATATATTATATCTATATTATTGTTATTATTATTATTATTATTATTATTATTATTATTATTATTATTTATATATGTATACATATATTTATATACAGTTATACAAGATTGTATTATTGTATCAATAAATAAATATTTGATACTGTTATTGTTTGGGCATTTTGTTTTCTGGGCCAAATATGGCTAGTAAGTTTATTAAAGAAGTGGCTTGGTTACGGTTTAGTTAAGGCTGGACATCTGGAACCAGTTCTGAAACTTATCCGGCCCAACACTGGACCAGGACAGGGCCATATGTGGCCCTGTCCTGGCCCAGTGTTGGGGGAAAAAACAAAAACTTATCCGACCCAACACTAGGCCAGGACAGGGCCACATATGGCCACATAGGTGGCTGAGACATGGCACAATCATGGGCCATATGTGGCAACCAGATGTGGTCCTCCCAAGTGCCGTAATACATTGCGGTATGTGAGCCGAGTCTTAGGGAGTTGTGTGGCCCACCACTCAGCCAGACAATTTTGCTATGTGGGTTATGTCCTATTTATGTGTTGTTTCTTGTTTTGTGTGTTCCTGTTGTCTGAATGACTGGTCTAACATCAACTTGTCACTGTAAACAGATGTACATCAAATGTGTATTTTGATAGATCTGATCTAGATGCTTGATCTTTTCATGTAAGGTTGTTTTTTAGGACCCCAGGAAGACTAGCTGGTGACACTGGCAGCAGCTAATGGGGATCCTTTTTAAATATATAAATAAATAAATCTGTGGAAGCAGCTGAAACATGCAGTCTGGAGAAGGACAGCCTTCACACCTGAGACAGCTGTAGCAGTTTGCTCACCAGGAGTGGACACGTGCAGAAGTCTCACTGAGAGTTACAGAAATCACCTGACTGCAGTGACTGGTTTAAAAGGTTGTACAACAAAATATTAAGTTAAGGGTACCATCATTTTTGTACAGGCCTGTTTCATATTCATGCAAAGTAATCTTCAACAAGAGTACTGTCTGTCTGTTTACACACACACATTTATTCCCTTGACCAGATTTTTCTTTGTATAAAGTTGACTTTAGCACATCATCCAGCAATGTATTGCACTTCGTAATGTTTTGATATTTTGTCTAAATAGATGTGTTTGCTTATGTAATCTGCTCATCATTTTCTGGCTTGTTCACTGAAATGTTGAAATCATCAAAATTGTTGCAGATTGTATTTTTCTTTGTCTGCTAATTGAAAAATCACTTAATTGTTGCAGTTCTGATCAGTTAGTAACATTTAGCTTTATCATAAATTACTGTGCAGTATTTTTCTGTTCTAGTATTAATTTCTTAATATACTTAACACTTAACATAATACTTGAGTCGTCAATTCAACACTAATGCACTGTTTCATGTGCTCAGCTGTACATAGAATTTATTGCCAAAATTGTGGTTATGCAATATGTTGTGCATGTTTTGTGCAAAAATGCCTCAAGTTGTTAATATTGGCATTAAATAATTATTATTTCACAGAGGACTGATATCCTGTCATTTCTGTTTATTTGTATTGGGATGGTTACTGAAACTGACTTGATATGGCACAGCCCCACCTAGAATATTTTTCACCAGCTGCCACTGGAGAGGAGTAAAGAAAGACTGGAGTAAAAGTCCTGAGTAAGCATCGCCTGGTGAGAGAAGTTTTTCCTCACACTCTAAAAAGTAATTCTGTGGACCTTTTGTCATAACTTAAATAAATATATTGTTGTGAAATAAAAAATCAAGTTCTGTAATCCAATTAGACTTTTTATTTGTAAATGTTATTTTTTTGAGCTTGGATGACATACAAATAAAGCCTTTTGATTCAATGCACTACCACCGCCTTGGCAGAGCTTAAAAATTTCAGTTCATCATGAAACAATTTGATTTTAAGTTCTGCTAATGTAAAAAACAGTTTGATGACGTGTAAACGGCCCATAGTCTCTCTTTCCCGCATGCGCGAGCGGCCATGTTTAAGGTCAGAGTGAGGAGTACACGTTGAGCAGCCGAAGCACAGCCGAAGCATTTTGGTGAACGGTAAGTAATTTTATGCTTAATTATGCATATTTGCATTCGCTCAGGATTCTGTTGATGATAGCCTACTGTAACTGAATATCGAAATCTGAAAGTCCTTACTTTTAAATGCGTGCAGTGTTGGTAGGGCAGTCTGTGTGCCGAGGTAAAGTTAGCTAGGTGATGCCTGTACTGGCTTCAATGCGGGAGGAATGGGTTAATTTCGGCATGTGACTAACAAACCGGCGCACAAATAGGTTGTGTTTTGGTGAGTTGTATTTATTATTTCTTCTTATCTGAATCACAGTCTAATTCTGGGTTACCAGCCGTCCCTTAAAATACCGAATTGTCCCGCATTTGAAACTAAAATACGCGGTTGGTATTGAATCCATAAGGAGGTGACAGCCTGTGAGAAGCTCACCTGCTTGGGATTCAGTGCTAATATGTTTTTCTTGTGGATTAAATTAAATGTATCAATGGATAATATCGTTGCAATTTTATGAAATGGACAGCTACACTTATTTACAAATGTATTGATAACACGATGTAACCCGCTCATCAGGCTGTCGTCTGACCAGGACGACAGGCCCACATATTACGCGCCTACGGAGAAAGAGCACATTATGACGACCCTCTGGGCTCCCAAAATATGAGAAAAGTCAAACAGGGCTATGATAAAACCGACAGAGAGGGACGGGGGAGCTAAAGGAGTTCATTATGATTCATAAACGAACCAGCAGACACCGCGGTGCGCTCCGTAACGGCACAGCCGTGCGTCCTAACGCATACACACCTTCAGGTCTGTGTGGACAGGTCTGACTGTCCATGACTACACAGATAAGTGTTTCCCTTAAGTTTTATGGAAGAAAAGAATCAAACACTAGTCATTTAAATTGCTATAAGCCCACTACTGCTTTGTTTATATTGATTTAGGGGAGACCGAGGACGGTTGTAACCAGTGGCGGTTTTTTGCACAAGCCAACTAGGCGGCCGCCTTGGGCGGCAAACTCAAAGGGGCGGCATGATGAAGGGGGAAAAAAATAATTAAATACAATTCCCTTCATAAGCACGCAGCTGAGTAAGCATCCATTGACACTGTGATGGTGTTACGTTACATAACAAATGGCGCCCTCTTCAGGTCAAGACTCAGAGGTGCGCCCTCTGCTCTCTGACCGACGAGACCGCGGGGGTGCGCGGCTGCGGCGGAGACGGCGAAGTCGGCCCGATAGTGTATTAATGATCATTCTTTCAGGTTTTACATGACTATACATGGCATAATAGAAGTATTAATGGTGTATAATTGGGCGATACGGTAATCTGAGGTGTTAAAAACAATATACACCAAACCATGGATTTTCTATTTTCTTAACTGTTCCATCCTGTCTGTGTGTGTGTGTGTGTGTGTGTGTGTGTGTGTGTGTGTGTGTGTGTGTGCGCGTGTGCGTGTGCGTGTGTAAAATGTTAACCGGGTAAAGAATATGCCTGATGCCTGAAGAAGAATGTAAATTTTAGCTGAATGTTTGATTTGAATTGATAAGTACACAAGTTAATTCATAAGAAAATGGATGCATTGTATTAGAAAGGAAAGTAAGTAAATTTTTTTCAATGTTTTGAAAGGTAAATTATATGCATGTTACAAATAGAAATATATTTACTTATACTTAATATATTTCTGTACTTAGGTCTTCAGCCACCTTGCTGTGTGCTTTGCAAGGACAATAATTTCATTTCATCTTCTTCTAGTACCCTGGTGTTGTAGACTGAGGGATTCAAGTTGAGTTGAGTCCTCTCTGGACGAACTGGACATTAACTTCTCCTGCCCCTATGGTAAGAACCATTTTGAGTCCATCTAGAATTAGTGACGATGACAAACCTGAAACTGATTTAGTCACTGTACTGAAGACTCACTAGTGAAATTGAAAATAATTTCTTGTGTGTGTGTGTGTATAGGTGAGCCTTTCTGCAGTGACCCAGAGTCATGGCGTTGTGGATCAAGGGGTTCAAGTTAAGATGTGATAGCCTCCTGAAGAAAGCTGTGAAGAAGTACCAGGTGAGACAGAAACATTTATACTTTAGTTTTGTAACTCAGATCTACAGTAAGTAAATTAGTTGTGTTCACACACACTCCTTGAATGATTTTACGTAATTGATCTCCCTACTCAGGTCTTCAGTCACTTTGCTCAAGGACAAAAAAAACTCCAGCCCTGATCTTCTCCTGCTATCCTGGTGTTGTGGACCAAGAGGTTCAAGTTGAGACGTAGTTATCCTCCTGAAGTGAGTGTGAAGAAGTTTAGAGTGAGACAGAAACAACGATATGGATTGGCCTTGCAAAATCTGCAAATTTTCAACCCCTACTAAGGACGAGTTGTTGAAACATTATAGGTTACGTCACATCCCAGGTGGGCAACCTCTGCCATGTCCTTACCTGGATTGTTTTTGTTTATTTAAATCATGGGGTAGCCTGAAATCACACATGTCAAGGAAACGCTCAACTCACTCGGCAAGAGTGAGAACCTCTCAGTTTCTGTTGCCAGATCTGTAATGGAGGCACATCCTCCACTGAAAAAGAGTACTTTGAACACCTTCGTCAACATTTGAAAAAGCAAGAAACAGTCACCTGTGTTTTCAAAAATTGCGATTTCAAAACAAATATCTGTGGAACCTTTGCTTCGCATAGAAATCGCAAGCATACTCCCCACTCATTAGATGAGTTCAAAGACAATGTGCTAAAGAGGTATGAAAACCCTTCACACGCAGATCAGTGCAGTGATGGAGTTAATCAGGAGGGTGAGCAGTCTGATATTGATGAGATTAGAGATGATGATGTAAGAGAACTGCCAAAGTTGATTGAAAGAAGCTTGGCTCATTTAATGTTAAAATTAGAGAGTTCCTTTCATGTACCCAACCAATGCATTGATGAGCTTGTAGAGGAGTTGCATTTTATTTGTCATTCAGCTTCTGGTCCCATCATGAAAGACATTTTGCAGTCTTGTTTGAAGAGACACAACTGTGAAATTGATGAAGCCATTGTGTCTGAAATGGTGAATGACATTTGTGGTGCTAACCCCATTAGCTCTGCCCTCTGTGATGGTGGTCCTCTTTCCTCTGCATTCAAAAGAAGAAAGTATTTTAACGAACACTTTTCTGTCGTTGAACCTATTGAGTATGTTCTTAGTACAGAGAGCAGCTTCCAGTATGTCCCCATTCTAAAGTCATTACTTCAGGTTATTAGCAAGAAAGACATACAGGACCTGATCTTGAGTGAGACAAAAGGTCAGAGAACTGTGTACAAGTCATTTCATGATGGCACCTTTTACAAAACCAATGAGCTGTTCTCAGGAAGTGACCTTACCATTGCTCTCAATCTCTATGTGGATGACTTTGAGATATGCAATCCTCTTGGTACATCCAGGAAAAAACACAAAATCACAGCTGTGTATTGGGTGTTAGCTGATGTCCCTTCATTGCTCAGATCTGAACTAAACTCAATCTTCTTAGCAATTCTGTGCAAGGCTGAGGATGTGAAGAGATTTGGTTACAGTGCTGTGTTGGAGCCACTGCTCAAAGATCTTATGGTCTTTGAAGAAGAAGGACTGTATGTTCCGGAATTGGACAGAAAGGTCAAAGGCACAGTGTTTAGTGTGGTTGCAGACAATCTTGGTGCCCATTCTTTGGGGGGATTTGTTGAGAGCTTTTCCTGTTCTTACATCTGTAGATTTTGTCTCGGGGAAAAGTCACAGTTTCAAGATGGAGAAGTAAGAACAGGTGCATTTCCACCCAGAACAAAAGAACAACACGCACTACATATTCAGGCTGTACAGGAGAATGATAGTTTGGTGCATGTGTATGGAGTGAAGAGACAGTGTGCACTGACAGCAAAACTGAAATATTTTGATGTTTTGTCTGGGTATCCGCCTGATGTGTTGCATGATCTCTTTGAAGGTATAGTGCCCCTAGAAATCGCACTGTGCCTCAGAGTGTTCATTCAGAATAAATACTTCACTCTTGAAGAGCTGAACAAATGCATCAAAGAGTTCCCATATAAATGGTCAGACAAAACCGATGCACCACAGCCTGTCTCTGTGAACTTTTCCACACGGAAGAGTGTGGGCGGCAATGCCCACGAGAACTGGACTTTGCTGCGACTCCTGCCAGTCATGGTTGGATCGAAAATCCCTGAAGGTGATCCTGCATGGGAAGTGCTTCTTGTGCTCAGAGACATTGTTGAGCTTGTTGTAAACCAAGTCCACACAGAGGAGACCATTTGCTTCCTGGATAGTGAAATATCTGAGCATAAACACAGGTTTCTCATGGTTTTCCCAGAGCAACACCTGATCCCGAAACACCATTTCCTGGAACATTATCTAGAA
Source organism: Acanthochromis polyacanthus (assembly GCF_021347895.1). NCBI lineage: Eukaryota > Metazoa > Chordata > Actinopteri > Pomacentridae > Acanthochromis > Acanthochromis polyacanthus. The sequence goes on from NC_067127.1 coordinate 26,865,394, forward strand.
TTGATCAGGGCTTATGGTCCTCTGGTGTCACTGTGGACAATGCGGTTTGAGGCAAAGCACAGCTTTTTTAAGCATGTTGTCAGACACACTCGTAGCTTCAGAAATATTCTGCTGTCACTCGCCATGAAGCACCAGCTGTTGCTTGCTTATAACCAGCATGATTCAAGAGCTGTCAGACCTCTACTACAGGTTACAACACTGTCTACAGTGGATGTTAGTGTGCTGAGAGATGATATCCAAGAAGCACTGCAGGCTAAGTTTCCTGGTGAGACATGTGTCCAGATAGCCAAATGTGTGTGTTACAGGGGTACCAAGTACATCAGTGGAATGATCTTGGCTCATGGTTCCACTGGTGATCTGCCAGATTTTGGAGAGTTGATCCAAATTGTGGTTGTGAAGGGCAGCGTTGGATTCATTGTGAAAGGTCTGGCTGCTTGGTCAGTTGAGCATCTGAGGAGCTTTGTGCTTGAGAAAAATGGTCCTGTGAAAGTCATAGAGCCAGCTGAGCTTTCAGACGTGTTCCCGTTGATATCGTACACCTTTGGTGGTACAAGCATTATGACTCTCAAGCGCGGCATTTATGTTCAATAGATGGTGCCCATAGTATGTGCTAATTTTTTAGATGAAATGATATGAACTTGCATATCGCAGTCTTACTGTACATCCCAAGTCTGAACATAATAGTAAAAGTGTTCCTGATTTCCATACCTAAAAGTTAAATGTAATATATTCTTAACATTATTCACCATTTTGCTGTTACTATAAATTACTTTAACATGTCACGTATTTTGTCCACAGGTTGCATAATGTCACACCCTGCTCAACTCCGAGTGATCCTTGCGGATCATGATGTCCGTAAAGTTGCACTGCCATCTGGAATCCCTGAGACAGTGGACGACCTTCACTCAGTCATTCGTGATACATTTTGCATTGCCAGAGACTTCAGTCTTCACTATAAAGATGTTGATTTTGGTGAGTTTTTCACCCTTTTTTCTACAACTGACCTCAAGGATAAAGACACAATCAAGGTTGTGTTTATTCAGGACCAGGAGCCTGCAATAACTTTGACTTTAACTCATGTAACCAACACTGTTGTTACCAACCTGACTAATCAGTTTGGTGAGGAGGACTTTGTTGATGACGATACATCTGTGTCAACCAATGACACATTGATTCTCTCATCTGAAGACAGTCCAGGCCACCGTTCCCAGCGCTGGCCTACTCGGTTTCCAATTCCCAAATTTTCTGGCCTCACTGAGATCCAAATTCAGACAGGCAATGAGTGCTTCAAGAAATATGGAACTCTTCTCTCTACTAAAGATATCATTCCACTACTCCCAGACATCCTCGGAAAACTAGCGGAGGCTATTTATGAGTACACTGCTTATCCATCTAGTCAGCAGATCAGTGAAGTTGCGGAGGCCCTCACTCAAAAGCATCCCTGCCTGAAAGAACCAGGGTCCTTTAATGGGGCCTATGGATGGGTGCAGCGCCTGAAATATAAGATGAACAATTTCAGGAGCAAACTTAGAGGACTCGGCTGCCCTGAAGTTGAAGTGAACTCACTCAAGAGGAGACAAACACATGACCATTATCCGGCAAAGAATCTGAAAAAACCAAAGAAGGCTGAAGTGAACTACCTACCCCCTCATGGTCCAGGTGAATCTGCTGCAAGTTTGGAAAAAGAGAGAGTGGAGCTCCTAAGTGAAATGATGAAAAGGGACAACTCCAAGGTTGTAGCTCAAAAAATGGCCAAGACGTTCAGCCTTCGTCGGGAAGAAATAGTAAAAGAGACTCCTGCCATCAGTGACTTCATGGACCGCTGGCCTGCACTTTTTAGTGAAGCACAGGTGAGACTATAAAATGTTTATTAAATAATTACTTTTGTACTGTTGATTGATTCAATGTGGTTACATGTCCACAAATTGATGTTAAACAAATAGAGAAATACAATACAGAAGTAGCCTTTTTCATTTCCGAAGTGTACTTTTTCTTTTCTTCTTTCTTTCTGCATTTATTTATTTGTTTGTTTATCCTTATGCCATGTTTGGTTCTCATACTTGTGTGTCCTGTAGATAAGTGAAGAATTCAAGAGGATAACAACTGTTAGCCTTGAATCGACCTTTCTGGCCAAGCTTGACCAATGCACCCCGAAATTGATGGCCTTGACCCAGTCAAAAGGAGGAGCTGCCGGCATGAAGATTCGGCACATTAAGGACATGCTCCTTTAGGTATAATGAATATTAAATGTTTTTGCTCCCTGTGTAATGTTGTCATGATTTGGGTGACACACATCAGATTTTTTGTTGTATTTTTTCCGTGTTTCAGGACAACACAGTTCAAAAACGGAGAGAAATTGCCATTCGCTGCCTCATAGTCTATCTTGGAGAGAAGGAGGAGGACCTTTTCAAACAATACAGCGTAAGTAGTTGATAACGCTTTTAATTTTTACATTTTCTTTGAACTGCTTGCCTTCCTATGGGGAGGTATGTCCATTTCAATCCTGTGCACCAGCCTCCTGTGGGCTAGGCGTTGAAGTTCATGGTCGACCTGAATTCCCTTATGCACATCACCCTGACAAGCTTTGAGCCATGTATATTATACATCCTTGGGGATCCTGGAAACTCTGGAAATCCTGGAAAGTGATTGATCAATTTTCCCGTCATGGAAAACTTACAAAATTGAGAAAAAAAAGGTAAAATGTCCTGGAAACGGTGAGATTATCCAAGAAAATAAATTTTGTCCCCCTGCTTTGTAGGCAAATGGAGGATGGAAAGGATAAAAAATGATTAAGAACATTTTTTTTATTTTAAAAAGGAAAAAATGATAAGATGATTTATAAAAGGATGCAGAGGTAAAATTGTGATTAAATGATAAAAAGGAATAGAAGAGGGTGAAAGACTTTATAAAGTTAAAGAAGGATACAGAGGATAACACATGATAAAAGGTTAAGAGGATAAATGATACAAAAAATTGATAAGGAAGGGATGAAAATTGATTGGAAAAAGCGATTAAACATGATCAAAAATAAAAGATTTAAAGAATGATACAGGAATAAAATAAGATAAAAGTATAAAAAGATTAATAGATCTAAACAGGGTGAAAGATTTAAAAAATATAAAAGGAAATAAGCGAAAAGAGTCAAAACCCTGATCCTAACACCTTTTAATTTCTTCTTCAAGGATATGGAGGAGCTTGATGCAGACCTTGCCATGCAAGTCATGAAGATTGCCATCATCGGTGATGGGTGTGCAACCATCGTTGTAGAGGGGAACAACATCCTCCGTGGGATTGCTGTTGGCCGATCTTATGCTTCAGCCCGATCTCACGAGGATTTGTGAAACTGTCACGTAAGTTTTAGTTTCGGTTTCGTGCGCACCAACACGATTTCGTCATGTTTTTCGTGCCGCTCACCACGAAATGCACACCAATGTATTTTAAACGGCGGACTTTTCGTGCCACTCAGAACGTATTTCAAAAGAATGTGTATATTATATTTTTAATGTAAAACCGTGGCGAATCCAACGCTATATTTTGCATGACATCGTTCCTAAACATAACCCTAACCATAATCCTAACCATAAGCCGGTGGTACACTTACCAATTTGCATAGGAATTTCAAGAATGTCCGGCGGCCGGTGGCCACAAACGCGATCACACAAGCAGTATACGCCGATGGACAGCTTAGATCGTCATGAATCCGCCGGTATAAACCACTTTCAGATGTGATTACCACAGCGAAAAACATTTCGTGGTGAGCGGCACGAAAAACATGACGAAATCGTGTTGGTGCGCACGAAACCGAAACTAAAACTTACGTGACAGTTTCACGAATCCCCGTGAGACCGGGTTGTATGCTTTGCTGATGGGAGTAATATATGCTCTTAACCGTGACTATCCCAAGCAGTTGAAATTTACATTTGAGGCTTTCCAGAAGCTGTGCCTTGAGCTTGATGGCCAAAAAGCCAGCTCTAAAGTAATGAATCTCAAGTATGGCATTTTCTAGAATGGAGTTGATCAACCTTTTGTGAGAGAGAAGCTCACATCACACATGCACACACACGCTCACTTACATGCACGGACACACACATACGCACACACATGCTTGTTCTTCTGTTTCTGTAATAGTATGAATACCTACTGAGTGAAAATCAAATCAGTGGAAGTTATTAGCATAGAAAAGGGTGACCTCTGTTCTCTGAGGGTGTTAGTGTATTTTGAACTTTCTTCAGGGATGGGAATTGATAAGATTTTGACACCAGTGCTATTAATCCTGCTAGTCGATCTAACTCTTTATCGATTCTCTTTTTGATTCCTGCAAATTTTCCATTAGCGCAAATGTTGGCCTGTAGATTTTCACTGTCAACAATGTCAAACACATGTTGCAGCATAAATAACTGTTCCTGTGAGTTGCTGTTTTTTCCCACTCTCTTAAAGGGGAACTTCGTTTTTTTTTCAACCTGGGGTCTGTTTTCATGTCATTTCATACATGTGAGTGATGGAGAAATGAATTTTCGACATAGCTCCAGTATTTAGCCAGGCAGGCAGCTTAGCAGCTCAGCTAGCGAAAAGTATGGGGCAACTTGCCCCCCCCACGTCAAAGTCTGCCCTAACGTGCTTTTTTCCCACACTGACCGGCTCAGATAGTCTCAACGAGTGTCCCACAACATACTAGAGATGAGAAGTGAACGAAAACCTCCACATTACCTGGCGATCGCTCTTTGTTGTGGTCTGTATCCAAAGCTCAGGACGCTAGAAAGCAAATCTCGTTCCGAAATCGTGCGATAGCGGTTTTGGTGGGACCTCTCGCATGATTTCAGAATGAGATTTGCTTTCTAGCGTCCTGAGCTTTGGATACAGACCACAACAAAGAGCGATCGCCAGGTAATGTGGAGGTTTTCGTTCACTTCTCATCTTTAGTATGTTGTGGGACACTCGTTGAGACTATCTGAGCCGGTCAGTGTGGGGAAAAAAGCACGTGCGGGGGGGCCAGTTGCCCCATACTTTTCGCTAGCCGAGCTGCTAAGCTGCCTGCCTGGCTAAATTCTGGAGCTATGTTGAAAATTCATTTCTCCATCACTCACATGTATGAAATGACATATGAAAACAGACCCCAGGTTGAAAAAAAAAAAACGAAGTTCCCCTTTAAGGTTGTGCAGTAGGCACCTTCTGAGTTCATGTTGTTTTGTGTCAGGAGAATGCAGCCTTCTGCTGTTTGCACTTTTAATGATTTAGTGCTGCTGTTAATGATTTAGAGTTATTGCTAATTTTAATAAATGGTTCTTATGAATTTGAATATTTTTGTCTGAATTTTTGTTCATTTTGAACACCAGGAAAGAGTTTCTTAGCTGCTGTTCGGTTGCCATGATTTGACTTCCCCCCCCATGCCTCTTAATACTCCTAATACATCCTTTCAGAAGGTGTTTGTCATCTCCTTGCTGTCAGAGCCGTTTTCCCTCAGGTACCCTCAAACAAACACAAACACACACACCATCTAAATCTTCCTCAGATTATGTTGTAATCATTTGATTTGAACTGCTTCTTGCTTTACAAAGACATTAAGTTTGTAGCTACCCCATATTTCTGTGGGGTTCATGCTTGGCTTGGCTAAAGATTTTTTTCCCAAGCTCATGGAAAAAAAGCAGACACAGCACATGGTAAGCCTGAACATCATTTGGAAAAAAGTCAAAACCTTAATGGTGTCTGTTTATATTTAAAAAATTGAAGTCCTCTCTGAAGTCTTTGTTGCCCCACCAAAAATCTCCAACCCTAAAAAAAAAGACCTAACTGTCCCTGTGTAGCATTGCATCACAATAGCCTGTTTCCTAAGAGATTAAGTCTCTCAAAACTCCAACCTTGTCTGTTTTGTGGATGGGCTGCTTTTTGGTGGAGCCTGCCCTTGAAACAACCAAGGATGGAGTTTTGAGCAACTTAGCCTCTTGGGAAAAACAAGAAAATAACCTTACTATAGGACAGGACTTAACTTCACTCTTGCAGAGATCAGCTTAATTAAGTTCTTGTTACTAAGAAATTTGTTTAATTGTGGCCAGAAAGCTTCTTCACCTTACTTAAAAATTATGTTGGATCAACTTAATAAATTGCATTCATGTTGACAATTATTAAGTTCATGTTACTTAGAAATTTGTTTAATTGTGGCCAAAAAGCTTCTTCACCTAACTTAAAAATTATGTTGGTTCAACTTAAAAACTTGCATTCATGTTGACAATTATTAAGTTCTTGTTACTCAGAAATGCATTTTTGTTCGGACTAAAAGGTAATTCAACATACTCAAAACATTGCTTTGACTTAATGTAATTCTGCCAGCTATTGGCTCAACTTAAAAATTCGAGTGGAAACTGTTAACATAAGTTTTTATGTTGACCCAGTGTTTTATTTATTAGAGTGCACTATCAATCCTCTGTCTGTGTCTGGCTCCCTCACCTCGTTAGCTAATTGAATAAATGAAAGATTGCTCTCTGCTCCTGGGGCACTGTGTCTCCCTTTGTTTTTTCTTTTCTTTTTTTTGTTTTTCCCTTATGTTCCTTTCTGTCTTTTCTGTCCTCTCCTGCCTATTTCCATGTTGAATTCACATAAAAATAACATTATAGTAATAATGCTAGAAGTAGTGTGCGTCCGTGTGCGTCAGGTCCTGAAGGGATGGGCCTTTCAAATGACACCTCCAGATGTGCTGATGAAGAGCGAAGAGAGGAGAGAGAAAAGGGTGAAGGGATAAGAGAAGAAAACAGAGTATGTGAGGAAAAAAATGAAGACAAGCGAGATGAAGAAGGGCAGGAAGAGGAGAAAATGAAAGTAAAGTGGGACATAGAAGAGATGAGGACATTTAGAAGTAATGTTAAGAGTAAATTCCTGTTTGATTCTAATTCAAGCCTCAGGGGATCCTCATTGGGGGGGGATCGTGATAACTTCTGTAAATGGTGTTGAAAATGTTGAAGAGTGTATGTGATGCCGGGTGTGTGTGTGTGTGTGTTGGTGTATTGATTTAATACTGCCGAGCAGGGCAATGTCATTAAACGTTGATGTGCAGATGGTGGAAGCCTGTTAAAACACTCTCACCTCCATACTGTTTATGACCAGGCACGATAATGCACCATAATGCACTGCCAGCTATTAATTACAGTCAGCAGCATCTCCTATAGATGCTACAGCTCTCTTACTTCACTCCTCCAGCTTCCACCAGCACTGCGTTCCTTCCTCTTCAGTGCTTTTCCTTAAGAACTTTGCAAAGGTTAAAGGCCTAGCTTGTTTGATTCATTTCATTTTCAGGAAAACAAAGCATAATGAAATAAAATCTGGAGTCAGGTTTTGTTAAGTGATACAACAAAATCTGACTCCAGATTTTATTTCATATCATACAATCTGCACAGTTAACTCAGCCTGCATATTTCTGTTAAAGTCCTAGTTTTGAAATAGTCTCTCTGTTCTTAATCTGCCATACTGTGATCATGTAGCCCCCTACTTTATTATCCTGTTCTTACAGACTGTAATTTACTAAGTTTTTTTTTTAACTTGTTGTGATTTGGGCTTCCTCCCACAGTCAAAAAACATGTTGAGGTTAATTGGTTACTCTAAATTGTCCGTAGGTGTGAATATGAGTGTGATTGTGTGTCTGTATGTGTAGCCCTGTGACAGACTGGCGACCTGTCCAGGGTGCCCCCTGCCTTTACCCGAGTCAGCTGGGATAGGCTCCAGCACCCCCGCGACCCTAGTGAGTCTAAAGCGGTGTATAGAGAATGGATAGATGGATGTTGTGATTTGGTGTTTTAGCAAATCATTTCCCAGGTGTGGGATAAATAAAGAATTTCAATTCTATTATATTGTTCACTGGCCCAATTAAAATAACAATAACAAATGACTTTATACTTAAAAACTATACTTATATTAAAGACTTTATACATAAATACCAGACATATTTTGATGCCAAATCTTACATTCTTAGGGGAGTCTGATTTTAAATAAAGAGATACACACATGGACAAAATTGTTGGTACCCCTCAGTTAAAGCAGGAAAAACCCACAATTCTCACTGAAATCACTTGAAACTCACAAAAGTAACAATAAATAAAAATTTATTGAAAATTAAATAATCAAAATCAGCCATCACTTTTGAATTGTTGATTAACATAATTATTTAAAAAAACAAACTAATGAAATAGGGCTGGACAAAAATGATGGTACCCATAACTTAATATTTTGTTGCACAACCTTTTGAGGCAATCACTGCAATTAAACGATTTCTGTATTTGTCAATGAGCATTCTGCAGCTGTCAACAGGTATTTTGGCCCACTCCTCATGAGCAAACAGCTCCAGTTGTCTCAGGTTTGATGGGTGTCTTCTCCAAATGGCATGTTTCAGCTCCTTCCACATATGTTCAATGGGATTCAGATCTGGGCTCATAGAAGGCCACTTTAGAATAGTCCAACGCTTTTCTCTCAGCCATTCTTGGGTGTTTTTGGCTGTGTGTTTTGGATCGTTGTCCTGTTGGAAGACCCATGACCTGCGACTGAGACCAAGCTTTCTGACACGAGGCAGCACATTTCTCTCCAGAATGCCTTGATAGTCTTCAGATTTCATCGTACCTTGCACACTTTCAAGACACCCTGTGCCAGATGCAGCGAAGCAGCCCCAAAACATTACTGAGCCTCCTCCATGTTTCACCGTAGGGACAGTGTTCTTTTCTTCGTATGCTTGGTTTTTGAGTCTATGAACATAGAGTTGATGTGCCTTACCAAAAAGCTCCAGTTTGGTCTCATCTGTCCAAAGGACATTCTCCCAGAAGCTTTGTGGCTTGTCAACATGCATTTTTGCAAATTCCAGTCTCGCTTTTTTATGAGTTTTTTCAGCAGTGGTGTCCTCCTTGGTCGTCTCCCATGAAGTCCACTTTGGCTCAAACAACAACGAATGGTGCGATCTGACACTGATGTACCTTGGCCTTGGAGTTCACCTTTAATTTCTTTGGAGGTTGCTCTGGGCTCTTTGGATACAATTCGAACGATCCGTCTCTTCAATTTGTCATCAATTTTCCTCTTGCGGCCACGTCCAGGGAGGTTGGCTACTGTCCCGTGGGTCTTGAACTTCTGAATAATATGAGCCACTGTTGTCACAGGAACTTCAAGCTGTTTAGAGATGGTCTTATAGCCTTTACCTTTAAGATGTTTGTCTATAATTTTTTTTCGGATGTCCTGGGACAATTCTCTCCTTCGCTTTCTGTTGTCCATGTTCAGTGTGGACATACCTTTTCACCAAACAGCAGGGTGACTACTTGTCTCCCTTTAAATAGGCAGACTGACTGATTATGAGTTTGGAAACACCTGTGATGTCAATTAAATGACACACCTGAGTTAATCATGTCACTCTGGTCAAATAGTTTTCAATCTTTTATAGAGGTACCATCATTTTTGTCCAGGCCTGTTTCATTAGTTTGTTTTTTTAAATAATTATGTAAATCAACAATTCAAAAGTAATGGCTGTTTTTGATTATTTAATTTTCAATAAATTTTTATTTATTGTTACTTTTGTGAGTTTCAAGTGATTTCAGTGAGAATTGTGGGTTTTTCCTTCTTTAACTGAGGGGTACCAACAATTTTGTCCACGTGTGTATAAAGCTTTCTCGGTGAACAATTATTTTATTGACACATGTAGAACACTGATGGAATATGAACGATATTTGGCGATTACACCCTGTCCTGTCCTGATGTCCTCATAGGAGTGAAGCTGAGAGTAGCGTAGGATCTCCCCCGATGCCATTTAGGGTGCGCACATACGGATGAGAAGAGGAGAAAGATGTCACCTAATCATATTTAACAGGAAAACATGTCTGCAGTTCAGTACTTAATCAAATTTAACCCGAAAACAACAGCAAAAACAGTAAACGTACAACAGAAAACCCGTCAAGTGGCCACAGAGTGAAACGTAAGTCGCGCGTTCACGCGAAGGGGGAGTCAGATTTTTCTGGGGAGTGTGAAAATTCTACAACACGTAATCCTCCAGTTCGGCCTTGTGTAGCGTTAGCTGCTTGTCCCGCTGCAGCGACTTGGAAGTTTGCAAGTCTGAAAAGTTGACTCATCTCACTTTCCACAGTGCTGTGAGTAAAGTTTGGTGCAGATAAACCTGTCGCCTGCTGCTCAAGCGATGACGATAATATGTGACCGTTTCTGGGGATGACTAAATGTTTCTTAAAAACCCCAATGGCTTGCTGAAGCGCTTGGGACTCCTCTCCACCTGCCATGGTAACCGTTACCTGAACATCACCGCCCACTTGACCTTTTCAGCCAATCACAGCGCAAAAAACGATGGACTTCCTTTTCCACTATTCTCTCTTGCACATACATACATTCTCCTCTCACACACCTACATTCTCCTCTTACATACATACATTCTTCTCGTACATGCATATATTTTCTTTGTACATATACATATATGCCTATTTATTTAGGAGAATGTATGAATGTGAAAGGAGAATGTGTGTACGTGCAAGTGTGACAATATATGCATGTGAGAGGAGAATGTGTGTGCATGAGTGAAAATGTATGTATGTGAAAGTAAAATGTGTGTGTGCATGAAAATTAAAATATATGTATGTGAAAGAAGAATGTATGTGTGTGAAAGGAGAATGTATGCATGTAAGAGAGTGAAAATATATGTGTGTGAAAGGAGAATGTATGTATGTGAAAGGAGAATGTATGCATGTAAGAGAGAGAAAATATGTGTGTGAGAAAGGACGAGAATGAATTAAGTCTTGTATGGCCCCTCATAGATTTAAGCATCTCTCATATCTGTATGTATGTTCACCATGTGTGCTCTGCTGCCGTACCATCTCTTCTGGTATTGTGGAAGGTTTCAGTGCCCTTTCACTTGCATGATATAGCAATGCCCTCTACAGGAGAAACAGTAGTACCTCTACCTCTTTCGATCCACTAACACTGCTTTCATCCCACTTCAATGTCTGCCTGCTCACATACTGAATAACACAGACACATTATATTTAGATGAATAGATCTATCACTGGATCTAGCATAGTGGGAAAAATGCCTTTATTTCAAATTAGTGGTTTGTGACCTTAAAATCTTTGAGTCCTATCAGTGTCCACTATGATAAGAAAATCAGCGCTGTTCACACATTTTTAAGATGACATATTTTGCCAATTACCAAAATTTTTAAAATTTGCAAGTGTTGCTAGTCATAGCAATTGAATTTCCATACCTCTAGTTTTCATTCGAGACTACAATCACTCAGCCAGTGATCAGACTCCGTCCATTCCTTCTGCAGTATTGCTGTAGTAACTCCAGCCCGAGTCTAGCACCTGAGATGACATCTTAACCCAAGAAAAGACTTATTAATACAGACGAGACATCATTTGCTTCAAGGCTTTTACCTTGAAGGAGGAAAATATATTTGGAAAATAACCCATCACTGCCTCTAAGTGGTAAATGTAAGACCTTTATACAAGTCTTGAGATGGAAATGATTTGCAAAACACATGCTGCTTCTACTTTCAAATGATGTACTTGAAGTACAGAGCACCCTAATGGTTTTCAGGAAATGCCACTTTTGTGCAGGAGTGCTGTTAAATTTGTGTGCGAGTATGTGTGCTTTTTATCAAAAGATAACCTTCTCTCCTCACCTCCCCTCTCTTGTGCATTAGAGGAAAAGTGTGTGTTGCCTATAGGTGGTGTCGGTGCATCGGGAGATCGTTGCGTGTGCGTGTGACCGTGCTCCGATAGCGTGTCAGAGTGAATTAGTCTCTGTGTGGCGTCGGCCTGGCACACACGGCTGTCTGCCCTCTGCCCACCACCCCACATATGTGCCCCAGATTAAAATGAATAACCAGCGCTGCCAATCATGCTTTAATCACAATAACTCTGCATTTAGGGTGTGTGGGGAGGTCACAGGCACCTGGGCCCCAGGATGGCCAATCTGGAGCAACTAATAAGGGAGCTTGCACAACCGTGTGTGTGGGTGTGTCCCTGGTGGACTCATTTTGAGTGTTAGTGGTGGCAGCTGCTCAGGTGAGCCCCAGAGGCTGACAGGAGGAGTCCAAAATTTGAAAGAAAAAAAGTGCAGCCAAACACACCAAACAGCTGGAAGAGATGTGCAAGATAGGTTAGTGTGTCCACTTTGTGCATCTGTCTCAATGTGGATCAATTTGTATGAAGAATAATAGGTGACACAGAGTTAGCAGATCAGATATTCAAAAGCAGAGGGATACTATATCCATATTGCAATTTTCAAAAAGAGCCAAAGTGATTTTGGAGATTGCTTAGCATTCAATACATTTATTTCCCCCGTCGTCTATGTAGTTAACCTGAAAGAAAAACAACACCCAGAGGGAGGCTGACAGTCTGTCCAGAACCATAAGTGTATTTTGAATGTTTCATGCCCATCAATGAATCGAAATTTGTACAAATTATCCTTGTAAAATAGCATGTCATTGTAATGTGAAAAAAGTATTAGAATCTGACTTTCATTAAAATTAGGGTTAGCAGCATGTTTGTTGGCATTGCTGGGGAAAAAAGTTTACACTAACCTTTCAGTATATTGTCACTCAAGGGGGCTGACAGAAATATAGACTTCTGAATCTCCTCCCAGCTCAGTTTTCAAGCTTTAGAAAATCTTGAAAGTGACAGGCAATTTTAGATGATCAAGGGGCTTTTCACTGAGCAGATGAGATCATACAATTTGGCAACAAAGTCCATTAGCTTGACTATTTTTGCTTAGTTTAGCACCATGTTTTACTCATTAGGCCAGCTACGACAGTTGTGTCAATCTCAACAATTTTAAGGATTTCATTGCTCCAAAATCCTACAATTTGATGTCATGTATCAACTATAGTACGCAGTTGTGGACTAGTGGCTCACAGGGTAATGGTAAACCCAGTTTTAGATGCTGTTGCTTAGAGACACTAAGCTGGAAATTTGTGCATGAATGTAAAAAACCCTTCCTCTGAGAATAACAAAGGATGTACTTCCTCCCTGAAGTGTGGTCACATTGTGGTGACACTGCTTCTTTTATACATAGACATATCTTGTGAAAACAAGAAAACAATAAAGGAACATATGTCAGGCCTTGAGAAACTGGCAGCCACATGTCCTGCAGGCTGCACAAATGAAGAGTGATGTTTGACAAATGAACACTGGATTGTATGCATTAATTAGCCTCTTGGTGTTGGCACCTTGTAACAACTAGAGTCTGGCAATCACAATGCTGATCAGAGCTCCAAGGAGAGAGAGAATGTAAACAAGATTATGTACTACATAAATAAAAAAATACATTGAAACAACAGTCATACTAATTCTTTGTACTTTCTATGAAACAAAGAAGAGTTACAATGATTAGGCAGCTCAGAGTTTGTTATGGGAAATGTGACTAGTCACAGTAATCAAACAAAAAATATTAAGTGGATAAAAATAACCACAGATTGGCAAAAACAATTTAAAAAAATTGACAGGAAATGATGATAGATGTTGAAATGTGTTCACTCCACAGCATTTCATAATGTCACCTAGAAAGTGGTAAGGACAACAAATTTTCCAGAAATTTCTCAATTTCTTGACAAAATCAATTTTCACAGCAGAGCTTTTCCAGTGAAAGAATACAATTTCAGTAAGTTGATGAAAATAGCACAGAGTAATTTGCTGAACTTGCAGCTTTACTAACTTCATAGACTTTTGCAGTCAGTTTCTGTTTTTTGTACAACTTCAACATTGCCGCTTTTGGTTATTCTGATCACTCTCATTGCAGCATTTTCACAAAAAATTAATTAATTTGTATAAACTCGAAAAAAGACAACTCTTATTCACTGCAGTGAAATGTATTTTTTCACAACTTTATTAACATTTATTCTCTCTGATTTAATTTTTTCCACAACACATTTTTTAAAAACAAGTTTTGTCATTGTCAGATACTGATATAAAATGATCATATCCAAGGTTGCACAACCTTGAATGACTTATAAGTAATAATATATAAAATGACAAATATGCTATTTATATTGTAGCATAGCCACAGATATTTTCAGGAATAAAAAATATGCATCACTTGAGGCATCAGACTAATAACAGGTCAGTCAAACTCTGGCTGGATTGTGAGTAAAATATTAAAAGGATCTCAAGGTGATTCCTTGATCATCTTAAACAATGGTTATAAATCAATACGGAGCATCAAGCAGCAGAATCGGGAACATTTACATTAGCAACATTCATCTCTGTGTGAGCCTCCCTGAGGTGCTGTTTTTGAACACTGTAACGAACCCCATAGGCAAAATATATGATCATTCCTGTGGAAGACACATTATGGCATTCACTGTTCTGATTTTTAGGTTATTATCTCCAAATTATGCAGTTTTGGAACAAAAAAAGGTATATCAAGAAGTTGAAAACAAAAGGTTCTTACCAACTGCCATCCAAACAGCATAGCTAATCCATGGTTCTCCGTCCAGTTGAACCATCAGGTAGGTATTGATGAAAATACTCAAAACAGGAATTACAGGAACACCAGGAACCTACAGAAAGATTGATTATCCATGTTAAAACGAGTAGTTTGTCATTTTAGTAATCATGTAATTTTACTTTCTCGTCAAGTCTTACATGAAAAGACTGATTCGAATCTTGTGCCTGTATGCTAAATAGCCTGCATCTGTTCAGTACAAAGACTCTAGAGTTTGCTTTACCCAAGATAACAAAATATCCTATTCAGCAATTCTGAAACTCACTGATCAACACCTTATACACACGTGGACAAAATTGTTGGTACCCCTCAGTTAAAGAAGGAAAAACCCACAATTCTCACTGAAATCACTTGAAACTCACAAAAGTAACAATAAATAAAAATTTATTGAAAATTAAATAATCAAAAACAGCCATTACTTTTGAATTGTTGATTAACATAATTATTTAAAAAAACAAACTAATGAAATAGGGCTGGACAAAAATGATGGTACCCATAACTTAATATTTTGTTGCACAACCTTTTGAGGCAATCACTGCAATTAAACGATTTCTGTATTTGTCAATGAGCGTTCTGCAGCTGTCAACAGGTATTTTGGCCCACTCCTCATGAGCAAACAGCTCCAGTTGTCTCAGGTTTGATGGGTGTCTTCTCCAAATGGCATGTTTCAGCTCCTTCCACATATGTTCAATGGGATTCAGATCTGGGCTCATAGAAGGCCACTTTAGAATAGTCCAACGCTTTTCTCTCAGCCATTCTTGGGTGTTTTTGGCTTTGTGTTTTGGATCGTTGTCCTGTTGGAAGACCCATGACCTGCGACTGAGACCAAGCTTTCTGACACGAGGCAGCACATTTCTCTCCAGAATGCCTTGATAGTCTTCAGATTTCATCGTACCTTGCACACTTTCAAGACACCCTGTGCCAGATGCAGCAAAGCAGCCCCAAAACATTACTGAGCCTCCTCCATGTTTCACCGTAGGGACAGTGTTCTTTTCTTCGTATGCTTGGTTTTTGAGTCTATGAACATAGAGTTGATGTGCCTTACCAAAAAGCTCCAGTTTGGTCTCATCTGTCCAAAGGACATTCTCCCAGAAGCTTTGTGGCTTGTCAACATGCATTTTTGCAAATTCCACTCTCGCTTTTTTATGAGTTTTTTTCAGCAGTGGTGTCCTCCTTGGTCGTCTCCCATGAAGTCCACTTTGGCTCAAACAACGACGAATGGTGCGATGTGACACTGATGTACCTTGGCCTTGGAGTTCACCTTTAATTTCTTTGGAGGTTGCTCTGGGCTCTTTGGATACAATTCGAACGATCCGTCTCTTCAATTTGTCATCAATTTTCCTCTTGCGGCCACGTCCAGGGAGGTTGGCCACTGTCCCGTGGGTCTTGAACTTCTGAATAATATGAGCCACTGTTGTCACAGGAACTTCAAGCTGTTTAGAGATGGTCTTATAGCCTTTACCTTTAAGATGTTTGTCTATAATTTTTTTTCAGATGTCCTGGGACAATTCTCTCCTTCGCTTTCTGTTGTCCATGTTCAGTGTGGTACACACCTTTTCACCAAACAGCAGGGTGACTACTTGTCTCCCTTTAAATAGGCAGACTGACTGATTATGAGTTTGGAAACACCTGTGATGTCAATTAAATGACACACCTGAGTTAATCATGTCACTCTGGTCAAATAGTTTTCAATCTTTTATAGAGGTACCATCATTTTTGCCCAGGCCTGTTTCATTAGTTTGTTTTTTTAAATAATTATGTTAATCAACAATTCAAAAGTAATGGCTGTTTTTGATTATTTAATTTTCAATAAATTTTTATTTGTTACTTTTGTGAGTTTCAAGTGATTTCAGTGAGAATTGTGGGTTTTTTCTTCTTTAACTGAGGGGTACCAACAATTTTGTCCACGTGTGTAGTTGCCTTGTTCAACCCTATTGTAACAACTAAAAAAAATCTAATTTATGGTGTCTGTACCTCAAACAGTACCAGTACTGTTGTATCCACTCCCTTAAACTGCAGAAATTTGGACTGTATTTAACAAAAGTTCAAAGCAAAATTTACATGTAAATATTGCTTTCTATATGTAATTATCATATCCCAGTTTCTAGACAACATTTTTATCATACTTTTTTCCTAATGTAAGCTTTCATTCAGTTTAGGTTTAACCTGAGCTGGCCTCACTTCCATTGGTACCTAACGTCTTTGCCATAAACTTTCTGTGACCTCCAACAGCCCCTCAGTGATGCCCACCAACTGATCCACCTAACAAGATATCCCCAATGGAATTGGAAAAACGCAAATCCTCAAGATGCATGAAATCCTCCATTTACATCCCTCTGGTTTACCATGAAAGCAGCTTCAGTTGTGCTCTGTGGCTGTCTCCAGATGATAATGATGGCGAGGACAAGTGTCAGCACGAGGACAGCGATGAGCAG
Organism: Acanthochromis polyacanthus; assembly: GCF_021347895.1. Lineage (NCBI taxonomy): Eukaryota > Metazoa > Chordata > Actinopteri > Pomacentridae > Acanthochromis > Acanthochromis polyacanthus. The sequence goes on from NC_067127.1 coordinate 26,882,292, forward strand.
CACACTCCACAGCTCCCGTCTGCGGAGGGAGTGCACGGCCTCGGACAGCAGCACACTCAGAATGATCACCAGGAACACTAGGGAGTGACCAGAACCATCAGAGAAAACTGACAATGGACTTGCGTTTCATTTCTACATTTAAAATATCTAATAAAACACAGAATACAAAAATATCTGTATGCAAAAATGCCTCTGACTCTTTGAAAGTCTGACATTGTTAGCAGTGAGTACAGGTGGAAATGAGCAGTGTCAGTGGCTCGGAGATGAAAGCTTAACAGTTTAAAAGGATGACTCACATATAATGATGATGACTATGTTGACAATTTTAGAGGTGCGGCGAGTGGGTCGAGATGGAGGCTTGAGTAGTTCCATTACAATGAACGGTTCTGGGCTGTAGATAAAGTCATCATCTATGTACCTGTGACAAAGACCAAATTTGCTTATGCAACAGTCAGTGCTCAACTAAGTTGGCGGGATACATCATTCTGAATGAAATGGGTGTTTGTCATCATTACTGCTCTTGGATGCTTAGAAAAACGTACATAAAGGGTTTAACATTAGAAGAAATGTCTAAAAAGAATGTCTACTAAAAGTTTCTGTACGATTTGTGACATCACAACTAGTTTGGAAACCAGTCCAGTCCAAGAGACAATTTAGACTAAGACCAGGCTAAAATCCCACATATGATATAATCTGAAAAGTTGGAAATCTGGTTGACTTAGAAATATCAACCATGTTTGATCTTATTGGGTGGCCTTGATAAGTCTAGAAGCATATTGGGAGATTCCAAACTGGATCTGTAATCGCCTCACATTAACAAACAAGAAAAACACTTTGAGAGTACGGTACTCTGCTCTCTAGAACTCTAGTATTCGCTCATCATAGTTACAGTGACGCCGTGCCGCTATCTTGCAATGATACAGAAATCTTCAACAAATCCACTGATCCCGACTATAGGCCACATCACTGCCAGAATGTAATCACTTGTGTGATTTCTGACCTTCCCTGAAAATTTCATTGAAATCCGTTATTCCATTTTTAAGTAATGTTGCGAATGGACAGAGACAAAAAAACTAGTAATGGCGCTGTGCGAGCAGCAGCTGGTTACGGGAGCTCTCAACCCTATTTTCCCACTTTTCGTTTTTTCTATTGTAAATAGGCACTTTTTCTTGTTTTTCTTTAAAGTGGGTGAAGCTTTGTGCAATTGTGCACATGGGAAACACACTTATCACACTCTTATTCGGAGTAGTGCTGTTTTTTGCACTTTTTGGACTTGCGTCAGGAGAGCCCTCTGGACACAGCGGCGGTCGCTCTGAGGAACAAAGACGCTACACACGTGAGGCCCTTCTCGGCCTCCGCAGCTCATCTTCTCTCTACACGGAGAGGCCCCATGTCCCCACGGAGATATGGAGAAAAAGAAGAGGCTGCAGAGGAGGACGGCGAAAGTGCAGGACTTATTTTCCCTCTATCATCATGGGGAACGTCCTCTCCATCACTAACAAGGTAGAGGAGCTGGCCACGCTGACGCGGCTGAAGGAGCATCGCGAGTGTAGCCTCGTGTTTCACGGAGACGTGGCTGAATGGACATACACCAGACTCTGTGGTTTCCCTGAACGGATTAACACTCGTGCGCGCGGACCGGAGCGCGGTGGGAAGCGGCAAAATGTCTGGGGGAGGACTGGCTGTGTACGTGAATGAGCGGTGGTGTAACCCAGCAAACGTGCATGTGAAGGAACAGCTGTGCACGCGGGACTTGGAGATGCTTACGGTGGCGCTGCGGCCGTATTATCTACCGAGGGAGTTCTCGCACGTGATTGTGTTTTGCGTGTACATCCCACCATCAGCTCATGCAGTGACAGCGTGTGAAAGACTCCACAGTGCCGTGAGCGAAGCCTAGAGCCGCCATCCCCAGGCGCTAGTGCTGATCACCGGAGACTTTAACCACGCCTCCCTCTCTGCCTTTCTCCCTACTTTCACACAGTATGTCATGTGTCACACGCGGGGCGACAAGACACTGGACTTACTGTATGTGAATGTGGAAGGCGCCTACACCGCTGCCCCCCTCCCCCCACAGGGCCGCTCAGACCACAACCTGGTCTCATCTGCTCCCCCACTACACACCCAAGGTGAGAAGAGGACCTGTGCAGAAGAGGACTGTGAAGGCATGGACAGATGAGGCCAGTGAGAGACTCAGAGACTGTTTCCAGACCACAGACTGGAGCGTGCTCTACAGTCTTCACGGAGATGACATCGATGGCCTCACGCACTGCATCACAGATTACATCAACTTCTGCGTGGACAGCACTGTGCAAACTCAGAGGGTACGGTGCTTCTCCAACAACCACTCTTGGGTCACCCCTGAGCTCAAAGCCCTCCTGAACCAGAAGAAATGGGCTTTCATCTCAGGGGACAGAGAGGAGCAGAAGAGAGTGCAGCGAGAACTCCAGTGGCGGATCAGACGGGCCAAGAAGGACTATGGGAAGAAGCTGGAGGAGAAGCTGGAGCAGAACAACGCGCGGGACATGTGGAGAGGACTTAAAGGGGAACTTCAGTTTTTTTCAACCTGGGGTCTGTTTCCATATGTAATTTCATACATGTGAGTGATGGAGAAATGAATTTTCGACATAGCTCCAGTATTTAGCCAGGCAGGCAGCTTAGCAGCTCAGCTAGCAGCTCGGCTAGCAGCTCGGCTAGCAGCTCGGCTAGCGAAAAGTATGGGGCAGCTAGAAACCAAATCTCGTTGCGCGATTTCGGGAGCTCTCGCACGATTTCAGAATGAGATTTGGTTTCTCGCGTCCTGAGATTTGGATACAGACCACAACAAAGAGCGATCGCCAGGTAATGTGGAGGTTTTCGTTCACTTCTCATCTCTAGTATGTTGTGGGACACTCATTGAGACTATCTGAGCCGGTCAGTGTGGGGCAAAAGCACGTTAGGGCGGACTTTGATGCAGGGGGGCAAGTTGCCCCATACTTTTCGCTAGCCGAGCTGCTAGCTGAGCTGTCTGCCTGGCTAAATACTGGAGCTATGTCGAAAATTCATTTCTCCATCACTCACATGTATGAAATTACATATGGAAACAGACCCCAGGTTGAAAAAAAACGAAGTTCTGCTTTAAGAACATTTCTGGACATGGACAGAGTGCCAGAGGGACAGCTGAAGTGTTACTTCAACAGATTTGACTCTCCCCCCACCCCCTCTGCCCCCCTCTCTGCTCCCCCCTCTTCACACATCCCCAGCCCAGCGGACTCTCCCCTTCCTGGGACACCTTCACCAGCCCCCCATTCACCCACACGGACTATTCCCACCCCCTGCAGCCCAACTCACTCCCCCCTCTCCTTCACACCGGACCAGGTTAGGAGAGAGCTGAAGCGACTGAAGCAGAGGAAATCTGCAGGACCAGACGGCATCAGTCCCAGGCTGCTGAGGACCTCTGCCACCTCTACAACCTGAGCCTCAGCCTGGAGCGGGTCCCCGTCCTGTGGAAGACCTCCTGTGTGGTCCCGGTTCCTATAACAGCACACGCCAAGGAACTGGCCCACTACAGACCTGTCGCCCTCACCTCCCACCTCATGAAGACCATGGAGAGGCTCCTCCTCCACCACCTCCGCTCAGTGGTGAGCTCCGACCTGGACCCGCTGCAGTTCGCCTACAGGCCCAACATGGGGGTAGAAGACGCTCTCATCTACCTGCTGCAGCGAGCGCTCACTCACCTGGAGAGCACCAGCAGTGCTGTGAGAGTCATGTTCTTTGACTTCTCCAGCGCCTCCAACACCATCAGGCCGGCGCTGCTGCGGGGGAAGCTGGAGGACGCGGGAGTGGATGGACATCTCGCTGCCTGGACCATTGACTACCTCACTGACCGTCCACAGTACGTGCAGCTGCGTGACTGTGAGTCAGAGGTGGTACTCTGCAGCACGGGGGCGCCCCAGGGCACCGTCCTCTCGCCCTTCCTCTTCACCATCTACGCCTCGGACTTCACCTACAACACGGACAGCTGCCATCTCCAGAAGTTCTCCGATGACTCCGCCATTGTGAGCCGTGTGTCCGAGGGGAACAAGCTGGAGTATCGGTCGGTCATCATGGACTTTGTGGACTGGTGTGTGCGCAACCATCTGTGCCTCAACACCAGTAAGACGAAGGAGATGGTGGTCGACTTCAGGAGAAGGACACTCCCACATCCACCAGTGAACATCCAGGGGCAGGACATTGAAACAGTGGACAGTTTCAAATACCTGGGTGTTCACCTCAACAATAAACTGGACTGGTCCCACAACACTGATGCTCTGTACAAGAAGGGCCAGAGTCGCCTCCACCTTCTGAGGAGGCTGAAGTCTTTCGGAGTGTGCAGACCTCTACTAAGGACTTTTTATGACACTGTGGTAGCCTCTGCTTTCCTCTACGCTGTCGTCTGCTGGGCCCCGGCAGCACAGAGCGGGACATGAAGAGACTGAACAAGCTGACCAAGAGGGCCAGCTCTGTCCTGGGCTGCCCACTGGACTCTGTGATGAAGGTGGGCGAGAGGAGGATGTTGGCCAAGCTCTCATCCATCATGGACAACAGCTCCCACCCACTGCAGTGGACTGTAGTGGAGCTGAGCAGCTCCTTTAGCACGAGACTCAGACACCCTCAGTGCAAGAAGGAGCGCTACCGCAGGTCCTTCATCCCCACTGCCATCAGACTGTATAACACTACTGTGTAGTTGTTATTATGTGCAATATCTTATTTTATAACAATGTATATAAGAAAAGTATTCTATCTTATAACAATGTATATAAGAGTTATCTTGTACTTGCACCTTTCATGACTTTTTGCACACCTGTTTGTTCCTAAGAGCTCTGTAACGGTAAATTTCTCCTTTGTGAGATCAATAAAGTCTATCTATCTATCTAGAGACAGACAGACAAACCAATGCCGATCATCAGTTGACTCCGCAGCATTCCTTGGTGGAGTAGTAATCTAGGCTGAACATGGGTTCAGACCAAGATCGAAGGTCAGATTTCTCTGTCGGGAGGATGAAAAATGGCCTGAATCTCTGGCAGCATGAGCCCTGATTAACGATTTTAATTGATTTTAAGCAGTACTATTAGTCAAAGCAGAGTATTCTAGCTACTTTCTCAGGATGCTGTGAGTGAATCTTTAAAACAATCTTCTAAAAAAAGGTGGCATATTTACATAAATTAATATGTTGTTATTATACGCTATACGTACCTCAGTTTGAGAATACACACTGCAACAAGACTGTATGCAAAGATGGTCCCAATAGAACTCATGTCTACCAGTGCCTTTAGGTCAAATAACAGCACCAAGAAAGCTGTAAAAGACATCCAAATACAGTGTAAGTCAGAGACCAAACAGAAGTCTACAATTTGACATGCAATGTATATACTGAATATACAATGTTTATAGTATAGTAACACCAATTAAAGTTCACCTGACATTTTGTCAGCTTGTTTACATTAATGGAAAATAATGATTTTTGGGGGGCTGACATCTGCTTGGTTTTCGTGACAGACAGCTCAGCTATATATTATGGCCAGTTCATGATTTTTGTTTTCACATAGGAGAAATTTCATCATGTCCATGGGAGTCTGAGTGCACCCCTGTGTGCAGCCCAAGGCCTCAGACCATGTGCTTACTGTGTGGACAGTTCATGCAAAATGTGCATGTGTCAAGAAAGAAAATTGTATGTTAGCTTCAAACACAACATAGATGTCATGTTTGTATAGTGTTTCGCATGCTGCTCCTGGACTTGTTAAGAGCTTGCTAACAGCATTTTATTTTTTCATGTCCAGATAAAAACTATGAAATGATTTCAGGGAGTTTACATAATTTCTTCTCGCTCCCATGTGCACAACAAGCCAACATATTGCTGACTTAGTGTTATGCCCACTGCCCGGCCGAAAAATAAAGTCGCACACTCTAATATTTTGTTGGACTGCCTTTAGCTTTGTGCATGGCACTAATTCGCTGTGGCATCATTTTAAAAAGCTTCTGCAATGTCCAAAGATACATTCATTTTCACCATGATTTTAAACTGGTCATGGGAGAGTTGGACTGCTGTGCAAAGTCTTCTCCAGTACATCCCAAAGATTCTCGATGGGGCTGAGGTCTGGACTCTGTATAGGCCAATCCATGTGTGAAAATGATGTCTCATGCTCCCTGATCCACTCATTCACAATACGAGCGACATGAATCCTGGCATTGTCATCTCGGAATATGTCCGTGTGTGATAGTCATGAATGAATATGTCACAAGAAAAACAAACAGTTACACCAACCTGAAGAGGGTTCTGCAGGATTAAAATATTGCTGTATACTGTTGTTAAAATTATCATTTAGAACCTGTTAAATATACTGTAGTTAAAATTGTGTAATATGTTGTAAAAAACATGCCAAAACTTTGAGAGACTACATGAATATTGAGGGATCTGTGAGCCAAGAGGTTGCCAGGATCTGCGATCCGCTTGTTTAGACTTGATCGTGTTTGATTGCTTGTGCCTGCCGGAGCCGGAAGGCAGAACCGTCCGCCACTGTGCGCCATTCGGACTGGAGTTGCCGAAGGAGCATTACATTGTGTGCGCTGCTCTTTTTCATCCGCTTCTGCAGGCCGTAACATTTTGGAGGCACCGTTGGGATTGGATGTGATGAGGGCCAGCTGTCCAGGATAGACGTCCAGATCATCATTCAAACCCTCCCCCTACACCGACAGCCAAGGTGGATGAAACTGCATGGTGGTTCAACAACTGCGTGGAGAGACTTGCAGGCAAGCTGAGGTCAACCGCTGGTGCCAGGAGAGCTGCATCGTCTACTCTACAAAGAGAACGTCCTACATCACACAGATTCTGTCCACTGGTCAGAGATGGAGATGGATTCTTCAGAGAGAGAAGACTTAAAACTGGAAATTGGAGGAGCACTGTATACACTGACAAGAGATGCTTTGGTTGAAGTTTGTGACTTCCTAACTATTGCTGGGCCAAAGTTTGAAAAAGTATCAGGAAAAAGTCATTCATCGCTAATTTCACATGTCACGAGATACTTAGAGAAGAACTGGATAACCTTGAGGATCAAGGGATGGCGGAATTACTGACTTTAAAAGATAAAATTGCTGAGTTACAACAAGCTGCTGAACTTAATGTGCTAGAACAAGTAGCTGATGATGCTAAACAGACAGATGTGGAGCCACACCAGGTTATGCAACCTCCAGAGGGAGAACGGTTGCAAAAAGAGATAGAAAAATTACAGGTTGCATTAGCATTGTCACTCCAAGAGAAAGCAAATCAAACCAGTGGGGCCAAACAGGCAGTGAGTGAGGAGAGTAGTAGTAATCGAAAAGACCATGTTCCTCCTCAACCGACGCCACAACCTCGCCTGTCATTACAGTGGGGCAGGGAATTCAAATTATCAGGCCAGGTTGGAGAACCAGGACAAAGAGACAAACTCACATTTTCTAGTCTAGCACATCAAATTGAGCAAGGCATCAGCAAAGGATTTCCTGACATAGAAATAGTCGATGCAGTGATTCGAGCAATTGCACCAGGCTTACAACTGCGCAGCTACCTAGAGGGCAAAACAAACTTGACGTTACCTACCCTGAGGAGAATTCTAAGGTCCCATTACCAAGAAAAAGGTGCAACAGAATTGTACAAACAACTCACTTCAGAGGTCCAAAGCAGCAAAGAAACCCCACAACATTTCCTGATACGAGCCCTGGACTTGAGACAAAAAATCCTGTTTGCATCACAGGAAGCAGAATCTGGTCTCAAATATGATCCTGTCCTTGTGCAGAGTATGTTCCTTCATACTGTCCTCACAGGCCTGCAAAATGATAGTATTCGAAGTGACCTTCAACCATACCTGCAACAAACAACAACAAGTGATGAACTGCTCCTTGAGAAACTGAACATTGCCTGCGCAAATGAAGCAGAGAGACAAAACAAAAAGAAACTACTTGCCCAACAACGAACAATGTCAGTGCACTTAGTCCAGTCTAATGACACACCTGCAGATAAAAAAAAGGAAAAACCCAAATTTGGAACTCACCAGCAAAACCCAGTCTGAGGTACTAAACGAACTGAAAGAAATGCGTTCTGACATCGCAGCGCTGAAAACCCTAGGTGCTGAAGTTGCACAAATCAGAGAGGCCATTAGGCAACCTAACTCAGCACAGACGCAGTACATACCTTCATCTGTTGCACAGGAATGCAGTCCTCCCCAGTTTCAGTATCCACCGCAGAGTTGCTGGCCTCCCCCAGGACCAGGACGAAGAGGAGATACTGCTCAATACCAACAGAGGTTTGCACCACAGTACCAGTATCATACTCTGAGTCGTGCACGCCTGAGAAAATGTTTTGGCTGTCAGCATAGTGGAAGTGACTATTGCACTCATTGCTACAGATGTGGCAGTACTGAACATTTCCTTGCTGGCTGTAGAATGAGAGGAACTAGAAAAGACAAAGAGAGTTTGTTAAACGAAGGAGGGTTACCCCCACGGGACAGGGAGTAACCGGCAAAAGCAGAATGTCCCAACAGAACTGCTCACACTGTGGTGTCTCTGGAGAAGACAGAGTATTCAAAAGATGTGCATCCTGTAAAAAAGACAATTACTGCTCCAAAATCTGTCAAGTTGAACACTGGCCAAAACACAGAAAAAAAAATGCAATGAACATCTTCATCCACAGGGAAACCAGCACTCTCGTCCAAGAGTAAATGTCACCCACACCAAGAAAGAAGACAGCCGATCCTGTCTTGTTGATTTGGTAGGAAGACAGTGTGTGGTTGATTGCTATATACAAGGCCATAGAACTCAAGCATTATGGGACACAGGCTCTCAAGTCTGCATTGTTGATGAGAAGTGGATTAAGAGACATTTGCCACTAGAAAAACTAAGAGATGTGTCTGAGTTACTTGACGCACCAGATGACTTGAAAATCATAGCTGCCAATGGACAGAACATGCCCTACAGAGGTTTCATTGAGGTCACATCTGGATTAGCTGCAGATGATTCTGATGCCAAAGAACTTATTGTCCCCATGTTAGTGATGAAGGGAGGCAGCCTCTCACAACCAATCTTAGGTTTTAATGTCATTGAACGAATAGTGAAAACCAGCACCATAGAACCGCTTGATGCCAACAGAACAGAACAGTTGCATGAAACACTGAGAGCAGCTTTCCCGATCCTTCAGAGAGACAGTGTTTCAGCTTTCATTGAACTAGTGACTACAGAACAGTCATGTGACTATGTTGTCAAGACAACAAAAGAGAAAGTCATCATACCAAAGCACACCTCTGTTCAGATTGAATGTAAAGTGCAGACACCACCACTGAAGAAAGACACTACACTTCTCTTTGAGCCAGACATAAATCCTCAGTGGGCAGAAGGCCTTGAGTTTTGTGAGACTGTTGTAAAGCTCAGATGTGGTGTTTCACCATACATTGTACTTAGTGTGCAAAATCCAACCGACCATGATATTGAGTTGTTAGGAAAAACTATTGTGGGTACTTTACAGCAGGTCCAGGCTGTGTATCCAGCAACCATTTTGGAGAAATCTGATCATTGTCCCCCAGTGTCAGTGAGTAATGTGAATGTTGAAAGTGAGCAAGCAACTAATACTCAGTGGGATCCACCAGTCAACTTGAGTCACCTGAGTGAACCTGAGAGAGTAGTGGTGGAGAACATGCTTCGAGATGAATGCTTCTCCTTTTCCAAATCAGATGATGACATTGGATGCATTAACAAGTTGAAGTTGAGCATGTCATTAAAGGATATGGACCCTGTAGCACGCACCTATTTGTCAGTGCCAAAACCACTATACAAAGAAATGAAAGAGTATCTGCACAATCTCATTGCACAAGGATGGGTGAAGAAATATAACTCACCTTATGCCTCACCAGTCGTGTGTGTGAGAAAAAAAGATGGCAGCCTACGTCTTTGTATAGACTATAGAGAACTAAACAAAAAGACTCATCCGGACAGACAACCAATCCCTCGAGTGCAGGACATTCTTGACAGTCTTGGTGGTAACTCATGGTTCTCATTGTTGGACCAAGGAAAGGCCTACCACCAAGGATTCATGGATGAAGACAGCAGACCTTTGACAGCATTTGTAACTCCATGGGGCCTGTACGAATGGATAAGGATTCCATTTGGGCTAATGAACGCACCTGCAGCCTTCCAGCGGTGTATGGAGGAGTGTTTGGAGGAAGTGCGAGACAACATCTGCGTCCCCTATCTGGATGACACACTTGTGTATAGTCAGTCATTTGAGGATCACGTGGACCATGTTCGTAGAGTGCTCCAGCTGTTGAGGAAGTATGGAATCAAGCTTAAGCCCAGCAAGTGTGAACTGTTTAAACATGAGGTCCGCTACCTGGGAAGAGTTGTTTCAGCCGAAGGCAGTAAAATCGATCCAGCTGATACCATCGCTGTGAGAGCCTTGAAAGATAAAAGACCAAGCAATGTAGGAGAGCTGCGAGCTGTCATGGGCCTGTTAAGCTATTATAGGCAATACATACAGAACTTCTCTCGTATTGCTGGACCACTTTATGATTTGTTGAAAGGGACAGCAGAAGACAACAGTGGGCCACAAAACAGGATGAACACACGACGAGCTATAGGAAAGACTAAAGGAGTGCCGTCTCACAAACCCATTCTGTGGACTGAAGAACATCAATGTGTACTGGAGCGGCTGATAGACTGCCTGGTGGAGCCACCAATCCTTGGGTTCCCAGATTTCTCAAAACCCTTTGTCCTCCACACTGATGCCTCAAACCATGGTCTTGGAGCAGTCCTGTATCAGCATCAGAATGATAAACTCCGTGTGATAGCCTCTGGCTCTCGAACATTAACTGCTTCTGAAAAGAATTACCATCTGCAGTCAGGAAAATTGGAATTTCTTGCTTTGAAGTGGGCGATCACCGAGAAATTCAGGGATTACCTGTATTATGCACCTACCTTTACTGTGTTCACTGACAATAATCCACTGACCTATGTCCTGTCAAGTGCTAAACTCAATGCAACTGGGTGCAGATGGGTCGCTGAGCTTGCGGACTTCCACTTTACCATTCGATATCGCCCTGGTAAAGAGAATGTGGATGCTGACAGTCTGTCAAGAATGCCTCTGAATATTGAGGAGATGATGGGTCAGTTTACTGAAGAGTTAGCATCGGACTGTGTGTCAGCGATAACACAAGCTGTCAAGTCACAAGAATCGAGGTCATCACGAGTTTGCCCAGAGGTTTGTTCTCTCCAGTGTTCAGCAGCCAGTGGTGAGACACCCAAACCATTTTCTGTTACTGAGATCCGACATGCACAGCGAGATGACCAGGCTATCGGTCCAGTAATGCAGTGTAAAATCAGAGACAAAAAGCCATTAGGACATGAGTCTAATGCCCTCAGTATGCAAAGTAAATGTCTCCTGCGTGAGTGGGAGAGACTTCATGTTAATGAAGATGGTGTTCTCCACAGAAAGACAGCGAACAAAACACAGCTAGTCTTACCTGAGAAATATAAAACCACTGTACTCCAGCAGCTGCATGATGAGATGGGTCATCAAGGGATTGAACGAACAACATCACTGATCAGGGATAGATTCTTTTGGCCTTACATGCAGAAAGAAATTGAACACTATGTGGCAAGAACTTGTACATGTTTGAAGCAGAAGACACCATGTAAAGAAACAAGAGCCCCTCTCACCAGTATTGTCACCACGCAGCCATTTGAACTAATGTCAATAGATTTTCTCCACTTGGACAAATGTAAAGGTGGTTACGAGTACATATTGGTAGTTATTGATCATTTTACTCGTTTTGCACAGGCTTATGCCACCACCAACAAGTCTGCTAAAACAGTTGCTGATCGGATATTCAATGACTATGCCTTAAAGTTTGGACTGCCAGCTCGCATACATCATGACCAAGGCGGTGAATTTGAGAACCAGCTTTTGGCTCAGCTAAAAAAGAACTGTGGCGTGCTAGGATCGCGAACAACACCCTATCACCCCCAGGGAAATGGGCAAGTTGAGCGCTTTAATCGCACATTGTTGCAAATGTTAAAGACATTAACTGACAAACAGAAGACAAACTGGAAAGAATCCTTGAACAAGCTGATCTATGCATATAACTGTACACGATCTGAGGTAACAGGTTTCTCCCCTTTTTACCTTCTCTTTGGGAGGTCTCCAAGGTTACCTATTGATGTCTTGTTTGGCCTCACCACTGAGACAGGGAAAACAGACCATCAAACATACATGGAGAAATGGAAACATGAAATGCAGGACGCGTATGACATAGTACAAGCGAATGCAAAGAAGTCAACAGAAAGAAGTAAAAGACATTATGATGGGAAGGTGAGGAGCTCAGTATTGTATCCTGGTGATCATGTCCTTGTTAGAAACCTGACACCAAGAGGAGGCACTGGGAAGCTTCGTAATCATTGGGAAGAGAATATCTATGTTGTGATCCGCAAGGTTGGAGAAGACATCCCAGTCTATGAAGTTAAACCTGAGCAGGGAAGAGGGAGATCAAGAATCATGCATCGCAACCTGTTACTGCCATGTGATCACTTACCTGTAGAAATCCAGCCAACAACAGTGAAACAACAGAAAAGGATGACAGAAACAGTCTCAGAAAATGTGAATGATGGAGAGGAAGAAAATGAAGATGAATGTGTGTACTATTACAGACCAGTAGTACAGCCTCAGGTGCCCATAATGGACAGGACTATTGAGCCTGCTGATATGCAGGAAGACAGTGACCGAGAAATGACACTGTTAAGTGCTGATAGGCCGCTGATTGAAGAAAGGCCCACAAATGAGTCTGAGATACAGCAGGATGAAAATATGCTGCAAGTGGATGGAAATCAAAGTGAAGATGAACAGCCAGTTGAAAGAGCCCAGGATGAGATTCCAGAATCCCCATATTCAGGTCTTGGTGATGGTAATAGAGAATCAGGACATCAGTTACCAAGAAGAGAAAGGCGACCCCCTAAAATCTTCACCTATGACCAACTAGGAACCCCAGTATGTTACAGTGCTGCACATGCAAATGAGATGCCTTGTCAGTATCAACCTATGCCATACAGACAAGTTCAACCAATGACAATGTGGACAAATCCTTTTCAGTTTTATCAACCCCTATTTGTGCAGGGATACTAGTTACATAAAAAGCCAAAATGACTTAAATTGTTTGTTGTATTTAGTACAAGACTGCTTAACTGAGGAGAGAAGATCACAAGGCTTAGTAAAGTGATAGATAAGAGTACATGTATGTTGGTTGTTATGAAAAAACTGTAACTATGTTGCAATTACCTTCAAACTACAATTGAATATTTGGAACATAAGATTTGAGAGTGTGATGTCGGGACAACATCTAATTTTGCAGGGGAGTGTGTGATAGTCATGAATGAATATGTCACAAGAAAAACAAACAGTTACACCAACCTGAAGAGGGTTCTGCAGGATTAAAATATTGCTGTATACTGTTGTTAAAATTATCATTTAGAACCTATTAAATATACTGTAGTTAAAATTGTGTAATATGTTGTAAAAAACATGCCAAAACTTTGAGAGACTACATGAATATTGAGGGATCTGTGAGCCAAGAGGTTGCCAGGATCTGTGATCCGCTTGTTTAGACTTGATCGTGTTTGATTGCTTGTGCCTGCCGGAGCCGGAAAGCAGAACCGTCCGCCGCTGTGCGCCATTCGGACTGGAGTTGCTGAAGGAGCATTACATTGTGTGCGCTGCTCTTTTTCATCCGCTTCTGCAGGCCGTAACACGTGCCGTCAGAGAAGAAAAACTCTGTTGATGGAAAGATCTGGTCATTCAGTATACTCAGGTTGACCTCATTCTTTGGACACATAACAATACTAAACCTGACCAACCCTAGATCATAACTCTAACCCCCACAGGCTTGTAGGCACTAGCCACGATGAGTGCATCACTTCATCCACCTCTCTTCTTATGCTGATGTACCCATCACTTTGGAAGAGGCTAAATCTGGACTCATTAGAGCACATGATGAACCACATTTGTTCCTCCCAGATGATGGTTCACCACTATCCTTCCAGGTTTTCAATAATGCATTTGACAGTTCTTAACTTGATTGTAGTAGTTTCAGAAATCTCCTTAGTTGTTTTCTTTGCTTAATGCTGGCCAATCCTCAACCCGCCACCATCACAGACTCAGTTCCAGAGGAATTACTCCGCCACCGTTCACACCACAAGCACAAGGTAACACGAAGAGGCAAGAAAAAAAGTGGAGTAAGAGCCAGATTAAAGCGGGAGACATGTAAACAGCGGCCGCTCCCCTCCATTATCCTAGCCAACGTGCGCTCGCTCCGTAACAAGCTAGACGAGCTACAGGCTAACATCAATTACCTGCACGAGTACAGGACGGCTTCGATTCTAGCTTTCACGGAGACGTGGTTAAACAACAACGACTGTAACAGCCTGCTGCATATCGATGGCTTTGCCCCCACTCTGAGACTGGACAGGGACAGAGAGCTCACCGGTAAACAACATGGCGGAGGTGTCTGTCTGTACGTTAACACACGTTGGTGCTCCACCGTTGTTGTGAGGGAGAAACTGTGCTCTCCAGACATTGAACTCTTGGCTGTTTCGCTGCGCCCTTACTACCTACCTAGAGAGTTTCCACAGCTTTTTGTTATTCTGGTTTACATCCATCCCAAAGCTAATGCCGCCACTGCCACAGAACATATCATGAACTCACTGGACAACCTGGAACGCATCTCCCCCGACTCACCTAAGTTTATCCTCGGTGATTTCAATCACTGCTCCCCTGGGAAAGCCCTGAAAGGTTTTCAGCAGTACATAACATGCACCACACGCCTGGGGAAGACGTTGGACAAATGCTATGGGTCAGTTCCAGATGCATACAGGTCTGTTGCTCTCCCCCCTCTAGGCTCTGCTGACCACAGTACTGTTCTACTCATTCCAGCATACATCCCCATTATACGGAAAGCCAATAAAATCATCTGCAACATCAAGCAGTGGACCAAAGACAGCATTCTTGCCCTACAAGGATGCTTTGAGTCCACAGACTGGGATAACTTTTTAATCCCCTCCAATAACATCAGTGAACAGGTCGACACCATCTCTTCCTACATCTCTTTCTGTGTGGATAGCATTATCCCCTCCAAAACTGTCACAATATTTCCCAACAATAAACCATGGATCACCAAGGAGCTCAAAGAAACCATCAACAAGAAGAAAAGGGTCTTTTTCACTGGCTCTGAATTAGAGAAAAAAGAGGTCAACAGGGAAGTTAAGCGTGCCATAAAAGCAGCCAAGCTGAAGTATAAAAACAAAGTTGAGGAAAACTTCACACAGGGGAACCTCCGCTCAGCTTGGCAGGGCTTGAAGAACATGGCTGCTGTGAACACCACCACCAACTGCAGAAACACCATCCATGTGGACGGTAGCAGCCCTACATCTCTTCCCAACGACCTCAACTCTTTTTACACCAGGTTTGAAAGAGACAACACCGCACAGCTGGAGGAGATCAGGACCACACTCCAACCCACTGACTGCACACTGACCTTCAACAGAGAGGAGGTGACCAGAGCCCTGAGGAGGACTAAAGAGACCAGCTCCCCCGGCCCGGACAACATCTGCGGTCGTGTGCTCAGACACTGTGCAGAACAGCTGGGAGGTGTGTTTCAAACCGTCTTCCAAAACTCCCTGGACAGTAATAGAGTTCCTCAGTTGTGGAAACATTCCACAGTCATCCCCATCCCCAAGAAGAGTACAACCAAAGTACTCAATGACTTAAGACCTGTGGCCCTCACCTCTCTCGTGATGAAGGCAATGGAGAGAATCGTGAAACAACATGTCATCAGAGTAACTAACTCACAGATTGACCCTCTCCAATTCGCTTATCGTACGAGCAGAGGTGTTGATGATGCCAAAACATTCATTCTGGACACTGTACACCGTCACCTGGAACACCCAAACACTTCAGCAAGACTTCTGTTTGCTGACTTCTCCTCTGCATTTAACACCCTCCAGCCTCACATCCTGGCTCATAAACTCTCCTCCCGCTTCCACCTGGATAATCAGCTCATCCTGTGGATTCTGGACTTTTTAACCCACAGATCACAGAGGGTGCGGGTCAACAACACCTTCTCTGATGTACTTCACACCTCCACTGGTTCTCCTCAGGGCTGTGTCCTCTCTCCGCTTCTCTTCATCCTCTACACTGATGACTGCAGATCCACACAGCCCAACTCCCACCTGGTCAAGTATGCAGACGACACAGTCCTCCTGTCTCTGCTGTCAGGACCTTCTTGGTCTCACAGCTCAGTCCTCCAGGAGTTTGTGGACTGGTGTGATGACTCTTGTTTGGAGCTGAATGTTGAAAAAACCAAGGAGATGGTGGTGACCTTCTCCAACAAGCAGATGGCGCTGGCTACAGCCGTCACCACCACCATCCATGGACTGCCTGTTGAGCTTGTGGAGGAGTACAAATATCTGGGCACCATCTTTGACAGCCAGCTGAAATTCTCCTCTAACACAGAGGAGATAATCAGGAAATGTCACCAGAGGCAGTATCTCCTAAGGAAACTCAACTCATTTGGAGTAAATAAGAACATTCTCCAGACATTCTACTACTCCTTCATAGAGAGCACCATTACATTCTCCATCATCTGCTGGTTCTATTCTATCAGCCTCCAGAACAGAAACCGCCTGCAGAGGACTGTCACTGTCTGTTCCAAGATCATAGGACTTCCTCTGAGAACTCTATCTGCAGTGTATGAGCACTTAACATGCAGACTGGCGAACCGGATCATCAGTGACCCCTCACATGCTCTCTTCTCTGCATTTGAGTGGCTTCCTTCTGGTCGACGGCTTCGCTGCCCCGCATGTAGGACACAGAGGAGAAGGGCCACCTTTGTACCCAGGGCGGTCCAACTACTCAACTCATAACCACAACACCCCCCACCCACTGCCACCACCTCCCACGGACTTTAACACGGACCTCGTGAACTTTTCCATTTGCATTTTGCACTCTGCATTTTACATCTGTACTGACTTATTACTGTACCTACCTCATTGCCATTGCAACTATTCTACTTGTACTACTGACATACACTTGTATATTTGCACTAGTAAATTGTTTACCGTATTGTCATTTTAATTTTTTAGTTTTTATTTCTGTACATAGTATTTTGCCTTTATTATTATTCCATTGCACTGACTGCTCTACGTGCCTTTGAATTGCCCCTTGGGGACAAATAAAGTTTTTTGAATTGAATTGAATTGAATAATTTGACCTTTCTGAGACAGATTAGCATCCTTTCCATGACCACAGGTGTAGCGTACTAACGAGCAGAACATTCCAGAGCAACACGCAAGGATCCAAAGGCCCTTTTTCAAAACTGTAAATTTGGTAAAACATCATTTCAGGAGACAGCTAACCCAAAATTCACCTCCAAATGGAACATATGATGATTGGAGGTTTACTACTGAATGACCACTCAACACTTTTGGAGACAACAGGATGCCTCCTACCTCCCCTTGAATCTGATAAGGGTCAAAGAGTGTCGACTGTGAGGAAAACCACACCTCAGGATTAGCATTCTGACCTTCTAATCTGAATACCTAAAACACTGAACTTGTGTGCAGGAATGGATTCAGCAGTTTAAATCAGAACACTAAAGAAATGCAGCATCACCAGAGTGACAATCTGAACTCAATCTCTGATACCAGATTGATCAGGACCACTATGGAAGAAGAACACATCAAATCTGAAGTGTTTGTGGAAGATGCACACACGACACACAAACACCCCCTCTTCTCTCTGTCACAGACTGCAGCCACAAACTAGATGAGCCCTCAGTAGATGGCAGAACCACACCCATGCATGATACTCTGTATCAATTTTGATCATCCTACTTATATCCCTTCATATACAAATGATGCAAAATGCAAGAAATGTGCTAAGTGACCCCTGTGACCTTGACCTTGATCAGCTGACCTCTAACTCCACAACTGAGCAGGGGACCTTAGACCGATCTTCAGTGCCAAGTTTGATTATCCTGACTTCAGCACTTGCAGAGATATCTGAACGGACATACACACACACATACTTACCCAGCCAGCCAGATACCGAAGCGAATGCAGTAACCGCGCTGACGTACACATCAGACGTGGTGAAAGACAAAGAGGGACTTTTTACTCTAAAAATATATTCGCCCTATGTCTTTTTCTTAATATTAGTGAATGTATATGCTTTTATGTTTTACTATGTTATAAGTTTTACCTAAAGTCTATTTGTAAGTTCATTCTCGTGTACATCTTTTATTATTATCTCGGGAACCATATGAGATACCTATATTGTGTTTGGCGTCTTTTTAATCATTTATTTGGTGTTAATTCAGATCTGTGATCATCATAGATGTTGAACAACTGGATGTCTACATTTAAGAAATAAACTTAGAGTAAGATATAAAGGTATTTGGCCTTTGACCTCTCCTGGACAGTGAAGCCCAACACCACCCAAAACAGGGGAAATACATCCATGATTGGTAAGATGCTGATTTGAATCTGACTCCAAAACTTTCTACAAAGAGGAACTCACTGGAATTCAACTGGGCTTTTTCAGAGTTTTAGTTTGTGCTTTCTTTTGGAATTTGTCTTGGGCTAGATTTATTTTTTTGTTGAAGAATGTAACTCAGGGTTTTAGAAAAATTCAACTTGGACTTGTAACTGGGCCTGCAAAAAGGGCTTGTAGAACATGAAAATCTTGAAGAAAAACTGACTCTTAGAAGAATGCAACTGGACTTAAGAATTACCTAAGAACTACAACAGCACAAATATTTTCTTGATATCTATGAGCTTTGACTCTTCCTGTTTTTACTTCAGCACACTTTTGCAATGCAAACCTGCCAAAGTGTCTCCTTGTCTCTGCGTTCCTGAACCAACTCATCCAGCAGATCTTCACAGCTTCACATCCTGCAGCGACGTCCCTCTCACTACTACAAAGGCTATGCAAGTATCACTTTTCTTCTGCTAACCAGGTGAATTTACAAATTGCAATTGATTTTCCAATTTTCAAATCTAAATTCATCACCTTTTCCACGAACTGCTTCCAGTGACAATATCACAGTTCACGAGTTTATCTACATTTATTAATTCACTGTCTGCTGTTGTCATGTCATTGTTATTTGTTTGTTTGTAGTATTAGTTAATAAATGTTTGTGTATAATTATCGTTGGTTCTACCGTGTATTTCTTTGTTTTGGGAACTGGAGGTCAATGAAATCAGAGTTTACGACTTTCAAAATGAGACTGATAAACCTCATTTTAATCTAAGTCTCTTTGAAACTTAGTTTAAATCGATAATTTCCTCAGGAAAGCTGAGGATAGTGCCCCTAAATTAACAAGTGCAGTTTTAAGCATAAAGTGTAGTTTCTTTCACTAGGTGTGTTGTAGCCTACACTTTAGTCACATATATATCCATTTTTGTTCTGCCAAATGAGGCTATTTTCTGCAACAATTTTGTGACATTTATTTATGGACCCATGAACAAGAACCCATGTTTGTCAACTTATAAACTGCTAATTAGTCCCAAATTGGAAATCTTCTTGTTAGTTAATCTGGTGCATTGCTGTCCTTCAGTCTGTAATTCTAGAATTTCATTTCAAAACAATTTCTTAGCAGATACTTTCATCCAAAGTTATGTACATCTGAGAGTAGATACAACACTAGCAAGGATCTTGTCAGGACAAAAACAATCAAGAAGTCAGGATAAGTGCCATAAAACAAGTTCAACTATGATAGGACTTTGGTGCATACAGGTGGTACAAGAGGTAATAGGACATTTTTCTTTATCTGAAGTTTTTTGGATGCTTGTTGGGCTAAGGGGAAAAATAAAGATCGGTTAATGAAAATAATTCTAAGCTATTATATTTACATTTCATTTTCCCATTCAACTAAATACACACGTGGACAAAATTGTTGGTACCCCTCAGTTAAAGAAGGAAAAACCCACAATTCTCACTGAAATCACTTGAAACTCACAAAAGTAACAATGAATAAAAATTTATTGAAAATTAAATAATCAAAATCAGCCATCACTTTTGAATTGTTGATTAACATAATTATTTTAAAAAAACTAATGAAATAGGGCTGGACAAAAATGATGGTACCCATAACTTAATATTTTGTTGCACAACCTTTTGAGGCAATCACTGCAATTAAACGATTTCTGTATTTGTCAATGAGCGTTCTGGAGCTGTCAACAGGTATTTTGGCCCACTCCTCATGAGCAAACAGCTCCAGTTGTCTCAGGTTTGATGGGTGTCTTCTCCAAATGGCATGTTTCAGCTCCTTCCACATATGTTCAATGGGATTCAGATCTGGGCTCATAGAAGGCCACTTTAGAATAGTCCAACGCTTTTCTCTCAGCCATTCTTGGGTGTTTTTGGCTGTGTGTTTTGGATCGTTGTCCTGTTGGAAGACCCATGACCTGCGACTGAGACCAAGCTTTCTGACACGAGGCAGCACATTTCTCTCCAGAATGCCTTGATAGTCTTCAGATTTCATCGTACCTTGCACACTTTCAAGACACCCTGTGCCAGATGCAGCAAAGCAGCCCCAAAACATTACTGAGCCTCCTCCATGTTTCACCGTAGGGACAGTGTTCTTTTCTTCGTATGCTTGGTTTTTGAGTCTATAAACATAGAGTTGATGTGCCTTACCAAAAAGCTCCAGTTTGGTCTCATCTGTCCAAAGGACATTCTCCCAGAAGCTTTGTGGCTTGTCAACATGCATTTTTGCAAATTCCACTCTCGCTTTTTTATGAGTTTTTTTCAGCAGTGGTGTCCTCCTTGGTCGTCTCCCATGAAGTCCACTTTGGCTCAAACAACGACGAATGGTGCGATCTGACACTGATGTACCTTGGCCTTGGAGTTCACCTTTAATTTCTTTGGAGGTTGCTCTGGGCTCTTTGGCTACAATTTGAACGATCCGTCTCTTCAATTTGTCATCAATTTTCCTCTTGCGGCCACGTCCAGGGAGGTTGGCTACTGTCCCGTGGGTCTTGAACTTCTGAATAATATGAGCCACTGTTGTCACAGGAACTTCAAGCTGTTTAGAGATGGTCTTATAGCCTTTACCTTTAAGATGTTTGTCTATAATTTTTTTTCGGATGTCCTGGGACAATTCTCTCCTTCGCTTTCTGTTGTCCATGTTCAGTGTGGTACACACCTTTTCACCAAACAGCAGGGTGACTACTTGTCTCCCTTTAAATAGGCAGACTGACTGATTATGAGTTTGGAAACACCTGTGATGTCAATTAAATGACACACCTGAGTTAATCATGTCACTCTGGTCAAATAGTTTTCAATCTTTTATAGAGGTACCATCATTTTTGCCCAGGCCTGTTTCATTAGTTTGTTTTTTTAAATAATTATGTTAATCAACAATTCAAAAGTGATGGCTGTTTTTGATTATTTAATTTTCAATAAATTGTTATTTATTGTTACTTTTGTGAGTTTCAAGTGATTTCAGTGAGAATTGTGGGTTTTTCCTTCTTTAACTGAGGGGTACCAACAATTTTGTCCACGTGTGTACATAAGGAGAATAAATCTGTATAAACCTCATTGATGATTGTAGTAGAAAACCCTCGCTTCACTTTGAACTCACAAAATGCAGAAAGTTTGTTTTGTGCAATGGAGCAAAATACTGTCTTCAATTTTTAAGTTAGTTCTTCTGTTTCTATGTGCATCTATGGTACACTTAAGATTATGGAAACATTGTGTTTACATCAGTAATAATATGACTGGGGTACAAAGACATCTAGTTTAGGTCAGGTAATGAGTTTGGTTAGAAAGGGTAAAGTAACCCATGAGGTGTTGATTGGGACAAAATGAACAGAGTTCTCAGGCAATACTGAGTATAAACATCAGCTGCAGCTGCCTTACCGGCCACAGCTCCTGAGGAAAGCGTGGCTAAGACAGGACTTTGCCTGGAGCTCATGTAGCTGAGTCTCTTGAAGAGGAGCCCATCTCTGGCCATGGCAAAGATCACCCTTGGCATTGGAAACATCATTCCAAGAAGACTGTGGAAGAATCACATCAGAAGTGAAGGCTGAGCTGGCTAAGAGGTTATTCAATCAATTTTGTATGATATAGTATGCACAAAAATTCTGTCTGTCAAGTGATCAGATTTTAAATGAAGACTTCATGAGTCCTACTTTGTAATACTACTCAGCCTGTGCAAATAGATGCATACAGTGTTCTTGCCTTTAAATATTTTCACTTGTGAGAGAAAACAAATGGACAGTATCATCAAGTAAAACACAGATTTACAGAGGCAAGTGTAACAACCTGACCACATGACGTTAAGAAGAGCTTTAATTAAAACACGTCAGTGGTGTTTGTATGTACATCCAGTGTTTCAGTGCTTCGGAGCTATTTGAGACTAAAAACCAGAGAACTTGGCCTTTCTACTGTGAATTTGAGTTTTCTCCCAATATAGCTCGTGTCCAAATTCATGGAAATTCAACCACTGGAGAACTATTTTAAGTTTCTTGTCTTGTCACATACAATTTGTGCTGGCATATGTGTAAATGTGTAGACTAGCAAACAAAATAGTTGTGTGAAGTTCAACAGAAACGCTAACAATGTAAATGTGATTCAAGATTTCAGCAAAAGCTAATGTAGTATAGGGTAGAATGTATTTGTAGTAGAAAGAATAAAATGGCTATTCACAATATTAATATCCATTTGTAAGAAACTTCTTATTTAACCACTAGCTTTCTTCTGGCCAGAAATGAAAAACAAGTGGCTAAAAAAAGTGAAATCTTTTACTGTAAATGTCATATCCAGAGTTATGCATACCATTTTCTCAGGAATCCAAGGCACTTTTTGCTTACTACCAAGTCCTTTGGAATATTTCAGATTAAAACTGTTTGCCTCTCTTCATGTCATTAGCAGTCAAAGCTCTCAGTGATGGGCCCTAATAGCAGCTCACAAATTCTGCAGCTTCAGCCATGCTTTACAGTTGACTGGTAATTGACTAGAGAGCCAATGCATCAGCTGTTCTCAAACTTCATTAGCTGTTTTAGAGCATTAAAAATAATGTAAAACACTGTAGAAATTGCAGGATCATCAGGAATGGTATAGAAACTGCATAGTTTAAAACAATTTAAGACCATTCCAAGGTGTCTGAAAAAATCTGAACATGTCATTTTTTAGCGAAAATATAATTAAAGAACCATAGAGATTGTTCAGATTTTTCAAGAACATCTTAGCCTTTCATCACCCATTGTCATTTCCAGCCAGAAGAAATCTGTTATTCACATAAAAATTAACTTTACCTCAATTTTTGTCATGGACGTAGGTGATTTTACAGAAAACTTCATCTTTAAGGCTACAGATCAGTACCTTGTTGAAAGTGCACAGAGGGATCCTACAGCCACAGCATACTTAGCTGGCTCCCAGCCAATGTACTCAAAGGCCACAGGTAGTGGACTGTGGGTATCGAGCAGATAGTAGGGCATCATGAGTGTTAGGGCAGCTGACACACCAAAGTAGGCCAAGAAGCAGATAAGCAGGGACACCACAATCCCAAGAGGAATAGCTTTCTGTGGGTTCTTCACCTCCTCACCTAGAACCACACATCAAATCAACGTTACATTTTGCAGTTTAGGTTCAAGAACTGACCCATCTGACTGAACAAATCACAGACAAGACATTATGACCAATCAGATTAACTATTTATCGATTATCTGGTAATAAAAGCATGTCAAAATCTATGATCTATTAGACATTGGCCAAATCTTTAAAACAAGGCAACTAGGTGACAGCATCTTTCAAACAACAAGGCTTGTTGGGTGCTTCCACCAGTAGTGATGAGGGCCTCTCAAAAGCAATACGAGGATGGGAGATGTGCTGGAACAAGTCTGATCCATGATGGCTTTGACTCACTAATTAGAAGAACTAGAGCTCATGCTGGTAACACCTTGGTGTCAGATACCATAAGTGACCTTCAGAACTCAGAGAGTTTCTATCTCAGCAAGTTGGAGTAGCTTTGATGACACATCAAGGCTGAACATCATATCACGTCAGAGTGGTCAATTATGTCTTGGCTTATCATACTAAGTACAGAAGCTGTTTATTCAGTCAAGTCATACAAAACTTATCTTATGCATCTCACTCAACAGTACCAGTTGTAGCAATGCAGTCAAATCCAACAAAAGCATAAAAACACGTTGCTGTTCCTGCCAAAGTTCCATCAAAGCCATAGGGAAAGAACCCGCCAATGCCAAAGTCACTTGTTTCATTGTAGGCCACTGTAAGGTTCCTGCACAAAAGAAGGATTGCCATATCAGTTATCACCATATACAATATAAATTATGTTTGCTATTTACAAGTTAGCAGCTAAAACCATTGTGATGCATTGAGAACAGAAACTATAGCCTATATTCTGTTAATATGTATTTATAATGGTACAAGTAGATCTGCTTAATGACAATTGTATATTCAATTAAATGTGCTACTTAGTTGAAGCCTACACTTGAGGTGTGTAAGATGGTTAGATCTTGATTTTTAAAGTGCCAGCATGACATAGTTTAACATTCTTGAGAGTAAAGAACCAATAATAAAATTTCCTTCAAATCAGATAACTACAAATTCTATTCGGTGAAAAAATACAAGGCCTTAGTGCTTTAATCAGTTTCTGTTTTAGGGTTCAATTGCTTTACAAAGGTCTGCAGAAAAAAGAATTTATTAGAAGAAAAAAATAAATCAAGTAAGACTAGTGTTCATTTTGAAAATCTCTTGTGCTTGTCAGGAAAGGAAAAGGAATTTGACAGTCTCTGAAAACTCTTGCCGCAAAAATTATCACAATATCTGTGCACAAAGCTCTAGGGAATCTTCCATGAGTGGTGATGCCATTTTTCAAGCGAACTGTAAATTGACCTTCCTTTAAATTACACTACCCAGCCCCCCCCAAAAAAACAAACAAAAAAAACAAACAAACAAAAAAAACTGCCATTATACAGACACACACACAGTTTAAGATATAGTGGTCTAATAAAAAATGTTGTTCATTTAGTTTAGACCCAGCCTAAATCAATGATTTAAGGCTGGTGAAGACTTTTACAAAATACCAATATAGGGAGTAAGGAAATATATTCTTATTAAAATAGGTGAACTTGCTTTTAATGACATACTGAAATGATTTTAATTTGAATGAAAAATTTGTATAAAGTCAACTTACTCCACTTGGTGAGTTCCATTGAGAATAGTTTTCTCGCTGATTCGCCAGTTGTTGATGTCTCCTTTTATAAAGCCAGAGATGACGATAAAAACTAACACAGCCACATTGACTGCAGTAAAAACAGTATTGACAATAGCAGATTCTTTCATACCAAATGCAAGTATCACTGAAAATAAAGAACAAAAAAAGTATAAACTGCAGCTGAACTTCATCTTGAAGAATATCTTGCATTATCAATATTCATTGTGCTCCATCTTCAAACAGAAAGTTGTATTACTATTACCAGATAGCAACATTATTAACCCGGCAGCAAAGAAATCCGGGTATGGAGCCAAGCCAGGTGAGTCCATTGGTGTATGTTTTCTCAGAGTTTCAGCAATAACATTATGTGTCAGGTCATCAAAAGCCCCAATCCAGGCTTTCGCTACACTAGATGTTCCTGACAAGAACAAAAACATTTTATTTAGTACATTTTCTTAAGCAGATAGATTTAACAACCAGAAAAATCAGCAACATTCAGACCAGTTTAACATAGATGAACATGATTCTACTATGACTTCAGGGGGAGTGCTTGTATGATGAAGATGGATGAGGGTTCACACATAAGAACCATTTCAAACTGACATGACACTGCACTGACTAAATTAAAGTAATTAAATTCAAGTCTATGTATACTCTCCAATCCATCAGAAAAATCCAGAATTAAGGATATGACAAGAATGCAATAGCATTCTTGTCACACCAGGATCCTATAATAATTGTGATACGACATGAACACAGCATAAAGTAACAATGTAAACCTACAGTACATGTAAACCTACTGTATGTAAACCTAAACTGTTTACATACAGTTTAGCCACCTGGTGGCAGTTACTAGCATATTATGACATCTTCATTTGGAATTGAGTTTCTGGCCACCAAACACTCCAAGTCCAACATTTGCTTTAGTTTTAGCTCTGGTTTAGTCTCCACCAACTCTGCTGTAAAAAATATTGGGCCATTACCTTCAAAGCTAGTTTCTACCTTTGTCTGTCTGAGCAGGCAACATACAATAGGTTCAAGAGTCTGAATGAGCAGATGCCTCACAGTCTACCTGGTTTTTCACATTTAGCAGCTGCATCTGCTACCTGTAAAACGTCCTAACCATGAGCAAAGCTGACCAGATGTTCTGCTGCTGGGTGCACAAGAGTCTTCACAGCAAAAGGAAAATCCCTAGTGTTAGCACAGTGGTGCAGCAAATGTGGCTAATGTTACTGTTAGCTTTGATTATATACTCACAGGTTTGAGCTTTTTGGAAATTGTAAAACTAAGGGACATACAAGGATGGTGAAAGCATTACACTAATCTGAAACCAATTAACCATGACATGGAGGTTTCATGTGATTTCATGTCACTTGTTTTGCTTTAGTCCTGTTCTTTGTGTCCACATGTACTGAACTAAAGATGAAGTTCCAAATAATTGTGTTCCCATTGACATAATTTTTCTGTTTCTGGTGTCAGACAACAGAATGAGTTGAAACAGTGACTGAAACGCAACCAATTAAGACCACATGTTAATCAGCTGTGACTTCAAAATTGCTGCTTTACAGCTAAACTACTGATATTACAACCACATCATCTGCGGATAAAATGACTATACTCCTAAATTAAAGATAAAGAGAGAGGCTTAGAAGAACATCATTCATGTAAATGTCAGTGCCATATTGTGAAATGTTTTGTTTCACAATTTCAAATCACTGAACAATGCAGACACAGTGAATGCTGCATCTTAGCTGTCCTGACAGTAAAACCACCTGTTGAAAACACTTGCTAGAACAAAATGTTCTACACTCGTGGTGGTCGTGGTGGTTGTGTGTGTGTGTGTGTGTGTGTATATATAGATAAGGTGTCCCAAAAAAATGCATACACCTTTTAACAGCTGATAACTAACTAACCTCACACCGCTAGACTTCTTTTTATAGGGATACCTAAAAGACAAAGTCTACGCAATGAGACCTGCAACAGTCACTGAATTGAGAGCAACCATTGAACGTGAATGCACACAAATACCAAGGGAATTGTTTCATGATGTGTGCTATTTCATCGCTTCGCGTTGTCGGCAGTGTCTGGACCAGAACCGACATCAGTTTGAGAACAGGCGGTGACAATACAATAGAATGATGTTTATAATTTTTTTACATGTTGAAAATTAAACGAGTTATAATAAACACCTAGTTTACAATTATTTAAAGTGTGTATACATTTTTTGGAACACCCTGTATGTATATATATATATATATATATATATATATATATATTTACACACATACACACACATATATGTTTTCATATACATGGAAATAATGCAAATTTAATTCACCTATAATTTTTTAAACAACAGCTCTAAGCCAAAATATTATTGATCTGTGCAACTCATTGAGTATGTTTATCCAATTCAATGATTCAATGTCTAAAAAACACATGAATCTTCTTTATGCTTAACTTACCAATGACATAGGACAGCAGCAGATTCCAGCCACTCACAAATGCCCAAACTTCTCCTAAAGCCAGGTAGCTATAAAGGTAGGCTGAGCCTGTTTTAGGGACACGAGCTCCAAACTCAGCGTAGCACAACCCTGCAAAGACTGAAGCCACTGCTGCTACCAGGAAGGAGATGATGATACTGGGACCAGCAACTTCCCTTGCCACCTCTCCTGCGAGCATGTAAACCCCAGCTCCAAGTGTGCTACCGACACCTAGGCCCACCAGGTCCAGGGTGGTCAGGCATCGGCAGAAACTAGACTCCTCGCCTTCTGGCTCCAGTGATTTCTTACGAGTCAGGGTTCGAAGAAACTGTACCACTTTATCACATGATGACTTGAAATCAGTATCACTGTGACTCAGCAAAACAATAGAAAATAGTGTAAGTACTGTATTTCATTTCCTAGCCTGATTTTTGGTAAACCAGGAAAATCTATATATTGAGTGCAGTTAACATATATTAATGAACAGAA
The DNA here is from genome assembly GCF_021347895.1 of Acanthochromis polyacanthus. Classification (NCBI taxonomy): domain Eukaryota; kingdom Metazoa; phylum Chordata; class Actinopteri; family Pomacentridae; genus Acanthochromis; species Acanthochromis polyacanthus. The sequence goes on from NC_067127.1 coordinate 26,910,529, forward strand.
ATACATCCTTTGGGATCCAAAAGGTTGTAGTTGACCACTGACAAAAGTGTTCAAAGTTATGTGAGATTGGTATGAACAAATATTACCTGCTAGTCATTTCCAAGCGTTAGTTTTCAGGTAGCTGGGTAATGCTGGGAAAAGAAAAAAAAGTTTAAGACTGCTGCTGTTGCTGTATAATTGGAAAAGGAAAGAGAAAAAGACTCCCCCATCTTCCCAGCCAACAGTCCTAAAGCACTTGAGACTGAACACCTGAAATCAGTTCAGGTAATCAGACAACTCAGAGAACTCCTGAATGCTTCCTTCTTCTTCTTCTTCTTCTCATGAAATTCCAGCAGTCTGCAACCAAGCAAGAAATTTGCTGTTTTATCTTATGTTTTTACAATAGAATGGAGTGTTGCGTAGATACTTGCAACACTGTCTTGAAGAAAACTTGAGAACTATTTTCAGAAAACACTGACAAAAACAAAAAAGTCCCAAATGTAATATCTCTGTGAACAACACTTCACTTCGCGTCATGTATGTCACACAAATCATGAGAGTGGTGTTGATCTTCTCATCTCACTCTCAACACAAAATAAATAAACATAATAAAATAAAAATGCACGATTCCCCAAATTGCAGTAAGAAAAAGTATGAATTTTTGTTTTAGTAATGTATAATGTTTTCTCATCAGTAAACAATTTGAGGACTGCAACACTATGGAGTTTGTTTTTATCATGTGCAGATTCAGCTGACATATTTGGTAGACAGGAACCTGCTGGAATAAAAAAGCAGCTCTGGAGGTCGACCAAGCTTTACACAGCAGAGATTAATTCTAAACCAGGAGCAGTGCACTGCAGTAAATGTGTTTGTAGAAATTACAGTCGGTGGGTAGGAGGACTTAAAGTTGTCATGAAGTTAGATCTCCTGATCTGGATCAACATTCTACAAAAGACTAAGCCTCCTCTCTTGTCACTCTGTCGCCCAGTGTATGATGTAAATTTGGTTAAGTCTGTCCTTGTTACGAGTGGGGGTGGTTGTAGAACCCAGGAGCAGTAACCAACAGGAAGACAGTAGGTGTTATAGAACAAAGGGTTTTATTAAGAAAAAGTCCAAAAACACATCCACCAAAATAACTAGAAACAGGCGCAGGGTTGAGTTCAAACAGCAACTCTCTCCTTAAACCCTCTTCAATTAACTCAGGTGAACAGAGCGTACTTACACGCAGTAGGTCTGTCTCAAAAGTGAGAGCAGGGGGTATTCCACGAAGCTGGCTTAGGTCTAAGCCTGGCTTATTTCGGTCAACTTCGCTAACTTTAGTGAGAGTTTAGTTCCACCAACAAGGCTTAGGGCTAGCCTGGCTTGGTAACCATGGTAACTCAGCCAGAGCGACAAGCCTGGTCCGGGGCAGGCTCACAGTCAAACTTACTTTAGCTCCATGTCAGAGAAGGTTCTGACGAGCTTCAGAAAGACGCCTGTGAACCGCATGTTACTCATTAAATTCATCTTGATCTGTAATCAATGATGTTCTTGTTCGGTGACATACATTGAGACCTTTTTTAGATTTTCTTATTTAAATAACGCCGGAATAACCGAGAATCAAACTATATCATATTACACTACACATTTTGTCACAGTGCACAACTGTGGCTCAGTGGTTAAAGCATAGTTAAGTAGATTAAATCTCGTTTCACTTTTCATTGCGCCATGGGTTCGAATCCACCAGCGGTAAATACTTGGAAATATCTCATTTTCTTTCTTCTTTCACCCTCAAAGTGCAGTCAACACGTAACAGGAATAGGCACAGATTGTCTTAAAATAAGCAGGACACAACAGCCACAGTTTTCCATAAAGAATACCTTCCTTTTACCAGCGGTCCAATCTGATCATGATGATAATCCAAAGGTGATGCCAAATGACGAGATAACTATTTTGTGTACAAGCTCATTTGTGTCTACTCCCTTATTTAAATGTAGGGCACAGTAGCACCATCATCTCTAATAAAAATGACATCTCCTCTATAGGCCTACATGTTTTTTTCTGCTTTTTTATTCAAAGTTTGAGTGTTTGATGAAACATCTCCACATGAAGTTGCCCCTTTTTTCCAAAGTATTCCTACTTTGGTTTTAGGTGTTACCTGCTGCTTTATTCATCTATGGTGGATATATATTTGTCAAAACAAGAACATGAATTAGGCCTACCAGAGTAAAAAGTGAAAACCACCATCACATTATAAAAAACCAGGCTATGTTGTAGCCTCTTTCTCTCATATATATATATGCATATATATGTTTATACACACATAAAAAATGTCTTCAATGGGTTTTGAAAAGCTTTATTTCATCAAGCTTGATCTCCTCTGGGCCACAGTAGTGTGACAAACTTCAGGGTGAGGGAAAAAAAGTCATCAACCACTGCAGTTGTGGGTTATCCCTAATCGGTGTCAAAAACTTGCCCTCTGAAAATTAAATTTTTAGACGTGTGCGTGTGTACGCTCAGACTAAGTGCTTCATTAAAAAGAAAGGTAGTGTCTACAGATACGGACCCGTACCCGTAGCCTGTGGCCTACGGATACGGCACTTTCCCTTACCATAAATATTAATGAGCCGGCTGATGAACGCGCTTCGTGATTGGCTGGTAATCCGACGGACATAGACATTAATGAGCCGGCTAAACTGATGAAGGTGCTTCCGTGATTCGAGGTGAATCTGCGGAATGAATGGCGGAACTAACAGCCAGCAAACTACAAGTATTTTTTTACCTTCAAAAGTAGCGACAGACTATTACATATTAACAACCTAAACAAAACCCTGACGTATTTTCTGCGTCTGTCAACACAGACCCTGTCACAGTCACTTTAATGTTAGTGGACTCTGTTGAATGGCTAATTTACATCACCACAAACAAATCTCACAATATCACAGTAAATCGAGTTTGTGTTTTTTTTTAATTCATGCCGAATTAAAGAGCTGCTCCTCACCATTCGCGAGTGTTTGTTTCATATTCGACATCCTTAATTTTATCTTGTAAATTAGGGTCCGAAATTAAATGGGAACATTTGCAATGGAGTTCATCAGCCGTTTCCACCACTGAACGCGGTAAACTAATTAATAGGAACTGGACTTCAAACAATTTAGACACGGCGTCTAAAAGCGTAAAAACTACATTGTCTACGTAAAGTGTGAGAGAAGACGGTGTATTTTTAGTTAAATTATACAATGTTCGCCGTCAAAGTCATTCATATAAACTGCCTGTAATGTGCAGCAAATAGTAGTTAACCGGCGCCAGCTCTTCAGTGACCTTAACGGGTCTGTACCTCTAGTACAGATGCTACAGGTACGGGTCCGTACCTCTAGCATCAACCAAAAAGAAAATAAACACACATTTAAACGGTCGGCAATGCTTTGCCAGGCAGCGTCTCGAGCTTTATTTATCACAACCGTGTTGCCTTTTCTTGTGATAATCTCCCTGTAGTCCTCGTACAACTCCGTGAGAAGTTTCTGCTCCGCTGAAAAGAAAGTCTCCGCTCTGTTTTTGGACATAATATCATCATTTCGACGATCGACACGTCTGGGCTTTTTATCTCCCCCGGACGCGCGCTCAGCCTGGCTTGGATCAGCCTGGCTTGGATCAGCCTGGCTTGAATAAGCGTCTCTGAAAAACAGCCGAGCCTCGTTTGTGGAACTACTTGCAGCTGAGATTAGAGTTGCCCCTTGTTCAAGCCACGCTTACCGGCGTAAGCCCAGCCTGTTTTAGCCAGCTTCATGGAATACCCCCCAGGTAACCAAGGTGAGTCCAGAAAAACACTCAGAAAACACAAACGAGTCCAGCGGGGAGTAATCCTTAGGAAAAGGCCAGAGCACTCAGGATCCAGAAGGAGTTTGAGGGTGAGCAGCATGGAGGTCAGCCAAAGTTGATACTCCCACAAACAAGGAGGGGAGCAGAGAGCTTTTAAGCAGAAGGGCAAAGGCAGGTGACTGACGTTGGCTTGATTACTCCTCAGCTGAATCTCATGCCACACTCAGGTGTCCTCCAGCGGGCGATCAGCCGGGAGAGAGAGAGGGAGACAGGAACAAAAACCGGGCAGGAGCCGGAACGGCTTCCTGACAGTCCTCTTTCCATCTTTCTATGTTTATGGAGATTGTGTGTCTCAAATTCCCCCATGACCCTAATGAGGAGTAAGCAGTGTATAGCTGATGGATGGATAGTTTTCAAAAGTCAACATGGCAGGACAGACATTTTTCTAAAATCTTACTTTCATCCAACGAAGAGAGCAGGGAAGGGTTTCATCATGTCAAACTGTCACACATGTGGGTAAAGTGCAGGTTAACTTGTCATCATCTTTGATGTCTACGCTGCACCCAAAGGTGAGTCACTACAAAGTCACAAACTATTCACATTCTAGTGGAACATGATGGAAACTATCACAAAGAAAAGGAAATACAGCTGCAAAGACACTACTTGTAACTGTATGCAGCTGGTGTAAGGAAATTCTCAAAGTGCTTTGCCTCTTTGCCAGAGTTACTTTTTCGTTTCATCTAGAGGGGAAATATGACCTGAAGTGATACAGTGGCTCAAAAATATATGTTAGTTAGATGTATCAAACACTATCCCTCATCATTGGTAATCTGTCCCACATTGACCCACAGAAACATAATCTTTGCCTTCCATTTGGTTTGTTTCCATCTGTTAACCTTACATCCTTGCAGGACTATGGAGAAAGTCATTTTTATCTCAGTCTTATGTCTACAAATGTGGACTCACACTGAACACCTGTTTGACCTCTAATCAACACCCCACTGATATTCTCACTTAATAAACTTATGTGCATCCTATTGGTGGTGGAATATTTGCTAATGAATTGTCATATACAGTGCCTTGTGAAAGTATTCGGCCCCCTTGAACTTTTCAACCTTTCGCCACATTTCAGGCTTCAAACATAAAGATATAAAATTTTAATTTTTTGTCAAGAATCAACAACAAGTGGGACACAATCGTGAAGTGGAACGAAATTTATTGGATATTTTAAACTTTTTTAACAAATAAAAACCTGAAAAGTGGGGCGTGCAATATTATTCGGCCCCCTTGCATTAATACTTTGTAGCGCCACCTTTTGCTGCAATTACAGCTGCAAGTCGCTTGGGGTATGTCTCTATCAGTTTTGCACATCCAGAGACTGAAATTCTTGCCCATTCTTCCTTGCAAAACAGCTGGAGCTCAGTGAGGTTGGATGGAGAGCGTTTGTGAACAGCAGTCTTCAGCTCTGCCCACAGATTCTCCATTGGATTCAGGTCTGGACTTTGACTTGGCCATTCTAACACCTGGATACGTTTATTTGTGAACCATTCCATTGTAGATTTGGCTTTATGTTTTGGATCATTGTCCTGTTGGAAGATAAATCTCCGTCCCAGTCTCAGGTCTTTTGCAGACTCCAACAGGTTTTCTTCCAGAATGCTCCTGTATTTGGCTCCATTCATCTTCCCATCAATTTTAACCATCTTCCCTGTCCCTGCAGGCCCAAAACCCAAAAGCAGGCCCAAACCATGAGGCTGCCACCACCATGTTTGACAGTGGGGATGGTGTGTTCAGGGTGATGAGCTGTGTTGCTTTTACACCAAACATATCGTTTTGCATTGTGGCCAAAAAGTTCGATTTTGGTTTCATCTGACCAGAGCACCTTCTTCTACATGTTTGGTGTGTCTCCCAGGTGGCTTGTGGCAAACTTTAAACGAGAATTTTTATGGATATCTTTGAGAAATGGCTTTCTTCTTGCCACTCTTCCATAAAGGCCAGATTTGTGCAGTGTACGACTGATTGTTGTCCTATGGACAGACTCTCCCACCTCAGCTGTAGATCTCTGCAGTTCATCCAGAGTGATCATGGGCCTCTTGGCTGCATCTCTGATCAGTCTTCTCCTTGTTCGAGGTGAAAGTTTAGAGGGACAGCCAGGTCTTGGTAGATTTGCAGTGGTCTGATACTCCTTCCATTTCAATATGATTGCTTGCACAGTGCTCCTTGAGATGTTTAAAGCTTGGGAAATCTTTTTGTATCCAAATCCGGCTTTAAACTTCTCCACAACAGTATCTCAGACCTGCCTGGTGTGTTCCTTGGTCTTCATGATGCTCTCTGCACTTTAAACAGAACCCTGAGACTATCACAGAGCAGGTGCATTTATACGGAGACTTGATTACACACAGGTGGATTTTATTTATCATCATCAGTCATTTAGGATAACGTTGGATCATTCAGAGATCCTCACTGAACTTCTGGAGTGAGTTTGCTGCACTGAAAGTAAAGGGGCCGAATAATATTGCACGCCCCACTTTTCAGTTTTTTATTTGTTAAAAAAGTATAAAATATCCAATAAATTTCATTCCACTTCACGATCGTGTCCCAATTGTTGTTGATTCTTGAAAAAAAATTAAAATTTTATATCTTTATGTTTAAAGCCTGAAATGTGGCGAAAGGTTGAAAAGTTCAAGGGGGCTGAATACTTTCGCAAGGCACTGTATATTTACAGTCTGCTGCTGTTATTTTATTCTAATCTGTCCATCATGAAGAATATTCCCTGGTTGCTCTTCTCGGGGTTTCCTCTTTAATTTTGCCCTTCTACATTACCCTCAAAGAACTTGATGAAACTGAATGTCCACATAAATGTTTTATGTACAGTGTGTGACCAAATTGGAATTTGAAGAAGCAGCAAACATTTGCCTTGAAGCCTCTTTACAACCAACAGAATATTTCTGATAAATCCCAGCCTGTAATACCCTCCTGGCATCACAAGATGGCAGCAGGAGCATTAAGAATAAATGAATACCTGCGTTTGGAAACCTCTTTCTTTCCTCCTATCTCAATCGATGACATAATCCCTGTGTCAATGAAAAGGAGGGAATTCTGTTTGAAATCAAGGAGGATGAGGAAGATCAGGAGAGAAATCTGTCTCTGTTCACTAAATAAACACAGAGAGGAAGCCCTTTAATGGAAAATCCTCCATTTAGTCAGTAGTGATTATGATCAGAATGTGTTCATTTTGTTGAATGTAATTTCTGATCTCACTACAAACAAGAATCCTATGAAATCTTGGGTTCATTCTGTAGAATACCAAGTATATCCTCCTGAGACCTGGCAATTCATTTTTGTGCGCTGTAGTGCACATTCATTGTTCATTTCTCCAATACTATATATGCCACACTTTTAAGTCCTGATGTTCCTTAAAGGGGACACACTTAGCTTTAAAATGGCATCACATGTGTGGGGGTGTGTCTTGCCAACTCCCTTTGTGGTTCTTTTCAAAATGGCAGTCAGCCCATTGAGCACATTTTACGAAAGGAAGAAAAGCAAGGAAGATATTCATATTGTAATTGTTTTTTTGATGCTATATTTTTACTGCTTATAGTAAATAAAATTCTAAAGAGTAATTTGAGTGCATTTTCAGAGATTTGACTAGTTATTTTCATAGGAAAAACAATTGATTTATGAACGTATACTGTAGTGCACTTCAGGACTTTGGACTTAAGTTTACTTCACTTTTATCTTTAGTAAACAGGTGTTTGACAGAGGCAGAGGTAATTCTTCAGAGAATCATTAAGGGAGATTCCGACCTAAACCTTTCAGAAGATGACAGCCCAGTAGTTGAGACAGGAGAGGGTGAGACAGGAGAGGGTGAGAGAAAAAAAAAATCTAATTGCCTCATTAGATGTCATCGATGAAGACACCTTATTGTTGGCATCTGATGAAGCATCTGATAAAGCTGTTTGGGAATTATTTGTGTTATTGTGAATGGCCAACCTTAGTGCCCCTCTTTGACGAGTAGATGTGGACATTTATTCAGTTCTTCATTAGCCTAAGACCAACCTTGCCCCAAAGTTTTGTGGTACGTATTTCCTGAAGCCATGAGGGAGTTACATGCCTTTTTGTGATTGACCACACCCATTGCCACACATCCTTTTGGTTAGTGCAAAGCCAATGTAAATTGTTATTGTGAAGTTGCTGTAAAGTTTTAATGTATGTTTTTAAACAAATATGTTCAGACATGTTTTATTTAAGAATATTCCAGATGAGCTATTTTCATAACCAGCATATTTATTTTGTGAATATTTCACATTAAACACCAATGACGTCCTGTTGTACACTACAGTGCACATGGTAGAAAATGTTGATAAATTTAAGTTTTTAAAAAATATATTCTTTGCAATATGTTCTTTACCACCCCAACACTTACTTTATATAAAAAAATCGAAATGACAAAGCGTTTTTTCCCTGGGTCTCAGGAGGATATTCCTGCCTTTCTTCACTTTTCTCAATATTCAGTGTGAGGAGTGCCCTTGCTTTGCTCCACCTATTAATAATTCAGGCTGTTAAATGAATATGCTAGGGTTATAACTTTTTAAACTTTTTTCCCAAAATCAAAGTCCTGCATCATGATTGGATGAACTTTTTGGTATAATTGAAGAAACCAAACTCAATTTTCAACACTCTTTTTAAAAAGTCCCCCCGAAACAAAGAAGGAGACAGAGAGATTTCCCCAAATTTACATGGCTTATAAAGTGAAAGCAAGAATAGAAACTGATACTCCAGTATATTATGATGGCAGTACAACTTATCATTGATTCATTATCAGTCATATTGACTTGTAATGGCCCTTGTGATAACTTAGCACGGTTTCGCATTTCATATCATTGGCTATAATGTGTATTTAATACTTTTTTTCATTTACTTCTGCCACCAAAGACACACTATACCAGAGGTAATCCATAAACAACAAGTAGAGTGATCAGGCCAAAACTCACTTCACATGAGATCAGATGAGAGAGGGGAAAGTCAGGCTACAGGGGAGCGACAGTCCAGGGGCTCACGCCAGCTGATTGGGCCAGTCCCGGGGGAAAGGTCCACGTCCTCTCTCGAACAGGACAGCAAGGGTCCATCTCCTCACTCTGAGGAGGCCAGGGAATCCGCGTCCTTGTTCCAGAGGACAGCTGGGGGGAAACAGACTGCTCCGGCGGCTCAGCGCTGCATCTTCGTCTCATGGGCTGGAGACAAATGCAGGAAGGCAGTATGATCCGATGTCCACTGCCGTGTGAAGCCGGTCTTTATAGCAGCTTATGGATGAGCTGCAGATGTGACGCTCTCGCAGCTGCACCTAATCTGCTGATCAGAAGCTGCAGAGAGCCTCACAGACCGGAGACACCCCGGCAGTGGAGCAGATGGCCGGAGAGGGGGCGGGGTTAGGCTAGGCCCGTGACACAGGCAAGGGAATGGGCAGCAGAGTGTAGCAGGCTGGGGCGGCGTGTGGTGTGCCTGTTGGTGGAGAGGGCAAATGCTGCAGATTGGGAGCTTGACAAACACACATTCTTGTAAAACTACCTTTAGGAGTAGGTGTAGGTGTGAATCCAGACAGAAAGGACAGTGGAGCAGAGGGGTCCAGGTGGCTAGCGACGTACCTCAGGCAAATGGGGAAGGTTGTAGGGAAATCCAACTGGGCTGGCGAGTGTTCCAGGGCTGGAAAGCAAAGGACAAGGGTTCAGCACGGAACAGGTAATAAGGGAGCTAGACTGAACGAGAATCTGTACTGACTGAAACTGTTCAATGCTCTGGTGCTGAGTAGTGTGCAGAGTCCAGCTTTATGGAGCAGAGGAGTAATTACCGTCACCGCCTCCACCTTCCAGCATTTCCCTTTACTGATAGGATTGGAAGAACCTGCCCACATGCCACACCACACATTCAAGCCCAACTGAGGAGAGACGGAAGGGAGGGAGAGAGAGAAGGCAGCCTCCACTACTTGGAGCCTGATCTGGAGAGTGTCACATTAGCATTGAGTACTTTTTTCAAAATTAGGCACAATTTTTCAACATCTTTAGCCAGGTTTAATGAAAAGAAAGGACGAGACAAACCACAGATGGAGTAATTCTTTGTTGCCTGTGGTTGTTCTATGGAGTTTGTTGAAAACAGGAAAAAGTACAGATTGATGTTAGACTTGTTTCCTGTGTCTTCATTAATCATGAGCATAGACACTTAGGTTATGTAATGCAAAGCACTGAAAATAAGATAACAGCCATCTGTTTGCCTACACTACTGGGGTTGGGTTGCAGGGGCAGCAGACTAGACATGTCATTCCAGACTTCACCTCTCTAGCAATGCTTCTCACTTCCTCCCTGGTGATTCTAAGGCATTCCCAGCCAGGTGAGATATATGATCATTCCATTTGGTTTGGTGAATTGCTAAGACTGAGGACAGCCACCTTATAAAGGAAACTCATTTTGGCTACTTGTATCTGTGGTTTCATTCTTTCAATCAATGCGCAGAGTTCATGACCAGAGATGAGGGTTGGAAACTGGATCACCTGCCTTCCATCTCAGCTCCCTCTTCACCACGACAGTCAAGTACAACAGCTGCATTACTGCTGATGCGGGACCAACAATGTTTAAAGATGAATGGCTTCTGTGGGAGTCGACAGAAAGAAAGAGAAAAAGAGAACCCAACTAATATATTATGTAGTTTCATGGGATTTATTCACTAAGGCAAAAATATATAATAATTGCCAGCTTTATTCTTTAAGTCCAGTTTTAGGAAAGGTCATAGTATGATACATGTGGTATCTTGTATATACTCAAGAGAATTATTTATTCAAAAAAGTGAAGGGAGAAATTTCTTAGTAAGAATGTCGACAAAGAAAATAGCAATTTAAAGTGATCGATCAACTTCACAGACTGAAGATTTAAAACAGAGCAGCTGTCTCCACCACACAATGCATCATTCTCAAAAGGAATCTGGGAGCTTCAAACTTATTCTTCCCAGCCAAAGCACCATCTGACATTTGCCCATTTGGCAGGTAAACTCCTGGGACTTTTTATGTGTCTATACTTAGACTGGAAATGCGTTTAGTGTGACACCAAAGGGGCAGTTGCATACATATGAATATACTTAGAAACACCGTCATAGTGGCGCTGGCTATGGCGACACGCAGCAGCAGTGTATGAGGTGTCCGTTTGTTGGGGGTGTTTCAGTGTGTTTTTTTTAAGTGTTTTTATTAACTTCTTTTTTAGTAACTCTTTTAACCACTTGTGGAAGACAATGTCAGCAGGGAATCATCCCAGTTTGGGGGGCATTCACTTCTTTTTAACACTTTTATTCCACTTTTACTTGGAGTATGTGTGAGTGGAAAACCTCACCAGTATAGCCGCAACTTCCTACTTTTGCTCCGTGACTCTGGGTTGGGTACTGGAGATCGACCGGCTGAATCCCTTCACGGAAAACTGGAGCGGGTCGGATGGGCCGAGGCGTGCAAGGAAAAGGGGGAAACGTGGCGGACTGCGACAGAGGCTCAAGCGGCAGAACCACCGTCGGATACCTCTACCCACTGTCATCCTGGCTAATGTTCAGTCTCTCCGGAATAAAGTGGATGAGCTTCAGAGTAACGCCAAGTATTTGGCAGAGTACAGGGATACATGTATCCTGGCCCTTACGGAGACCTGGCTTAAGGAGCAAGATCCACAGTCAGAGCTGGAGATTGATGGATTTGGAGTTCCCTTCCGCCTTGACAGAGACCCCGCAGTGACCGGTAAGTCACTAGGCGGAGGTGTGTGTCTCTACGTCAATAAAAACTGGTGTAATACGGTGATTGTCAGGGAGACACTGTGCACCAAAGACATAGAATTATTGTCCGTATCCCTGCGACCGTTTTATCTTCCCAGGGAATTTCCAGTTATTTATTACTGTTGTTTATGTTCACCCGAAGGCTAATGCTGATGTAGCAACCCAGGCTATGCTAAAAACAGTGCAGCGGCTGCAGGGGTTAGCGCTGGACGCACCGTGCTTTATTTTGGGTGATTTTAATCACTGCAAACCGGCAAAGTCCTTGGCCAATTTTTATCAATATGTGACGTGTCCCACTCGACAAGCAAAGTGTCTTGACCTTTGTTTTGGATCCATAAAAGGAGCATATAAGTCCTTCAGCAGAGCTCCACTCGGCATGTCTGATCATAACATGGTTTATTTGGTTCCGACCTACAAATCCGTCCTGAAGAGGAACAAGCCGGAAATAAGATTGGTTCCGGTTTGGTCAGAGGAATCAATTCACTGCCTCCAGGACTGCTTCTACAGTACAGACTGGGATTTGTTCACAAATGTTTGCACGGATATTGATGAATTAACCGATGTTGTTTCATCATACATTTCTTTTTGTGAGGCCTCCATCATTCAACAGAAAAAAAATTTTCCTCTACCCCAATAATAAGCCATGGGTGACCAAAAGTGTCAAATCTGTGATTAATCAGAGGAATATCTGTTTCACTCAGGGTGACACTGCTAGATATTGGGAGCTTCAAAAACAGCTTATAAAGGAACTTAAACTTGCCAAATGTAAATATAAGGACAAGGTTGAGAGCATGCTAAGGACAGGCAGCTCTCGGCCTGCTTGGGAGGGGGTCAAATCTATGATGGGGATGCAATCAAAGAAAAGCCATGTCTCCCTTAATGGAAAGTCTGATCTGGTGCTCTCAAATGAACTGAACAACTTTTACAACCGTTTTAACAACTGTGATTTTAGTGAGGAATTGTCAGTTTTTAAAAATGCTGGCCCCTCACAGAATAATGTTGTTGATAGGAGCAAGGTGTGTAAAATGTTCCGTGGAATCAAGGAAAGAAAAAGCCCTGGTCCGGATGGCATTGGAGGGCGTATTGTTAAGAACTGTGCTGATCAGCTGGTAGACATATTTACTTTCATTTTTTCATTGTCTCTCCAACTTCATAAGGTCCCATCAATTTGGAAGAATTCCACTATTGTTCCAGTTCCCAAGTCTGCATCCCCCAAAGCACTAAATGATTTTAGACCTGTGGCTTTAACTTCTCTTGTTATGAAATCATTTGAAAAAATTGTCAAGGAGATGCTTATGATCAATGTTCAAGAGAACCTGGATCCACTGCAGTTTGCTTACAGGAACAAGAGCCTGTACCAGGAATTGTGTCACCTCTTCAGACAGGAATGCTCTGATCTTCCTGATGTTGTACAAGGAGAATCGAGATGACCGAGCAACAGAGGCCAAGTGAGCCTTGATGGTTTCTTGGTCATCAATCATGACACCCAAGTTTCTGGCATGCTTTGTGGGTTTGACTTGGGATGAGTCAAGCTGGATGTCGAATTCTTGTTGTATAGGAGAGACTGGCTAGGATGACAAGCAGCTCAGTCTCGGAGAGGTTGAGTTGAGAGTGCCGTTTTTTCATCCATGCCGATATATCCATGAGGCATGACGAGATCCGGGCAGAGACGGTGTGGTCGTCTGGGGTCCACAACAACAAGAGCTGTGTATCATCAGCATAGCAATGATATGAGAAATCACAGGAGTCAATTATTGCACCAAGTGAGGTTGTGTATACAGAGAAGAGGGGACCAAGCACTGATCCTTGAGGAACCCCTGTGGATCGACTGTGCAGTCAATCGGTCTGTTCAGTCAATTCTCCCCTCCAAGGTACTCTGAAAAATCTCCCTGAGAGGTAGGACATGAAACAGCAGAGGGCTGATCCTACGACACCAAGCTCAGTGAGTGTAGAGAGGAGGACTTGATGGTTAACTGTGTCAAAAGCAGCTGACAGATCTAACAGCAATAAAACTGATGTCAGGGCCCCCTCCTCCTCCTCTGCTCCAAACTGACATCCCTTGCTCCCTTTTCCCTCTCTCTCCCCCTCTCCCTCTCTCCTCCGCTGCTGTCGAGTGGAGTCTGCCTCACGGCTGTCTCCACTCGATAATCAGCACACTCCACAGGATTTGGGCAGCTGCGAGTCGTTCCCGTGATTACCTCCTCCTCCATAAGAACCGGTCAAACCTTCCATATCCTGCCAGATTGTAAACTCTGCTCTCGCAGTCAGTTGCTTTCCAGCCTCTGCATGATTTGGTATTGTATGCAAAGTACTAATCCTGTTCTCCTGCCTCACAGTTCTCCCGCACCTTTGACCCTCCCCGGCCCGCCAACTCTCGGAATCCCTGCCTTGACATCCTGACGACTCGGAACTCCTGCACCTAGGTCATATTAGCAAGCTAATACGAAGCTACGCAGTGATATGGACAGGGTCCTGGCACAGCTGGATGAAGCTGAGCGCCGTGTTTCTGAGCTGGAAGATAATAGACAGCTTCGCCAATCTGCAGATAAAAGCATTAAAAAAATGCGAGGAACTTCAATAGAAGATGCCGCTAACCGAGATAGACGCCAGAACTTGCGCTTGGTTGGGTTGAAAGAGAAGATGGAAAATGGAAAGATAGAGATCTGTGTGCGGAACATAATCGCAGAGGCGCTTGGTGTTGAACTTGACCCAGTGCAACTACAGCGGGTACATCGTACCCCCGTACCGATGCTGGAGGACAACAACCCCCCGAGGCAAATAATCATGAGGTTTCTGAGTTACCCGGAACGGGAATGAGTTCTGGCTGCCGCGAGGGAGAAGTATAGAAAGAAGGAGAGTGTCATCTGGAAAGGCTGCAAGCTGTCATTTTTTCCTGACATGACCAGTGAAACTGCGGAAAAGAGGAAGAAGTTCACAGATGCCAGACGGAGGCTACACGAGCTGGATGTGTGCTTCACCTTGGCATACCCAGCGGAGTTACGCTTGACATGGAGGGGCAAACGAGTGAAGTTTACTGACGATCGCCAGGCTATGGCCTTCTTAAACAACGATGAGGAGGTCACAACGGAGGAACTGCAGTAGCACATGGCTTTAAAGGAAATTACAAACGCCAAATTCTGCCAAATGTGACTTGTGTTTATGGATATGGACCTCTGAGACAGACTTCTATGAGTAAATTTTTACTCTGACTATGTTTTATATTTCGATCCAAAAAAGAACACTATAAAATTTGATGTTGGTGTCTTTTTGAACAAATGTTTATTTTTTGCAGAGGTAACTGACAAATATTGTCACTACAGATAAGCTATATTTACTTTCTTTTTTCTTTTTTGTTATAATTATATGGCCGTTTTGTCATGTTTGCTTTACAATTGTTACTAAAGAGGAACTACAATGGGAGGGGGGGAGGGGGGGGGGTCCTCTGGATGCGACCACTCGTGTGTCATATGGACTGCGTTTATGGGAGGATTCTCTCTAAACAGAGAAGGATAGCTAGGGGATTGGGAAAGTTCATGTTTATTAAATTATTTCAGCTGTTTGTTCTTAAAAATAACTTTGCATTGTTTCTGTTTGCGTTCTTTGGAAACATATTGGCACATCTTATTTTTAGGTTGGAGTTTTCATTGGTAGTAAGGTCTATTACAATATGTCTATTTTATGGTGGCTAATTGTTTAAGAGTAACATCCTGGAATGTAAATGGACTTCAAAATCCTGTAAAGCTGAAGAAATGTTTAACATATTTGAAATCACAACAGACTCAATTGGCATTTATACACGAGACCCATCTGTTGGATTCAGAGGTACTAAAATTAAAGACAGACTGGGTGGGGCAGGTTTTTCACAGTTCATATACAAGTAAAAAGCATGGGGTGACTATTTTGGTACATAAAAAACTTCATCTTGAAATAGCAAAAGAACAAAAAGATTCCGAAGGTAGAATGATATGCTTAGAAGCAAAAATTAATGGGATTAATATTAATCTTTGCAATATATATGCCCCCAACATAGAGGATGCTAATTTTTTCCATAAAATAAATAAAATAGTTGGAGACATATCAGGTGATCGTACAATACTAGGTGGGGACTTTAATCAAGTGTTAGACGCTGTATTAGATAAGACCACTTTCTCCACAAATAAACCAAAAGACAGAATGGCTATCAAATCGGTGATGACAGATCTCAGCTTGGTTGATGTATGGAGAGTAGTTAATCCAAAAGAAAGGGAGTACACATTTTATTCACATAAACATAAATCACATTCTAGAGTTGATTATTTTTTAATTAGTAGTAATTTGGTTGAAAATACTTCAGATTGTATGTTAGGACCAATGGCATTGACAGATCATGCTACAGTGCACCTGGGTTTGATTCTGGAACCGGAAGAAGTTAGAAAGAGCAGATGGAGACTAAATGTGTCTTTATTACAAAACCCTGACTTTCTTAAATCATTGGAAGATGAGCTTGATAGTTTCTTTGACCTTAATATAGGCTCAACAGAAAAGATTGGTATGGTTTGGGAGGCATCAAAGGCCTTTATGAGGGGTAAAATCATTGCCTATGCTAGAAAGCAAAAGAGAGAACAATTAAAAAAGATTATAACTTTGGAGACTGGAACGAATTTTTTCAAAATTCACGGAAGCTGCAAACGCGATTATAGAAACACTATTCACCCATGGAAAGCTTAGATTCTCATGAATCCGCCGGTATAAACCACTTTCAGATGTGATTACCACAGCGGGTAATATAAACACATTTCTCCAACAAACAACAAAACATTTAAAGGGCACAACTCACCTTTGGATGCTCTTTTACTGGTCAAAGATGAAAATAATCCACAAAAACTGGCCAGAATCCAAGCTTAGGCATCCAGACAAAACTACCAGTATAATATTTTGTCCAAAACATGTCTTGAAATAAGTAAATAATCCACAAATAGCTCAGCTCCGTGCACGCGGCGCATGGTGGCGCTGCGCGTTTCATATTCACTGTACTTCTGTCCATATTTTTATGAAGCATACACATATCCACGCGGTCTTGCAGTCAAAATGCCGACTGAACTCTATCCTTCTTCTTCTTCTTTTTAGTTTTATGGCGGTTGGTAAAAAACTTTAGGTTGCATTTATCGCCACCTTCCGGTAAGGAATGTGGGCCAGGAAGGCCCCAGCAGTCAACATCTTAAATTCTCCTACTTAAAAGTAACACGAAGAAACGTCAGCAGATCTTATATATGTCAGGGTAGAGACTGTGATTTGGTAGAATTGGAGTTTCTACCAGTAGAGATTGCGATTGGAGTCTCTACCAGTAGAGATTGCGATTGGAGTCCCTACCAGTGGAGTTTGCGATTGTAATCTCTACCAGTAGAGACGGAACTTTAAATCTGACCCCTGACCCTAACCTTAACTAACCCTGACCTTTAAATCTGACCCCTACCCTGACCCCTGACCCTAGCCTTAACTGACCCTGACCTTTTAATCTAACCCCTGCCCTGACCCCTGACCCTAACCTTAAAAGTCTAACCTTAGCCCTGACAAATGTCTACTGGTAGGATTGGAGTTTCTACTGGTAGAGATTGCAATCGCAGTCTCTACTGGTAGAGATTTCAATCGCAGTCTCGACTGGTAGAAACTCCAATTCTACCAAATCGCAGTCTCTACCATGATACATACATCGAACCTAGAGTCTCTCTGCAAAACAGTCCCCACTGACCAGATTAACCCTCTATTCTCCATACGTCTACTTAAAACTCTTCTTTGCTGTTCATACTTCCTGCATCTCATCAAAACATGCTCAACTGTCTCACTCTCCCCACAGTGTTCACAATGCCCCGTAGGATGCTTTCCAATCAGTTTCAGAGTACTGTTTAATCACGTATGTCTAAATCTCAACCTGGTTATTACATCTTCTTCTTTCCTTGCTAACAGACCCCCCATCCCTGGCCCCTTTAACTTCTGTTGAAATGAATAATAAAACCATCCCTTTACCTCCTCATTCCAATCTTTCTGCCATTCACTCTCTAACTTCTTTTTAATTATGCTCTTAATTTCGGCCTTACTGTACTTAATTTGAGAATCCACCAACTCTTTCCTTGCCCCTCTCTTTGCATATGCCTCTGCCAACTCATTCCCTTCAACTCCTATGTGTGCTGGTACCCAGAGAAGAACTAATTGTTTTCCAGACATGATTATCCGATAAACCACTTGTAATATATCATATATTATATCTTGCCTCGATTCAGACCTCATATTTTGCAAACTCATTAAAGCACTACTGGAATCAGATGCTATGACTACTTGCATTGCTGCATTTCCTTCTACCCAGTGTAACGCGAACAAAATTGCCACTAACTCTCCCGTAAAAACTGCTATATTATCACTTACTCTTCTAAAAACTCTAATATCAAGACTTGGAATAACAAAAGCAATCCCAACCCTCCCATCTTCTAACCTTGATGCATCTGTATATATTGATAACCAGGAGGAAAACCTCTTCTCTATATATCCTGTTACACTACTACTACTACATTTCTTTCCCTGTAGTCCAAGATCTACATTAGGCCTTTTCAATATCCATGGGGGGACTACAGAGATCGGTACCGCAGGACTAACATCCATCTGTGCAATACCAAAGTCTCTAGCTTTTCGACTGCTTACCCACCCAAAACTGTTCAGCTGAGCTCGCTCCCCTTCTTGACAATTACGTAAAAGCTTTAAACCTGGACGATTGCTTTTATGACCACTAAGACCTGCCCAATATGTCAACAGTAGCTGCATTCTTCTATATTTTAGAGGCATCTCTCCTAACTCTACCTGAAGGGCAGACACTGGAGTTGACTTCATCGCTCCACAAAAAATCCTTAGTGCCTGGCTCTTTACTACATCTAATTTCACTAAATTACTTTTTGCTGCCAAATTATATGCCACACATCTAAAATCAAAAACAGATCTGATTAGTGCTGTGTAAACTATTTTTAGACATACTCGACTTGCTCCCCAGTCCCACCCTCTAAGGCATCTCATCACATTCACTACTTTCTTAC
Organism: Acanthochromis polyacanthus; assembly: GCF_021347895.1. Classification (NCBI taxonomy): domain Eukaryota; kingdom Metazoa; phylum Chordata; class Actinopteri; family Pomacentridae; genus Acanthochromis; species Acanthochromis polyacanthus. The sequence continues at coordinate 26,929,158 of NC_067127.1, forward strand.
ATCTCTCCTCAGTTTTCCGAATATGGAACCTCCAATCAGCCTGCTATCAAACCATAATCCTAAGTATTTAAACTCATTCACTCTTTCCAAGTTTTGTCCATAAAGTGTCAACTTAATATCATTGCTTACTCTCTTTCTAGTTAGAAACATAACCTTAGTTTTATCTACAGAAAATCTAAAACCCCACTTTAATGCCCAGCTCTCTATCTTATTAATACCTTGTTGTACTTTTTTAACTATATACTTGATGTTCCTACCTCTCTTCCACAGTACACCATCGTCAGCAAATAGTAACATTCCAATCGAGGAATCTACATTACAGAAAATTTCGTTAGTCATAATGGAGAAAATTACTGGACTAACAATGCTACCCTGCGGTGTTCCATTTTTAAAGTCATACTTCGAACTAACATCCCCCCCTACTCGTACAGCTATTGTTCTTCCTGATAGAAAGTCCCTAACCCACCTTAAAATCCTTCCTCGTAGACCCATCTGATGTAGTCTAATAATCAAACTCTCCCTCCACATCATATCGTACGCTTTCTCAACATCAAAGAACACGGCAGCTACACACTCTTTGTTACCTTGGGCCTTCCGGACCTCATCTTCTAAAATTAATGAAGGGTCTACTGTGCTTCTACCTTTCCTAAACCCATATTGATAACCTTTAAACAACTCATTACTCTCAAGAAAGAACAGTAGTCTATTATTGATCATTTTTTCCATCAACTTTCCCACATGTGACGTTAAAGCTATGGGTCTATAACTTGCAGCTTGGCAGGGATCTTTACCTGGCTTACACATTGGGACGATTATCGCCTTCTTCCACTGCTCTGGCAGACTACTCTCTACCCACACTCTATTATACAACCTCAACAAAACATTCTTACTACTTTCACTGAGGTTCCTCAGCATGCAGTAACTGATATCATCCTCTCCAGGAATAGTATTCCCACAGTCATTTAATGCCATATTTAGCTCCTCCATTGAAAACTCTACATTTACTGCACTGTCATAGTCACTAACATCCTCAAGGGCTTCAGTGTGATTCCCCACTGTCTTTCTTCTTGCCCTTCTTTCTCCTGCACCCAGATTTGCATTACCGTGGACTTTCACAAAATGCTGTACTAACACTTCTGCTTTTCCTTTATCATCTAACACAACCCTATCTCCACGCGTTATAACTGGATATCCAAACCGTTTATTATTACCCGACATTCTCCTAATAGTCCCCCATACCTGACTCACAGACGTTTGTCTTCCTAATGTGTCACAGTAACTCCTCCAGCATGACTGCTTGGGCTCTTTTACTACTCTTCTCACAAGTACCATTTTCCGCTTGTACTCACAAAGATTTTGATAACATACATTTCTTTTAAAGGATTTAAAGGCCTTATTTATCTCCTTAACAGCATTAGTACACTCGACAGACCACCAGGGCACCATCTTCCTCTTACACACGTGGACAAAATTGTTGGTACCCCTCAGTTAAAGAAGGAAAAACCCACAATTCTCACTGAAATCACTTGAAACTCACAAAAGTAACTATAAATAAAAATTTATTGAAAATTAAATAATCAAAAACAGCCATTACTTTTGAATTGTTGATTAACATAATTATTTAAAAAAACAAACTAATGAAACAGGCCTGGACAAAAATGATGGTACTTCTATAAAAGATTGAAAACTATTTGACCAGAGTGACATGATTAACTCAGGTGTGTCATTTAATTGACATCACAGGTGTTTCCAAACTCATAATCAGTCAGTCTGCCTATTTAAAGGGAGACAAGTAGTCACCCTGCTGTTTGGTGAAAAGGTGGGTACCACACTGAACATGGACAACAGAAAGCGAAGGAGAGAATTGTCCCAGGACATCCGAAAAAAAATTATAGACAAACATCTTAAAGGTAAAGGCTATAAGACCATCTCTAAACAGCTTGAAGTTCCTGTGACAACAGTGGCTCATATTATTCAGAAGTTCAAGACCCACGGGACAGTAGCCAACCTCCCTGGACGTGGCCGCAAGAGGAAAATTGATGACAAATTGAAGAGACGGATCATTCAAATTGTATCCAAAGAGCCCAGAGCAACCTCCAAAGAAATTAAAGGTGAACTCCAAGGCCAAGGTACATCAGTGTCACATCGCACCATTCGTTGTTGTTTGAGCCAAAGTGGACTTCATGGGAGACGACCAAGGAGGACACCATTGCTGAAAAAACTCATTAAAAAGCGAGAGTGGAATTTGCAAAAATGCATGTTGACAAGCCACAAAGCTTCTGGGAGAATGTCCTTTGGACAGATGAGACCAAACTGGAGCTTTTTGGTAAGGCACATCAACTCTATGTTCATAGACTCAAAAACCAAGCATACGAAGAAAAGAACACTGTCCCTACGGTGAAACATGGAGGAGGCTCAGTAATGTTTTGGGGCTGCTTTGCTGCATCTGGCACAGGGTGTCTTGAAAGTGTGCAAGGTACGATGAAATCTGAAGACTATCAAGGCATTCTGGAGAGAAATGTGCTGCCTAGTGTCAGAAAGCTTGGTCTCAGTCGCAGGTCATGGGTCTTCCAACAGGACAACGATCCAAAACACACAGCCAAAAACACCCAAGAATGGCTGAGAGAAAAGCGTTGGACTATTCTAAAGTGGCCTTCTATGAGCCCAGATCTGAATCCCATTGAACATATGTGGAAGGAGCTGAAACATGCCATTTGGAGAAGACACCCATCAAACCTGAGACAACTGGAGCTGTTTGCTCATGAGGAGTGGGCCAAAATACCTGTTGACAGCTGCAGAACGCTCATTGACAAATACAGAAATCGTTTAATTGCAGTGATTGCCTCAAAAGGTTGTGCAACAAAATATTAAGTTATGGGTACCATCATTTTTGTCCAGCCCTATTTCATTAGTTTGTTTTTTTAAATAATTATGTTAATCAACAATTCAAAAGTGATGGCTGGTTTTGATTATTTAATTTTCAATAAATTTTTATTTATTGTTACTTTTGTGAGTTTCAAGTGATTTCAGTGAGAATTGTGGGTTTTTCCTTCTTTAACTGAGGGGTACCAACAATTTTGTCCACGTGTGTACCTCTCTTTCCCTTCCTCCTTATTGTCTGCTTAGCTGCTTCCAAAACTGCACTGCAAAAGGAAGTATTAAAATCATTAATATTGGCATTTACATTTACTCTCTTTATTTCAACATCACAAATGTACTTAAACTTATCCCATTTAACCCCATCATAAATCCACCTTCCCACCCCCCCTGTGCAAACTTCCTCCAAACTGAGACCCAGTTCAACTACTATTGGATAGTGATCACTAACTATAGTTGTTTCACCATCCACTCTCCATGTGCAAACTCCTGCAATACATTCCGATACCAATGTAAGATCCACAGCTGATTCACTCCCATTACATACATTAATCCTTGTCATATTGCCATCATTTTTGTGCAGCTCTGCACATAACCCTTTAGCTCCTGACCATTTGCCACTAAACTTCGAGCATTCCATTGGAGGAAAATCAGGATATTCCAGCCGTCTCTCCCGCTCTCCTCTGCTCCTCCTCCAGTCTCATGTTAACTTGCTCCCATGTGACCCCTTTCATACCAAGGAACATCTCTGCTCCCTTCACAATTATTTTTATTTTATCAGTTTTATGTTTCACCTGTTCAGTGCAATTTATCACATAAGCTAAAAAGACTATCAGCTCATCCATTGATACTTTAGCTTTCTCCATTAAATCACCTTGCTTAGTGCTGCCTTTACTTCCTACTGTGTTCTGCTCCTGGACTTTCCTTACAGCCTCGGCATACAAAATATTACGTGCTACTTTAACCTTTTGGACTTCTACTGCTTTCCTCCTGACCTCACACCCACCATAGGTCACTGCATGTTGCCCTCCGCAATTACAGCACTTTGGGCAGTTACTCTCTCCACACTCCTCTACTCGATGGTCTCCACTACATCTAGGACATTTCTGCTTTCCCCTGCAGACCGACGCTATGTGACCATACAACTGACATTTATAGCACCGGAGTGGTGGGGGTAAATACTCTCTTACAGGGAAACTCAAGCAGCCCATTTTAACTCTCTCAGGAAGAACATTATCTTTGAATTCCAAAAGGACAGAGAGGCTCTCAATGCTTCTTCCGTCTACACGTTTCATCATTCTTCTAATGCCACTCACAACACCCCCCAAACACTGCTTAAACTTCTCCAAATCCTCATCCAAAGGGATGCCTGTTATAACTCCACGTGCAAATGTTTTCTCTCCTATTACTCTCCTCTCATTCACATGGACTTTACAAACTTGGTCCAGTTGCAATGCTTTCTTTTTCTGCTCTTCTGATTTACTAATAATTAGCAAACTACCATCCCTCAGCACTTTAGCTAACTCAACATCTCCCAGTTTCTTCTTCAAATCTTTAGATAGCGCTAGCAGACCTACCTTATTAATATCATTCTCTGGTCTAAACTTGAGGATCACTCTTGGATTTTGCTGCTTTCTTACCGTCCTCTTCAGCGCTGCAGCACCACTGCCCTCATCTGAACTATTTTGGTCCAAAGCTCGCTTCCTGGTTTGACTCACACTCAGTCCCTCCTCTGCTCTAGATCCTTGCCTGGACCCCGACCTGCCTCGACCTACGTCTATGTTCTCCTCCTCCACCCAAGCCGGAGAAGCCATCCCGGCCCAGTCACAAACCGGATTATGCCAACCGTCCTCTTCTTCGTTCTCAGTCGAGCACGACAGCTAACTGTAACACCCCTGCCGATAGCGGCGGGAGCCTACCGCCCGTTCCGAACTCTATCCTTTTGGTTTACACCACATTTCAACCAATCAAGTGACTCTGGCCTGCTTCTCAGGCCTAAACGGCTAACCGTAGCCGAGACTGACCGATCTGGACCTACCTCATTTTGTCAGTAAATTCTGAGCAAATCACGTCAGAGGAAACGTTTGACTGACAGGGCTTGTAGCCAATGAGCCTGCTGAATAGCAGGATATAAATAGAGCCTCTGCCAGCAGGGTTGTGTGATTTTTCACACTTACGCTGCCGGCTGCAACTGCAGCCTCTCTGTCTCCCTCCCAGTCTCTCTGTCTGATCCACACTGGAGCTGCTCTGAAGTGCTTTTTTTTTAGTTCTTTATGAGTTTTTGGAGTGAAAATAATGTGAAAACGGGCTGAAAAATGAACATATACCATTTTTGCCCAGGGTGTGCAGAGGGTGTACAGAGGGTGTCCAAAATTGACAGCGCCTGGCCATAGCAGTACAAATACATGTGTGAAACACTTATTTCTTGTAGTATTGCTCTGAAATTTTGACCTGAACTATGTAAGACCCCAGGCTGTTGCCTTTTTGTGTTTTCAAGCTGTCACAGTGCTGCCACACTTATTTTCAGGTGTTTTATTAGGGAAAAAATTTAGGCGAAAATAAAATTCATCCTAATTCAGTGTGTTACAACATAAAATACTCTGTGCCAGGAGCACCTAGAGTAATTCTGACTGCACTGGATGAAAATTCAGGTTGTCAGCTTTCAAAGGAGACCCCAACCATGTCTGTACTACAAACAGTTCAAGAACAGCATTCAATTTACTTTCCGTACATCTTCAGTAGAAATTTCAGGCGAAAATTGGCGAAAGCTTATAACTGGAGAGGAAGTTGTCAGCACTTTACACAGATACAATATTGAAGTAAATTTGTGATAGAAAGCTACAGATGAATGAAATATACAGTGCCTATCGTAAGTGTTCACCCCCTTTGATGTTTTACTCTTTTATTGCTTTCATAAATCAATCATGGTCAATAAAATTTCGCTTTTTTAACAAAAAGATTTATTGGAAAAAAACTCTTTAATGTCAAAGTGAAAACAGATTTCTATAAAGTAATGTTAATGAAAGAAAATTATATAAATGAAAATAATTGTTTGCATAACTATTCACCCCCTTCAAGTCAGTATTTAGTAGATGCACCTTTGGCTGCAATCACAGCAGTGAGTCTGTGTGGATAGGTCTCAATCAGTCTTGCACATCTGCCCACTGCAATTTTGCTCCATTCTTCTTTGCAAAACTGCTCAAGCTCTGTCAGGTTTCGCGGGTATCGGGCATGAACAGCCCTTTTCAAGTCCAGCCACAAATTCTCTATTGGATTGAGGGCTTTGACTCGACCACTCCAGAACATTTACCTGGTTCTTTTTTAACCATCCTGTGCAGCTTTTGCAGTATGTTTTGGATCATTGTCTTGCTGGAAAATAAATCTTCTCCCAAGACGTGGTTCTCTTGCAGACTGATAAAGATTGTCCCCCAGGATTTCAGTGTATTTTGCAGCATTCATTCTGCCCTCTATCTTTGCAAGCCTTCCAGGTCCAGTTGCTGAGAAACATCCCCACAGCATGATGCTGCCACCACCATGCTTCACAGTGGGGATAGTGTGTTTTTAGTGATCTGCGGTGTTTGGTTTCCGCCAAACATGACATCTTGTCTGATGGCCAAAAAGCTCAATTTTGGTCTCATCAGACAAAGAATCTTCTTCCACTTGACCATGGAGTCTTCCATGTGCTTTTTGGCAAACTCTAGTCGAGATCTAATATGACTTTTCTTCAACAGTGGCTTTCTCATTGCCACTCTCCCATAAAGCTTTGACCGGTGAAGAACCTGGGCAGCAGTTGCTACATGCACAGTCTCTCCCATCTCAGCAGCTGAAGCTTGTAACTCCTTCAGAGTAGTTGTAGGGGTCTTGGTGGCTTCTCTCACTAGTCTTGCACGGTCACTCAGTTTACGAGGGCGGCCTGATCTAGGCAGATTCACACAAGTGCCATATTCCTTCCATTTCTTGATAATTGATTTCACTTAACTCTGGGGGATGTTCAGTGCCTTCGAATTTTTTTTGTAACCATCCCCTGAATTGTACTTCTCAATAACCCTTTCCTTGAGTTGCTTAGAGTGTTCTTCTGTCTTCATGGTAGCCAGGAATACTGATCAGCCACTCTCTGGACCCTTCAGACAAAGGTGTTTTACAACTCAATCACTTGAAACACACCCACACCACTCAGGTGATCTTCATTTCACTAATTGTGAGACTATTGACAACAATTTGATGGACCTCTATTGAATTAGACCATTAAATTAAAAAGGGGATGAATAATTATGCAAACAATTATTTTCATTTATATAATTTTCTTTCATTAACATTACTTTATAGAAATCTGTTTTCACTTTGACATTAAAGAGTTTTTTCCAATATTTTTTTTGTTAAAAAGGTCAATTTTATTAACCATGATTGATTTATGAAAGCAATAAAATGGTAAAACATCAAAGGGGGTGAATACTTATGATAGGCACTGTATAATAATAAAAAAAAGTCGAATATCCTCTATTTAGACTAAATAGCAATTTCTATGAGAGTGGAGAAAAAGCAGGGAAACTGTTAGGTAGGCAGCTTTAAAAAAAAAAAAAAAGGCTCGCTATACTCAGCCCGATCTCACGAGGATTCGTGAAACTGTCACGTAAGTTTTAGTTTCGGTTTCGTGCGCACCAACACGATTTCGTCATGTTTTTCGTGCCGCTCACCACGAAATGCGCACCAATGCATTTTAAACGGCGGACTTTTCGTGCCACTCAGAACGTATTTCAAAAGAATGTGTATATTATATTTTTAATGTAAAACCGTGGCGAATCCAACGCTATATTTTGCATGACATCGTTCCTAAACATAACCCTAACCATAACCATAACCATAACCTAACCATAAGCCGGTGGTACACTTACCAATTTGCATAGGAATTTCAAGAATGTCCGGCGGCCGGCGGCCGCAAACGCGATCACACAAGCAGTATACGCCGATGGACAGCTTAGATCGTCATGAATCTGCCGGTATAAACCACTTTCAGATGTGATTACCACAGCGAAAAACATTTCGTGGTGAGCGGCACGAAAAACATGACGAAATCGTGTTGGTGCGCACGAAACCGAAACTAAAACTTACGTGACAGTTTCACGAATCCCCGTGAGACCGGGTTGCTATACTATACCTGCCATTAAAGATGAGACAGGTGTACTGAGAACTAGCACGGGTGATATAAATAAAGTCTTTTCAACATTTTATATGAAACTTTATGAATCAGAAGTTGTGTTTGACATACAAAAGTGTGGTAAATTCTTTTCAAAATTTAACTTGCCAAAACTGACAGCAGACCAACAGAAGGGTTTAGACAGTCCCATAACAGTCCCTAATGAAAGTAGGAAAGTCACCTGGATTGGATGGATTTCCGTCAGAATATTATAAAAAATTTAAGGATAAATTGGCTCCTGTTTTAACTGAAGTTTATCAATAAGCTTTTTCATTAGGAAAGATGCCAGAAACTTTCAATGAGGCTATGATTTCTCTTATTTACAAAAAGGACGAAGATCCCACTGATCCAGGTGGCTATAGGCCAATAAGTTTGATCAATGTCGATTGTAAAATACTGATTAAAGTTCTTGCCCTCAGGATGAAAAAAAATTTACCATGTCTGATTCACTCCGACCAAGTAGGCTTTGTGAAGGGAAGAACACCATCTGATAATGTGAGAAGGCTTCTGCACCTCATATGGCAGAACAAAAATAATAGTGCAGCATTTGCTGCTTTATCATTGGATGCCCATAAGGCCTTTGATAGAGTAGAGTGGAGCTTCCTCCAGTACACCCTTAAAGCATTTGGCTTTTGTGAAGGTCTAATTAAATGGGTAAGTGTTATCTACTCTGATCCCAGAGCAGCAGTCTTAACAAATGGACTGATCTCACCATTTTTTAGTTTGAAGCACGGAACAAAACAGGGGGATCCTCTTAGCCCTCTGTTGTTCATTCTATTCCTAGAGCCTTTAGCAGCCGCAATTAGAACAAATAGGGGTATTGGGGGAGCTATACATGGCCCTGAAGAGCACAAGATGTTTTTATATGCTGATGATATTTTGCTTCTCCTTAGAGATCCTTCCTCTTCAGTTCCGAAGGTTCTATTTACTATTGATAATTTTTCAAAATTATCTGGATACAAAATAAACTGGCAAAAGTCAGAAGTTATGCCTGTATCAAAGGGATGTTTACAACCTCTTCTTTCTCCATTCCAGTTTCGGTGGGTTCCTAATGGAATGAAATATTTAGGAATTAGATTATGCTTAGAGTTGACTAATGTAATCTCAATAAATATACAGCCATTACTACAGAAATTGAAAACAAATTTAGATAAGTGGAAGTTGTTAAATCTTACTCTGTGGGGAAAAATTAACACTATTAAAATGCTTGTTGCTCCACAGTTTAATTATATATCAATGATGATTCCAATAATAATAGACAATACATTTCTGAAACAATATAATGGGTTAATCAAAGAATTCCTTTGGAATGGTAAGAAAGCAAAAATTTGACTTAGAAAACTCACAGCTTTGAGGGATTATGGAGGCCTGGCTCTTCCAGACCTGGAATTATATAATCTTGCATTTGAAATGAACAAATTATCTAGACATTGGAAAGATGAAGCCGCAGATGTTGGGTGGATTAAGATTGAAAGGAAAATAGCAGCTCCATTTAATATTATCCAGTGGCTCTCGCAAAAATATACAAATTCATTAGAACTGAACCCAATTTTACAACATTCACAGTAGGCATGGGCACAAGCTTATAAGAGATTGGGAATTTCTCCTTATAAACAGATTTATTCTTCTGTATGGAATAATCCATTAGTGCTCATCGGAAAATCTTCCTTTTTTGTGGCGGAAGTGGCTGGAACAAGGGGTGCAAAAAATAGAACATTTATATCGAGATGATAATTTTATGACATTCAATGTGTTAAAAGAAATGTTCAACTTGACTGACAAAGGGGATTTCTGGAAATATTTACAGATTAGGAGTAGTGTGGGCTCAGTTTTTAGTTTAAATCAGATACAGAGGGATAATACATTGCAGGATTGGATGGATATACCAACTCATCTTCAGTCAGCATCAATGTTTTACAAGAAACTTTTGTCTTATCAAGGTACTGTATCTGTATGTGATGGTCTAAAATTGAGCTGGCAAAGGGATCTACAATCTGAGATTAATGAAGAGGCTTGGAAGAATATTATTTCAAAAATAGGATGGGCAACTAGAGATGCGGGAAGCAAATTCATCCAATATAAAATAGTACATAGATTTTATTTTACACCTTCAAGGTTATATAAAATGGGTCTGTTACAAACTGATGCTTGCTGGAAATGTGGAACAGACACGGGTACGTATCTCCATTGTTTCTGGGAATGTCCTTTAGTTTTCCCATTTTGGACTGAAGCCATCAAAAACTTGGAAAAATGGACTGGCTTGACTATCCCAATTATGCCTCAGTTGTGCTTGCTGGGAGACACATCTCTCATGCCTCCCGATTGCACAAAAGAAATGTCCGGCTTGGTGGTTGCTGCATTTGTGGTGGCTGCCAGACTAATCCTGCAGATTTGGAAGAGCCCTCATAGACCAAAAATTGAGGAATGGGTGAAATTAATGCCTGAGACCGCTGCTTACGAGACATTTATTTCTAAAGTTCATAATGTCCAGGATAAAGCCAACAAAACATGGATGTATTTTATGTCATTTATTAGAAAACAAGACTCTGCCGTCATTAGAATATCATGAATGTGTCACATTCTGTTATTGTGTTTTGTTGTTTTTCTTTTTGTGATATATGTATGTATATATACATATGTATATATACATATATATATATATATATACACATATATTGATTATTATTATTATTTGTACATGTTTTTGCTGTTGTTCTTGTTCACTGAAAAGGAAAAATCAATAAAAACTTAAATGACAAAAAAAACAGCTGGAAAGTCCAATTTTATTGAGCAATGTTCTTCGGGAAACTTAAAACACAATCATATATGTAACAGGTAAACATTTAATTTAAAAAGCCTCTGGTGAGTTGATCAAATCCACCTCAGTATCATCTGAACACTGCTTCTTTGGAAGGATACAACTACATGTAAATCAAATGTTTATACAAGAGTGCTACGCTCTAAACGTCTGACGCGACGTAGTGGCAGTCTCTCCCTTTCTCTCTCTCTCTCTGTCTCTTTCTAGATGAGTGTGAGCATGGTGTTTGGCATTGCATACAGGTGCTGCTAATGAATGGCTCCGAGCAGGTGGGAGTGATTAGCTCAACTACACTCTCCTGCCATATAAGCCAGACGCAGTTCACTACTCCTTGCTGAACTGTTGAATAATGCAGTTAGTGTTCTGATCTCTGTTCAGTCTCGCTCCCTGGTGATCTTCATGTACGAACCGCATTCTCCTGTTCTCTAGTTATGGATCCCACCTGCTTGCTGCTGCCACCTTTCTGGTACACTTAACCGTGTCTGGTTGTCTGTCTGGATCACCCTGGATCTCCGCTCATTCATTCTGTCCTAGCTGCAGCACCTGCCTTGCATCTGCCATCCCTCCCGCCACATGCCATCTCCACCCAACTCTCTCGCTCTGCTTCCCCTCAGTCAGTAGGCAGTTTAGTTCCCTGCTTAATCTCCGTAATTCAGTCTTTTTTGTTGTTGTTGTATAGTCAGCTGTAAGTTTGTAGTCCATCATGTTGTAGTCACTTGGGTTAGTGAGTATATTTTTGCTAGTGTTTTGCTGGCCGCTTTCAGCCATTTAGAGACCCGACCTCTGCAAAGTTAACTGTAAGTATTTCTAAGTGTTTATCTTGGTTATTCTTGTTGGGCCATTTTAGCCTTTAGTTTCTCTGGAGTGTTACGCCGTTATTTTCCTGTCTTTGTAGTTCTCAGTTCGGGTCAGTATTCTAGTTTCACTGTCAGTAGTTCTTAGACTGACATCCTGCTGTGCTCCGCCATCCCTTTTAGAGGGTTCTCCAGTTTTCTGGTATTTCTGCTTCTCAGTCGGCAGTTTCTATATTCAGTGTATTTTATAAGGAAAACCTTGAATTTAAATTCTTGTTTGCCATGCCTTTGTTTCCTGCACATGAATCTCAGTATTGTAATGGTAACAAAGAGCTGACATGGTCACTGCCACAAATCTGGTACAGTTTGACTATTGACCAAGAAATAGAGCAGAATTGGAAATATGTCTAACCATCAAATTTTCTGATCACTTCCAGATTTACATGGGAAGATGTCACTTCTTCCATGTGGTCTCAGACTTTTGGCTCCACTGTATATACTGCTAGCGGACAGGTAGCTGACTCTGCCAGCGTTGAATCATTTTGTGCATCAAATTAAATGAATGTGAACAATGATTCACTAATGAGACTTTACTCAAAAAAGATGTTTAAACAGCAATTTATAAACTGAAAAGAATGGAAAATTGTATATGGGTCCCATTGGGCTTATAGGCTCTTAAAAACCAAAGGGAGATGTGATAAATCTGCAATATCTGGCCCAGGACATCTGACTAATAATCCCGCTCAACTTCGCATGCTGATAACTCCCCTTTGTCTCCACCTTTTTTTTTCTTCTTCCCTCCTTCTCTAACTCTACTTCAAATCCTTCATTGTCGTTCTTTCTCTCTGGCAGTATTGCTGTCCGTTTATCACGCACATCACTGCTCACCTCACAAATGCGACCAGTGTCCACAATTAAATCCACATTTAATAACTTCAGTATCTCGTGTACCAACCTAGCCAGCTCACCAACTGCTCTCATGTTATTAAAGCCTCACAAAAGAAAAGTGATGACAATAAGGCTTTTAGGTGTACGTCTTTAAGAAGCAATGCATCCACTGGAATGTAGTCTGAACATGAAAAAACAAAAAATTATAACAAATTATTTGCATATATTGCATTGTAAACCTGTCCTTAATTTTTTTTCTGCTTCTATAAGAATAGTTAATGTTGCTGTTAATGCAAATTCAGTACATTCAATTTAACACCTGCACAGAAATTTCACACTCAAAGCTCACGTACTGGTAGTATGTTCAAATTATGTTAGATTCCAAAATCTAAGATATTGAAATCTAAGCATAAACATGAGTATGTGCAATTTTCACTTTCTTTGCTGATTACACACCTTCACATCAGATAACTTCCAGCAGTTCAACGGGCATTATCTCTGCCTCCCCGATGTAAGCATTTAACACGAAAGATCTACAGAAAATCTTGGGTTACGCTGACAGAAACTTAACAGTTTTGGGGGAAAAAAACAGCAAAGTTGAAAGAAATAAAAATAATTAAATAACTGTTGTACATTTGGAATCATCATTAAAATATACTGTATCTTGAATATAGTCTCTGAACAGATGTAATCTGATTTGTTGTTGATGCTGTTTGTGTTTTGTTTTGTTTTTTTAGGTAAGCAAATATTGGCTTGATGCTACTTTACTAAATACTCTCAACTAAAAATATAGGAATATCTGGAAATAAGCAGTACCATAATAACTTCACAGAGACAGATGTGTCTACGCATGTCCTTAATATACACTCAAGTGGTTTTACACCAGTCAAATTCTTGATTTGGAAGAAGGTGGCACAGCATCAGTTATAAACCAATCAGTATGGCATATTCAGCCATCCAAGCTGGAAACACCAAATCCACAGAATCAGATAGTTTATACCCACTTTTGACTTGTGCTAATTAGCAATCTGATTTAAGGCTATCAACTGAAGAAACTAATACACTGCAAATATTAATTTATCATCACTGTTAATCATCACAAGTTACTTTCGCCCTCTAATTTCAGGCAATCTCTTTGATATGTCTGACAAATATGTCGTGCCATCTCACAGAACCTGGTATCTCAATCCTCTGTAAGCTTGCTCATCAATGGTAACCTCAAGCTGCCTGATGGGAATATGTAAAAAAGTGCATCTGATACCTTTAATGGGCTTCATCGGGAAATGCATCAATGCATGTTTGATAAAACGTAACATCCTGACTTATGATGGACATTATGTAGGCTTATTCAGAACATAAGGAAAATAGTACTTCTGATTGCTAATGCAAACATACATTTAAATTAAAATTCCCATGCATTCACCTTCCTTATCCAGAGACAGACTGTGAAAATAGCACACAGCAAAATCAGGATACTCAGATTAACTCTGTGGGAGTTAATATTAACACTTTTAAAGTGTCTATATGGGTCCACTCCACAAAGTGATAATTTAACTCGTTTTGGAGAGTTTGTACTTTAACATTGTTTCAGTGTTATTGACTTTTTGGAGTTAAAATTTAACACCAGGTAACACTAACCAGTGTCACTTTTGCTTAAAACTGCAATGTAGTGTTACAAATTAACACTTTCAGAGTATCTTTTTCAACTATTATAAGGGTTACCTCTTAACACTGTAAGGTGTAAACATTGGGGTAATGAATTACCAAAAAATGTTTTCAAAATATTGCTAAAATAAAGATACCATGTTTGGTTAGAACTCATTTATTTTCAAATGTGCACCACAATGTAACTTGAAATACATTTTAAAACATGTAACAATAGGGAACAATGTATGCTCTTTCATTTTTATTAGAATATTGTTTATCAAAAGTCCTAAAATAAGTAAGCTTGTCAATGCATTCAACAGTACGTTTATCAGTAGTCTCCTCTATGCAGTATGCTTGAAAGAGCTCATCAAAGCAAAGTGTGTAAACAGTACATCCTAAAATGAAAGGAAGCTGTTCATGAATTATGATATTGCAGATTTTCTTGAATACAGGTAGATCATTTGACATTCCAGTACATATAAACAGATTAATCTGATACTCAGTGCCGTAATTTTTGATGAGTCAAAAAGATGAATCTACAGATGTTGCAACTACAAATTGGGATTTGTAGTTGCAACATCTGTAGATTCATCGAGATGTAACATCTTATGCAGTAATTCTCCACCATCCAATTCATCTACGAATTTCATTTTTACAGGACCAACCTCAAATCTTTGAAAATAATTTCATAGTAATATGCCAGTTGACGCTGGTGTTGCTTTACCAGAGATTTAGTAAGGTTTTTTAAAAAAATATGCTTTGCTTCAAATCTCATACACCACATATGAATAAGAGGGCCAATCTTTTTAATATATCTTGGATAGTGGATCATTAAGTGATGCTTGGGTATCAATTTCTTGTCAGGGTACGAAATTTTAAACATGGTATGGTGATCATAGATTAAATGCTTTAGGCCATCAGTGGGGACAGGGGAGAACACTATATTAACAATTTGCAACAAAAGGAGCACAAACGTCCAGTGACTATTTTCCCTTTTAACAACACCACCAACTATAAGGGGGGTATTGCGGAGAACACACAGTGACTGAATGGCATTTAAACCTAAGTGCTTGCTGTTATCTTCCATTTTTAAACCACTTGGTCTGTTTTTACGTTCCACGTAACCATAATTAAAACTAAGTATCCTGTCTGACACCGTTTTCATAGAGATGTAACCATTTTTAATCAGGAACTGAAAAAACAACTTAAGCTCATACTGTACTATACCTTCTAACAGGTCGCGCATAAAATCAACTTAAAAATTGTCAGTGCTATGAAAATATTCTAATGAATTGAGCACACAAGTTTTTTTTAACACCAAAAATGGAAGGCAGAACTGGATCTTCACTAAGTGCATTACAATGTTCAATGTGAAGCTCTCGAGAGCGCAGAATCAGCCCAGGTTCATCCTCAGTAAATACAGACTGAATGTCTTCCTTATCGGTCAGGCAAAACCTACAGCAGTGTGTTGCACTGAAAGATTCCACAAAGCCTAGCAGGCCATTTAAAGCAAGATTATCCCCCTGTGACTTGAATTACAGAGCCAAACAATGGTTCCTCAATGAATGGAAGTTGGATTCCTTTTGTTTCTAAAATGTTTAAACCATCAAGCCTCTGGGCTTCAATATTTCACCAAATCCATATATTTTTTAAAGTCTTCTGTGTAGAAAAGGGCTGCTAGATGTACATTCATTACAAGAAGTCCTCAAATTCATACGACCGCATCGGTCGTATGCACCGTGCACCGGAATACGACCCGTGAGAGCGTATTTACGTTAGCGCCCCTTCAGGGAAAAGAAACACATTACGGGATTTAATTCACGAAACGGCTTTTCCGTCGCAAAACGGCTTTTTCCTCCTTTCTCAACACGGGTTTAGGGTTATGGTTAAGGTTAGGGTTAGGGATAGGGACAGTGATAGTGTTAGATAAAAGTTTGTTCATGGTGACATTTCACCTGCGACTCCAGAGTGTCGATATTTACTCAACCGCTAGAGGTCGCATACGTCAAAACGTAACACTGGGTTGTAATATGGGCGTGTACAGACGACCTATGTGGTCGTTTTTTCTTTGAGGACAGGCTGATTCATTAACATGGAGTTCAACTTTGGTGGGATGTTTTTAAAAGTAAAATAAACACATTCAAGTTTGTGGACCCCTTTCTTAGAACCTAATGGGTTAGCAGTCTCAAAATCGTCATAATATAGCAAAATCTGTAGAGCGTGCTTCTGTTTTGAGAACAGAGGATGATTTTTGAAATGCAACACATCATTTACATCTTCGTATGTCCCCTTTTTACTAAGTTTTTCATGTAAAAAGCACGCTCTTATCTCACGGTTTTTGAAAATGGATTTCATTGTATCTAATATGGGTACATACATGTATTTATCTGTAACAGGAATCTGACTATAGACACCTGTAGTTCTATTTCTCCATGTATCTAGTCTCACACTAAGTACAAATTCTTTAGGTTCAAATATTTCCCATTTTTCATCATATTTTTGCCTCTTTTTCTCTGTGTTAAAGGTTGAAAAAAGATTTTCTAGCTCATCTAAATTTTGCTTTATTTTCTTATTAATGTCTGACTCTGTTGTGTCAGAAGAAAAGGCTTGGAGAACTGCTTCTTGTGCTTGCTTTTGAACATCATTTACAACTTCCTCCATTGAAGAAACTATTGTTTGGACAGTACTCTGAGGAATACCAGTAGCTTGTAAGTGGGCAATTAGAGATCCACACATTCCTTGAAGTGAATTTTGTGTGACAGAAGGAGAATCCTGCAACAGGGATGCAGATGTTGAGGGCTGATCACTGAAAAATTCAACCTCAAAGTGTATTTCTGTGTCAACTTTCTGGTAAGGAAGAGCTTGTTCATTATGTTGTTGCCTATGCATGATGTTAAGGTGCTTTCTGAAGCCACTGTACGTACAAAAAGATAAGGGACATCCTTGCTCTCCGCATTTTAAACATAATTTTTTAGCTGGATATAATCCATGCTTGAATTTTAAATGTTTACAAAGATCTGAACTATTTTTGTGGTGCGTATTTCAGTTAAAACACGTGAACATGGTTAAAGCTGTGGCATTTTAACAAGTATTTAAAGCCATTTTTGTGTTAAGTTTTTCAAATGAAACATGAACATGCTTTGAAGGCTTCTTTAAATTTTCTTTTAGCCTGTTAAATCTGGAGGCTAACAATTATTTTCACAAGAAATTTCCATTTATTTTGAATATGTTAGACAGTTTCCTTTTGGTCTGACCTTTGTTATCCTGTGCCATTTCATCAATCTCGCAGTATTCGGGCTCTCAGTTCCTTGACTCTCTTTTACATTCCCAACATCAATGTGGTAAACGGTGATTTGAATGAAGGTGTAAAAGCTGCTTAGAGCTTCATCATAAGATAGGCTGAAGACATAGTGTGCTTTGAATAGCATGTCAAAAGCAGCAACTGATGTCTGAGCCTCGCACGGGATTGCTTTCTTGTCCACAACAACGAAGAACCTCTGGATTTTCTTCTTTTGCTTGCCAATGCAGAGAAGGAAGGGCTGACATGCATCGACTTTGTCCAGAAATGCAGTGAGGCTGACTCCTTCCTGTATTTTGAATGAAGCAGACCAGATAAGTTAAGTGTACTGTTGCAGTCCTACAAAAATCTGCAACAAACTTCTTTTGACAACTGCAGCAGGCTTATTCCATCCCAAAACACCAAATATTCAGGAAGGTGGTTGCAGCACCATCTTCAATTTTACTGTGAAGATGGTAGGGAACAAGCTACTGTGTTGTGGACACACAACACAGTAGCTTGTTCTGTGTCCACAACACAGAATCTCTCATTGTTTTGTTTATTTGATAAGCCAGTAGCGTTTGCCACACCATATACGTTACCTCACGTATATGGTGTGAAACGCTTTTGTCTGTTGAACTCTCTTCTGTATTTCAATACAGCAACCAATTATTCTGTAGATGTAATGCATTATATTTTAGAGTGGGTTGCTCAGTTTGAGATGAGATGAAACTTGTTCTGCAGTACATTAAGAATAACTTCCTCAGTGATGAACAACTAGCTGGTAGAATGGGTACAATCAGCAATGAAACCGTCCACCAAGAGTAAAGTTGTTTGATGGAAGTAATGATTTGGGCCTGAATGCCATGCAGTCTTGGTGCTTACTGCGCAACATGCCTTTAATATTTGGAGATGTATTCCAGTCAGATAAGTATTGGCATGTTTTACTTTTGCTTCTACACATTGTCAACATTGTTTTTTCACCTGTCCTGTCAGAGGGTGTGATCATTTACCTCAAACATTTAATCATTGGTCATCATCAGCTCTTCAAGCAGTTATTTCCTGCAATCAACCTCTTACCAAAGCATCACTTAATGATTCATTACCCTCGTTGTATAAGGAAAACTGACCCGGTTCTGCACATGTGGTGCATGCGTTATGAAGCTAAACATAATTTCTTCAAGAAACAATTAAATGCTTTTAAAACATTACACTAACATTACCCCAAAAGCACCAAAGTTGTATGACAATGTATCAGGAGACCATAAGCAAGGAGAGATTAACTTTAGGTCCAGGAAAGATGGTGATGCTTGATGAGCTCAAAGAAGGTCCAGGGGTTGCTCCCAAATTTGGAGCTGTATTGTCAACAGCTAGTGTGTATTCTGCCAAATGGATAAAACATCATGGTACAGAGTACCGCTGTGGCTTCATTGTCTGTACTGAGGTGGCATTTGATATGCCTGTGTTTTGTAAGATAAAGACTATTGTTACGAAAGATGATATTGTATTGCTCTGTGGAAAACTGATGGAAACACTGTGTTTTGATGAGCATTACCGTGCCTTTAAGATTAGGCTGCATCCAGACAAAGTTGTAAAGGTGTTGGACATAAATGAACTGACTTACTTTAAACCATTTGATGTTCAAATGGCATATGGAACATTGGGTTCATCATTATATGTTGTTCCATATTGCCATTTTATGCAGACTTAAGGTCAGTGTTTTTATATTTTCTACCTGATGATATTCCATTTCCATATCGAATTCCATTTGTGAAATTTCCTTGATACAAATATTCCATGCTCAACTGTTAGTGGTATTATGTTGGCGGTACTATAACAAAGCGGGAGCAACTGGGAGCCACAGCAACTCAGCCAGAAAGTGGTAGACTACAAAAAAATCACAGAGCGCCTTCAGTGGATGCTGAAGTGCACACTTTGTCGAAATCACCAACTTTCTGCAGAGTCAATAGTGACAGACCTTCAAACTTAAAGCTTCATGTAATGAGTTTCTATATAGTCAAGCAGCTGCATCCAAGCCTGATGGTACATGTCAACAGGAGTGTTCACATCTGAATATGGCCCGGTTGGTGGGCGTGTTTCTTGCCACTAGGCAGTGTTTAGATTTTTTTTAAAAAGGCTTTCCTTCAGCTGCAAACTTTCGTACCGGATTCATCGTACAGCAGCGTGGATCAAAAGAATATTATGACTATTTTCCATTACCCTTTTTTATTTGCATCTACGACTCTGTCGCCAAAGGTTCTGGTGTCACCCAGTCCTACGTAACTGCAGACAAGCTGAGTTCCACTGGTTGATACAGAAGCTTCGCCTGAATGGGGCTTTGTTCCAGCGGTACTTCTGTCTCTGCAAAGCCCAATTCGATGAAGTGCTCAGTAAAGTTGGAGCCCGAATCACGGCTATGGACACCAGCTACCAAGTGGCTATCAGTCCAGCTGAGTGCCTCACTATCTGCCTACAGTAACATGCATTGATTGTTGTTTTCTGAACTAATAAAACAGCCTTTAACTTTTATGGTTAATTGCATTGTTGTGTAAATAACACGCTGGTTTAGGGCTCCATGGCTGAGCCTACTGCAATAATGTCTGTGAGCAAACTGGAAATAACAAGCTACAGCTAGACCTATAGAATAGAATAGACACTTTTAGTGTCAAACAGAACATACACTAGCTGGTGCACATCACTGCAAAAACTTGACATCAGACTGGTAAGAAACAAAAACGAAAATTATTATTATAATAGAGTGTAAAAAAGATATATTTACAATATATACATGTTAGACTATATATATAGATATAGATGTTATAGCAGAAATGTAGAAATTGTTTTGCACGGGTGCACCAAAAATAGAGATATATGTCGCAAAACTGTAGGCTGCAACACACCTAATGGTAGAAATTACACTTTATGATTGAAATTGCACTCGTTATTTTAGGGCACCATTCTTAGCTTGTCTGAGAAAATAATCAATTTAGACTAAGTCTCAAAGAGACTTTGATGAAAAAGAAATAGATCAGTCTCAATATGGAAGTTGTAAACTTTGATTTCATTGACTTCCAGTTCCCAAAACAAGGGAGTTTCAGATGTGCTTGTTCAAATTTTTATTATTATTATTTTTTAATTTATACATTCAGCCTTTAAAAACTATTTTCAACTGGCCATTCAATACATAGATTGTAAAAGTAAAATCTGTAGTCAAATGTCATTTGTTTACATCGCCACGGTTCACTGGAGAGCCTGTTGCTGCTGCTGAAAAAAATCCTAGAGGAAACACTGTAAAACACAAGCATATAAATTCAATAATTAAAAAAAAAAAAAAACATAGGGTGAATATATGCTTAGAGTAAAAGTCTCTCTGTCTTTTATGGCTGTGGTCTGTGACTGAAAGAGAGGGGATGTTGGTGTTTTGCTTGTTCTTCATCACAAACACTTCAGATTCGATATGTTCTTCGTCCTGATCTACCTGGTGTCAGAGAGTCCAGATCATCACTCTGGAGATGCTGCATTTCTTTAATGTTCTGATTTAAGCTGTTCAATTCATTCCTGTGTACATTTCTGTGTGTTAGGCAGGGAGCTCAGAAAGTCAGAATGTCAATCCTGCAGAGGTCTGGTTGCCATTTTATAAGGTTTACATATTTCATGAATGATCAGTTTATATATTTATTTTTTGATATATTCATGGATTTGTATTTTTGGTTAAAATGAAAGGTTACATTTCATATGTATTAGGTTCGATTTCATGGGTATTTACAAGAAAAATATGAGTATATGCAGTCTGCTGTAGAGGGCTCACTCGTGTTCTGTCATTACCAACAAAGAAGACATTGTTGTTTGTTTGACTTGAATGAGAGAATAAATGATGGCTGACGGAGCAACATATCTGTTTACTGTGGGTGCAGTCATGCTGACGTGCTGCGGCGGCACACGCATAAAAGATAAATCTCTGTGTCGGTCATTCCAAAGAAGAGGTTAAATGAAGAAAACAAAGAAAGCAGTGAACCAAAGATTAGCCTCTACAATGACCCTTATCAGATGGTAGTGGAGGTAGGAGTCATTCTGTTCCCTCCAAGAGAGCCGTGAGTGGTCCTTTGTAGTACACATCCGATCAGCAGATGTTTCATTTGGAGGGGAATTTTGGCTTAGCGGTCTTCTGAAATGATGTCTTGGCAAATTTATAGCTTTGAAAAGGGTCTTTGGATATTTATGCGTTGCTCAGAAATGCTCTGCTCCTTAGTATGCGACAATAGATAGTATATACATACATAAAAATATATACACACCTTCATACATACACAACCACACACATTTATTGCATAGAGAAAATGTAGCAGCAGTATTGCACAGTGATATTCCACAGAGAAACATTGAAATTGTCACGAAAGCCAGACAGGAGAACCCAAGCAGCAGGCGCAAACAGAAAGATGGATTAAATAATGTTTTAATTAACAGAACAGGTAGCCAAAACAGAAACTCGTCACAATTTAAGCAGAAGGGAGAACAAAACAGAATCTAACTAACTAAAGGAGGACCAGGGGCCGAGGTAAAAACTATAAATAAACAGAACTAACTAAACAAGGGCAGACCCGAAGGCCGAGGAAAATCGGAACATAAAACCGAATTTAAATCAAAGGGGAAGGTGGCTTACTGAGTCCGGGTTATGGAGGGCAGGAATGGACAGGGCAGACTGAGCTGGCAAGGAATGAGACGAAGGCGGGGAAGCAGAGAATTTCATCCGGGAGGGGCGACGGGGTCCGAGGAGCAGGGACGCAGCGTTGATATCGAAAGGAAACAGAGTCCAGGGGAGAGATGTCTAAGAGACGGCAAACGGCGTGGAGCAGAAAGCAGGATGCATGGCGTGGTAGGGAGTATGGGATAATAATGCAGCGTCAGAGTGGTGGACAGTGCCAGGCTTTATGCTGCACTGATTAAGGATTAGCTCCGGCTGTGTTGCTCCACACAGCCGTAAGTCATTCATCTGACGAGCTGGCTCGCTGCAGCCAGAGGGGCGTGACAGAAATGTAGTAGGTATTTAGCAGTACAAATTTAAGGGTCTGATAATCCATCAGGAGAATGAAACTGCTGCAGAACCTGGCTGTTCTCGCTCTGGTGCAGAACTTCCTCAGGACAGAGCAGGGAGAAGAGTCCATCATGGGGGTATGTAGAGTCTTTGATAATGTGGCTAGCTCTGCTGAGACAGCACTTGTGTGCAATATCCTGGATGGATGGAAGAGAAGTCCCGATGATCTTCTCTGCTGTCCTCACCACCCTCTGCAGCAACTTACCATCCGAGGCCCTGGAGCCGCCCAACTAGATGGAGATACAGCTGATCAGCACGCTTTCTATGGTGCTTCTGCAGACGGTGGTCAGGACGGGAGGGAACAGCTGTGCTCTCTTCATCCGTCCCACGGGGTGCAGACCTTGCTGAGCCTGTTTGTACTAAACGATGTGGTTTTGAATAACTTGGCTTGGCCTGTTAAATAGCCTGTAGTAATAACATGATAATATAATCTAATACCATTATAATTAGTGCAATCAAATGCTTAAAATTTTTAATCAGTTTAATCACAGGGTTGCTG
The DNA here is from genome assembly GCF_021347895.1 of Acanthochromis polyacanthus. Lineage (NCBI taxonomy): Eukaryota > Metazoa > Chordata > Actinopteri > Pomacentridae > Acanthochromis > Acanthochromis polyacanthus. The sequence continues at coordinate 26,952,244 of NC_067127.1, forward strand.
TGAATTAATATCGATTAAACATGATTAAATATCATTCATATTTAATCGATATTAATTGTGTTTTACACACACACACACACACACACACACACACACACACACACACACGTAAGCTACAGTAAATTTATTTTCATAACTAGAAAAGCACTCAGAGAGTGCAGACCTCCGCCAAGGATATTGACACTCCCACAGAGAGGAAAACAGGAAACCCATGCAGGAAAGGATCATGAGCTGGAATTGAACCTGCATCTCTGACACAGTTCTGTTTATGAATCACCTTCTTAACCAGCTGAGCTTTCTGGACACCTTGTTCCAATTTGTTGGACGACATACTAACCTATGATGTTTTTTGTCATATTTTGGACCACATACTAAAACATACTAAAAAATTCAAAGTGATCCAGAATCCACGATCCTTTCCGGATTGCTACCAAAATTAAATCAGCTCTTCCTCTTACCATAGTCTACATCTCCTCAAAATTTCATCTGAATCTGAGCAGGCATTTTTGAGTTATTTTGCTAACAGACAGACAGACACACAAACGCCGGGTGTCACATAACCTCCATGGCGGAGGTAATTACACTTGCCATTGTGCATCTTTGCAAAGTCACAGATGCACATATTGACATGTTAACTTTGAAACAAAACTCAGCTTAGCACTTGTAGCTTGATGAGATTTCTTTGTTTTGTTCTCCAGTTAAATCTTCAGCCTTCATTTAAATGTATGTAGCACCCCAGCACCTTTAATTTGAGACTACACTTACTGTTAAAAAGTGGCGATTATTTAGAGTACTGGGGTGTTTGGGTTCATGCTGCTAAAGGTAATTACTCTGACCTCAAACTCTGTAGATCCATCCACCATTAGTTCATACTACTTTGAATGACTGACCCCAACAACTTGATAGTAAGTAAACTAAATAAAATACTTTAATTCAACATTCTAAACAAGAAGTCAGGGTAAAAAAACAAAGCAATTATTCCCTTCAATTTGATAATATCTAAACACCAACAAACAACTCGACTGAACTGCCAGGTATTGTCCTTCAATTTGTGGGCCCACACTCACACACCCATGCACCAACCACAGATCGTTGCAGGCCTGTGTACATTGGCCTGTGTACAGGCCTATGACAGTCGCCATAGTCCAGAGGAAAAAACAGAAGACTCCCAATGATCGCAGACAGCCGTTCCTCAGCTCTCCGCAGCGATGTCTGTCCCCCACGGTCAACAGAATCCAATACCAGCAGCCCGCAGACTTCACACCATGGCACTCACAGTCCGTTGCAAGGAACATCAGCCACCAGCCAACGAAAAATCTCACGTCCCAGTAAACGCAGGTCAGAGGTGCAGAACCGAAGACTCCTCTTCCTGAAGCGTCTCGATACTCACAGTCCAAAGTCCAACTCTGTCTGTGACGAAACTAGCCTTGTAGCTTAGCCGCTAGCATGGAGGCCAGCTCAAACCCGAATGTTTGTTCTCCTCAGACACCCAACAACCTCGGTGCCTCTGCTGTCCTCGACCACCACGGTCTACAAAACCAAACAGATGATTCAATTCATAAATCCAGTGAATCAAAAATTTGGACTAATAAAATCCCATTCAGCGTCTGCACCTCTCTTTTCGTTCGCCTGCTCTCCTCCAACATACATCCCACGTTTTTTTTTTTCTCTCTCCAACCATCTCTTCCTCATTCCCAACCAATCCTCACACAGAAAAACAACCTGATCTTTAACCTCTAACCAATAAACAGTAACTGAAAATAAAAGGATTAGTCTGTGTTTTTTCTTTATATTCTATTCCACCAAATGTAATCAAATTTGATTCCCACCCCCACCCCCACCCCACACACACATTTCCCTATACAATCTATTTCAACCGTGTACATAACCATTTGGTTCACGGAAGAAATGAACATGAATGAACCATTTTAATATCTGGGTTAACTCCAATAACTTTAGTTGAACCGATTTTTACATTAAACCCTGATGACTTATGTCATCAGGATAATTAAATGCCGTATGTTTTAACAGGGCTACATGTACACTACCAGTCAAAAGTTCTAGATCGCCCCAATTTTTATTCCTCCAAGGAACGCGGCGAAGTTATGTGACGATCGGCGTACGTTTGTCTGTAAATCTGTTTGTCCATGTGAAACATTACTCAAAAATGGACAGACGGATTTGGATGAAATTGTAAGAGGAGGTCAGAAATGACACAAGGACCACCTCATTAGATTTTGGCAGTGATGCACCTTCTAGGCTGCATCCACGGATTTGTTAAAGATCTCCCATTGTGAGATGTAGCAGCCGGCATGGTGTCACTGTAACCATGACAAAAAATGAACTGCTGCATATTTTAGTCATGCAATTCGGTATCTGTACATAACGTATGCACAGCCTGTGGTCACGCAAGGTAATCTTTTACTTATTTAGTTAGTTTGTGAGTCGATCTATATTAAATGGCCAGATTCTATGTTACTGTGATTTCTGAATACACAAATTGAGGAATGAACAGTCTTGGCGGAGTACTGCACTCTCTGAGTGCTTGTTACAGATTTTTAATGAAAATTATACATGTTAATGTCTTATTGTACTCTCAAATGAAAACCTAAAACAACTCAAAGATTGAAGTTATAAAAGAAATCATGAAATCAATTTATAAACAAAAATTATTTGTAAACTTTTGACTCATCAAAGTAGCCACCTTTGGCAGATAAAACAGCTGAACACACTCGTGGCATTCTTTCCACAATGAAAATCAAATAGTCTTCTGAAAGTTCTTCCCAACTCTGTTTCATAAGTTATTATAAAAGTGTGGTACTTGTAGGTTGCTTTGCTTCACTCTTCTGTCCAGTTTGTCACAAACCAGCTCTGTCTGATTTAATTCTGGAAACTGTGCTGGCCACTCCATGTGTTAAAGCTCACCATCTTGTTCTTTTTTCCTAAGGTAGTTCTAGCATAGCTTGGACTTGTTTTTGTGGGTTGTTATCTTGCTGAAGAATGAACTCTTGACCAACTAGGCACATATCAGAGGGTACTGGATAGCGTTGCAGAATGCTGTGGTTGATGTTTTGGTTCAGAGTACCTCTCTGTACAATTCACCAATCCTGGATCCAGCAAAACATCCTCAAATCGTGGTTTATAAAGCACTGAATGGCTTAGGTCCAAAATGCTGATCTGCTGTCACTTTATGAACCATCTGGAGCTCTGAAATCATCAGGTACTGGTCTGCTTTCAGTCTGTAGAGTTAGAACTAAACATGATGAAGCAAGATTGACTTATTATGCTCCACATATCTGGAACAAACTCCCTGAAAGCTGTAGCTCCACTCCAACTCTCACCTCTTTTAAATCACAGCTGAAGACATTTGTTTGCCACAGCTTTCCCATTATAGCTTATTTTAAATTGTTTAACATGCAAATTTTAATCTTATTTTTTAATATATTTCTAATTTTCCTGTTCTTTTCTATGTTCTATTATATTTACCATTTTAATTGTGCTTTTTATGCTTGTCTGAATATTTTCAATGTTTTGAATGTTTTAATGTAAAGCACACTGAGTTGCACTTGTGTTCGAAATATGTTAAATAAATACAGCTGCCTTGCCTTGCCTTTCACCTTCTCGATGGTATACAATAATCCTGATGACCTGAAAATTTCAATGTTTTGATTCATTAGTCCATAACACCTTCTTCCAGTCTTCTCCACTGGCAGGGTTTCATGACCCAGGCAAGCCTCTTTTTCGTATTCTGATGTCTTAGCAATGGCTTTCTTGCTGCAACTTGATCTATCAAACCTGCAACTCCAAGTCTTCTCTTCACAGTTGAAACTGAGACTTCCTTACTATGAATTTTATTAAGCTGTGCTTGAAGCTGTTGTTCTTTTAGCCACCTGTCACACAAGCTGTTGACTTTCAGAAATTTGTCTTCTGATTCTACTGTGGCTTTGGGTCTTCCAGACCTCTTCCTGTCAGAGTTTCCCCCCAGTTTCTGAATGCATTTTGATGGTGAAGAACGCTGTACTCACTGACATCTTGACTTTCTTTGCAATTTCTCTGTAGGAAAGACCTACATTTCAAGTGTTATGATGGTCTGTCTCTTTTCTATTGTTAATTGCCTTTTCCACACCATTTTTAGAGCAACACGCTACTTTTTGCAGTACAATGCTGTTCAAATAATGCTCTTGAGGGTTTGGTACCACAGTGTGTTCCAGCACTACTTTTATGCAGACAGAGGTCAAGAAAAGTTGGAACACCTGCAGGATTTGGTGGCACCAACTTTCAAGGCTTGATCAACCTCAATTGCTGCCTAACAGCTTTAAGTTGTTAACCCATTTCTTGTTACCTAAAAAAGGCCTTATTTATAATTCTGAAATGTATAGTTTTTTCTATTTGAGGTAACCTCACGTTTTTTTTTTCTTTACACCTCTGGCAGTTTACCACTCAACTTTGCACCATTACAATGTATTCACTGGACTTGAACTGCTTGGATTTCAGTAAAAAATTGGAAGACCACCTCATGAAGCTCATCGAGAGAATGCCAAGAGTGAAACCAGTAATCAAAGCAAAGAATGGCTATTTTGAAGAATCTAAGAATGTAAAATATGTATTGACTTATTTCTTTTTGATGCTACATAATTCCATATGTGTTCATTCATAGTTTCTGAATCCTTTCAGTGAGAATCTACAATGTAAATGTAATAAATAAAATATAATATAAACATTATATATATATATATATATATATATATATATATAATGTCAGGGTAGAGACTGCAATTTGGTAGAATTGGAGTCCCTACCAGTAGAGATGGAACTTTAAATCTGACCCCTGCCCTGACCCTAACGTTAACTGACCCTGACCTTTTAATCTAACCCCTGCCCCTAACCTTAAAAGTCTAACCTTAGCCCTGACAAATCTCTACTGGTAGGATTGGAGTTTCTACTGGTAGAGATTGCGATTGCAATCTCTACTGGTAGAAACTCCAATTCTACCAAATCGCAGTCTCTACCATGATATATACTGGGCTTTGCAAAAGTTCTGTTACACGGTTTCATGATCGTTAGAGACGTTTACATGTCGGAGTGAAAAATTCCATTAAACAAACTGAAAGTTCTACCTTATAGGCAGGTGTCATTAACACAAATTTTTTTTCTCCGGTGAAGTTGTATCAAGATGGAAGTCAAAAGAGTTGAGATATCTGCTCTCCTTCATGCTGGCCACAACAAGTCTGACAGAGCCAAGCAGCTGAACATCAGCCAGATGACCGTCCACAGAGTCGCGGAGAGGCTCAAGAATGGTGAAGATCTTTCATATGATCTTTCAAGAATGGTGAAGACCTGAAAGATCTTCACCATTCTTTAGCCTCTCCGCGACTCTGTGGACGGTCATCTGGCTGATGTTCAGCACGAAGGAGAGCAGATATCTCAACTCTTTTGACTTCCATCTTGATACAACTTCACCGGAGAAAAAAATTTGTGTTAATGACACCTGCCTATAAGGTAGAACTTTCAGTTTGTTTAATGGAATTTTTCACTCCGACATGTAAACATCTGTAAAGATCATGAAACCGAGTGTAACAGAACTTTTGCAAAGCCCAGTATATATATTGCTCAAAAAAATTAAAGGAACAATTTTTAATCTAAGTATTGCATCAAATCAGTGAAATGTGGGATACTGATCTGGTCAAGTAAGTAACTGAGGGGCTTTTTAGTCATTTTCAGCTCCTTTGGTGTTCATGAAATTACCAACAGATGCACTAGAGGGGTAACAATGAGACAACCCCCAAAACAGGAATGAGTTTACAGATGAAGGTCACTGACATTTTTTTCCTTCCTAATATTGTCTGGCTGTTTTGCATTTGGCTAGGGTAAGTGTCACTTCTGGAAGTATGAGGCGATACCTGGACCCTACAGAGGTTCCACAGACAGTCCAACTCCTCCAGGATGGCACATCAATGCGTGCCATTCACAGAAGGTTTGCTGTGTCTCCCAGCACATTCTCAAGCGCATGGAGGAGATTCCAGGAGACAGGCAGTTAGTCTGGGAGAGCTTGACAGGGCTGTTGAAGGTCCTCAACCGATCAGCAGGACAGGTATCTGCTCCTTTGTGCAAGGAGGAACAGGATGAGCACTGCAATAGCTCTACAAAATGATCTTCAGCAGACCACTGGTGTGACTGTCTCTTATCAAACAATCAGAAAGAGATATGAGAGTGGTCTGAGGGCCCAGCGTTCTCTAGTGCTCGCTGACTGGCACCATGGAGCTCGGCTTGCAACACAGGAATTTGCAAGTCCACCACTGTGCTTTTCACAGATGAAAGCACGTTCACCCTGAGCGCATGTGACAGGCATGAAAGGGTCTGGAGAAGCCATGGAGAATGTTATGCTGTCTGTAACATTGTTCAGCATGACTGGTTTGGTGGTGGGTCAGTGATGGTGTGGGGAGTAGGCTTGTCACGATACCAGAAATTTAGTAGTCGATACCAATACCACTTAAATTCTACGATACTCGATACCACTAAATACCAAGGTAGCGGAGGTAGCAGGCGCATTGTGCCACAGAAATGACCGTCCGTGTCAAACACCGTGAGCTGTATAGTAGTCCAGATATATATTTATATATTAAACGAGGCTTCGAGGCACACAATTTGCCCCGAGGATATTTTGTAATCGAATTATTCGGATTATGCGAGGAATCTTTTCAGCCCTAAACGTCACAAAACTATTATGCGGGACAAACAAGGCTGGACACGCTTGTTATTTTGCCATGCAGCTCATTTACTATGGGCTGGGCTCATCTAATCATTGTAACGTAATTAGATATGAGCAACAATGATAACGCATGAATTCAAATGCACTCACCTTGAATTCTGTGTACAACTCTGGTACAACGCGGGCCGTTTTGATATCTGCATAAGCATTTTTCGAAATAGAACGACACTGCCAACTCGATGATAGAAACATTATGCACCGATGGAAAGCTTAGATTCTCATGAATCCGCCGCTATAAACCACTTTCAGATGTGATTACCACAGCGGGTAATATAAACACATTTGTCCGACAAACAACGAATATCCATCCATCCGTTCTCTATACACGGCTTCAACGTACACAGCGCGACTCACATTTGCAGATTCATTATTACACACAGATGAAAATATTCCACATAAAACGGCCATAATCCAACCTTGGACATCCAGACGAAACAAGCCAATAAAATATTTTGTCCAAAACATGTCTTGAAGTCGGTATATAATCCATGAATAGGTCATTTTCGAGGAAATGCACCTCGCGATGTGCATCCAATATTCCCTGTGTTTCTCGTCATATTTTTATTTACAAATAAAATATTCGCGATTTTTTTTTTTTTTTTTTTGGACTGAAAATGGCTGGAATTGACTGTACCTTATAGGGCTACATGTTTCGCCTAGTTGGACGTGTTGCTCCCCTTCGCTGTGCTGCGGTGACGGCATTTTTGCAGACGGGTTTTTCAGGATCAATAACCAATCCGTCCTCATCAGCCTCGAATCCAAAATACTTCCAGACGCGACTTTTGGCATTTTTTTTTCAACTAATTGAGGGGCAGCTGCTGTTGTCGAGCCAGGTGCATGTGCCTCTGCCATACTGCATGTAGCTGATCTCTTTGCAGCGTAGTCAGTCATGTGATCAGCACTGTGTGAGGGTTGCCAGATAATCGCTCATTTACAGCCAAAAAAACAACGCTAAAGAAGCAGCCAGATCTGGCTCCTCAGTACCTACGGTACTTTGGGTAGTCTAGAAAAGTCAGTACCGTCACATTTTCTGAATCTTAGTACCGACGTGGTACCGAAGTATCGGTTCTCGTGACAAGCCTGGTGGGGAGGTATATCCATGGAGGGACGCACAGACCTCTACAGGCTGGACAATGGCATTCTGACTGCCATTAGGTATCAGGATGAAATCCTTTGACCCATTGTCAGACCCTACATTGGTGCAGTGGTCCTGGATTCCTTCTGGTGCACGACAATGCCCAGTCTTATGTGGTAAGAGAACTCATGCAGTTCCTGGAGGATGAAGGAACTGATACCATTAGCTGGCCCCCATGCTCACCTGACCTGAATCCAATAGAACACCTTTGGAACATTATGTTTTGTTCCATCCGACACCATCAGGTTGCTCCTCAGACTGTCCAGGAGCTCAGCGATGCCCTGGTCCAGTTCTGGGAGGAAATACCCCAGGACACCATCTGTCGTCTCATTCAGAGCTTGTTCCGGCATCGTCAGTCATGCATACAAGCACATGGACGCCATACAAACTACTGAATACTGTTTTGAGTTGCTGCCAAGGAATTTCAGCAAGATGGACTAGCCTGCCACCTCAGTTTTTCACTTTGATTTTGGGTGTCTTGAATTTAGCCCTCCTGGGGGGTTGATAATTTTCATTCCCATCAAACAATGTGGCACTTTTCATCCCTAACACAGTAACACAACAGTCCATATCAATGCTAATATCCAGTTTGTTTTTTCCCCGTATTGAAATATGATGTGTTTTCAAAGTGTTCCTTTAAATTTTTTGAGCAGTGTATATACAGTGCCTTGTGAAAGTATTCGGCCCCCTTGAACTTTTCAACCTTTCGCCACATTTCAGGCTTCAAACATAAAGATATAAAATTGTAATTTTTTTTGTCAAGAATCAACAACAAGTGGGACACAATCGTGAAGTGGAACAAAATTTATTGGATATTTTAAACTTTTCTAACAAATAAAAACCTGAAAAGTGGGGCGTGCAATATTATTCGGCCCCCTTGCATTAATACTTTGTAGCGCCACCTTTTGCTGCAATTACAGCTGCAAGTCGCTTGGGGTATGTCTCTATCAGTTTTGCACATCAAGAGACTGAAATTCTTGCCCATTCTTCCTTGCAAAAGAGCTTGAGCTCAGTGAGGTTGGATGGAGAGCGTTTGTGAACAGCAGTCTTCAGCTCTGCCCACAGATTCTCGATTGGATTCAGGTCTGGACTTTGACTTGGCCATTGTAACACCTGGATATGTTTATTTGTGAACCATTCCATTGTAGATTTGGCTTTATGTTTTGGATCATTGTCTTGTTGGAAGATGAATCTCCGTCCCAGTCTCATGTCTTTTGCAGACTCCAACAGGTTTTCTTCCAGAATGGTCCTGTATTTGGCTCTATTCATCTTCCCATCAATTTTAACCATCTTCCCTGTCCCTGCTGAAGAAAAGCAGGCCCAAACCGTGAGGCTGCCACCACCATGTTTGACAGTGGGGATGGTGTGTTCAGGGTGATGAGCTGTGTTGCTTTTACGCCAAACATATCGTTTTGCATTGTGGCCAAAAAGTTCGATTTTGGTTTCATCTGACCAGAGCACCTTCTTCCACATGTTTGGTGTGTCTCCCAGGTGGCTTGTGGCAAACTTTAAATGAGACTTTTTATGGATATCTTTGAGAAATGGCTTTCTTCTTGCCACTCTTCCATAAAGGCCAGATTTGTGCAGTGTATGACTGATTGTTGTCCTATGGACAGACTCTCCCACCTCAGCTGTAGATCTCTGCAGTTCATCCAGAGTGATCATGGGCCTCTTGGCTGCATCTCTGATCAGTCTTCTCCTTGTTCGAGGTGAAAGTTTAGAGGGACGGCCGGGTCTTGGTAGATTTGCAGTGGTCTGATACTCCTTCCATTTCAATATGATTGCTTGCACAGTGCTCCTTGAAATGTTTAAAGCTTGGGAAATCTTTTTGTATCCAAATCCGGCTTTAAACTTCTCCACAACAGTATCTCGGACCGGCCTGGTGTGTTCCTTGGTCTTCATGATGCTCTCTGCACTTTAAACAGAACCCTGAGACTATCACAGAGCAGGTGCATTTATACAGAGACTTGATTACACACAGGTGGATTCTGTTTATCATCATCAGTCATTTAGGACAACATTGGATCATTCAGAGATCCTCACTGAACTTCTGGAGTGAGTTTGCTGCATTGAAAGTAAAGGGGCTGAATAATATTGCACGTCCCACTTTTCAGTTTTTTATTTGTTAAAGTATAAAATATCCAATAAATTTCATTCCATATATATATATATATAAAGGCTCCATAGGTGCCTGCCTGGTCTGAGAAGGCCAGAACAGAGCCTCGAAGTGCGCCACCGTGTTTAGTATTCAGCTTTCACTTGGAAACCCTCACTCTCTAAAGGCAATTCAAGAGCTTGAAACATCTTCAAGGTGTCATCCAGTTAATTTCCAGTGAATTGACACTCTGACAACGGGCAGAATATGTGAGCACAGATCAATAACAGGGCCTCTTTATTCGTCAGCTCAGTGAATTGGATCCTGTCATCAATGTCATTTTCTGTTAACGTAAATTGGCTGAATGTCATCGGATTACTTAGAAGTCCACCGCACTGTGCTATAACTCCCCACATCTCCCACTCTGTGTGTACACAGAAGAACACATGAACTCAGATTGGTGAGTGGCCACACACACACACACACACACACACACACACACACACATGATTAACCTTCAGATATGCTGTCTAAGCTGTTTGCTGTAGTTGCTCCACTGGCAACCTTTTCACAAGGATCCCTGTCTCTCATTTTCCTCCCACAATCCTTTGCAGCCTTTAGCTCCTAGCATAGAGAAAGCTATTAAGATCTGTCTTCTGTCAAAATTCTTTAATTATTTACCCCAGTAATGTCATTCTGCCCATAGTGATGGAACAATGTATATGTGGCTCACACTGACATTTACACACAATGCAATATACTGCACAACATGGTGTTTTTAATCTTCTTTCTCCTTTTCTAATTATTTCTTGTTTTAAAGAGACTACATATAGGAACTGGAGCTACAATGTTTTCTTTTAACTGTACAATGCGATATAAAGAACCTAGAATCACGGACAGCCTATATTGCAAAAACACCTGTGTGGTATTTACAAATGTCAAAAAACCCAGCAGTATTCATCACGTGTGTGCACAAGCTGTCGGTTGAGATTCTCACATAGTACAGGATTGATTGGATTTCTCTGTGTGATCTTGTCGTGATGCTCTAAATTAGAGCTTTCTGTCCTTGCACAGAATACAAAACTGATGTCTGCACAGAAACATTTAGTCCTTGGGCCAGGATCCAACATTTCAGGTATCTGTACCACTTGAGGTGACCAATTCATTTTGGTGTCTTTAACTTGCTATATGTCTCTCGTTTGCATTTTGATATGATAGTCCTTGCAGACTCACAGCTTAATATATGTTATCACTGGTTTAATGGACGTTACCCACAATAAAAAGCATGGAATCTGAGCCATAAGTACTACCAACACGACAGGACAGAATTTGATGGAATTTTTCCTTATTACGAAAAAGTAATAAACGCCACATGCTACACATGACCTGTATAATAACTTTACAGCACAGAACAAGACTATAACTAACTTGAGACTAAGAAAGATTCCATTGCTATGGTAACAAGATGTTCCGTAAGCAGGATGGAACAATAGAATAGTGAAAGTTTGACAAGCAGATTCAAAGTAAAATTTTGATGAAGAAGACAAACCACATCTTATGGTTTTTGGTCAGTGTGATATAGCATACTATAATTTCCAGTGAAACATAAAAAAATACCTTTTTAAATGGTGTCAAAACAGGCAAAAACGTGATGAAAAGTTCAAAATGTATGTAAGGTGCCAAGGAACACAGCGGAGTTATGTGACGATCAGCTTACGTTTCTCTGTGAATCTGTCTGTCATGTACAACATTACTCAAATATGTACCAACAGATTTGGATTAAATTTTCAGGGAGGGTCAGAAATGACACAAGGACCAAGTGATTTGATTTTGGCAGTGATGCTTATTGTTTGGATCCATGTATTTGTTAAGAATTCCCATTGCGAGCCAAGTAAACGTTGTGGCAATTTTTTACATTTTAATTGACTTATAGTTTTTTTCAATAGTAAATGGTTGAATTTATATAGCACTTTTATCCAAAGCGCTTTACATTATACATCACATTCACCCATTCACACACTGATGGTGGAAGCTGCTATGCAAGGCGCTAACCACGACCCACCAGGAGCAATTAAGGGTTCGGTGTCTTGCTCAGGGACACCTCGACATGAGCTCGACGGGCCGAGGATCAAACCGGCAACCTTCCCGTTACAAGACGGCCACTCTACCCACTGAGCCATTTTTGTCACAGTGCCTCTTTCTAGAGAAGATTAATTTATTTTTGACTATTCAGTCTTCTCAAAGGGTAGTGTCTGTGGATCGGGTTTAGTTCCTGAAACTGTCAAACACTGTCACTGTGAAGGCATGGAGAGCAGGCAAGCTGTGTCCTTTCTCCACTATAATCCCTTTCCATTCAATAAGCACTGTCCTCCCTGTAATCCAGCAGATGAACAAGACAACCAGCAGTTGCTTGGGCAGGTCTACAACAAAACTCAACTTCTCACACAACCAGGATTATATAAGCCCTTTTCAGACATGGGATACATAACAGTGCCACTTCATCAATCTGAAGTGAATTCTGTCATTTGGACCTGCAAACAAGATTGGACAATACATCAAGGTTCAAGGAGCTACTACGCTAAAGACCAAAGGAACTTCTAATAATAATAATGATGGTAACTTATCAAACTGTCCCAATAAAAAATACTGTGGATAAGTCAAAATCAATATTAGAAAATTAGTTTTCTACTTGTTAATTATAAAAATGGCAGCAACGCTACCAGAAAGATAATAGACCTCACCTGGGAGACTTTATTGTAATTCTGCGACTGTGCAGCTTATTTCTTGCCTCAAATGCTTCCAGAAATACTTTTCTCGTTAAGTGTTTTCGAAATGACTGGGAAAATTTGCAGCCAAGCCGCTGTGTTTTTCCGACATGCCGACCAGACCATCAAACGAAAAGTGCTGTCAAGTGCTCAGTTCAGACAAAGTTATTATTGTGGGTGACTTTAACATTCATGTTGACGTAGGCAGCGGCAGCCTTACAACAGCTTTTAATTCATTATTAGACTCAATTGGGTTTTCTCAACATGTAAATAAACCAACTCATAGTTTTAATCACACTCTTGACCTTGTCCTGACTTATGGCATAGAAATTGAAGAGTTAACAGTATTTCCCCAGAACCCTCTTCTTTCTGACCATTTTATGATAACATTTCAATTTAAAGTAAAGGATTGCATAGCAGCTGAGAACAAATATCATTACAGTAGGTGTTTGTCTGACAATTCAGTATCTAAATTTAAGGAAATAATACCATCACTGTTTACTTCAGCAACCTTTACTGATAAATCAGAAGGCAAATATTATAATTTTACCCCCACAGAAGTGGATTATTATGTTAATAATGCTTCAGCATCACTGCGTACAACTCTTGATAGTGTTGCACCTGTAAAAAAGAAAGTTATATCTCAGAGAAGACTTGCTCCTTGGTATAATTCCCAGCTACGGACTTTAAAGCAGGCATCCCGAAAGCTGGAAAGAAAGTGGTATTCCACTAATTCAGAGGAAGTGTATGTGGCTTGGAAAAATAGTCTAGTAATCTATAAAAAAAGCTCTTCGTAATGCCAGGACAACTTACTATTCATCTTTAATAGATGAGAACAAGAACAACCTTAGGTTTCTCTTTAGCACTGTAGCCAGGCTGACAAAGAGTCAGAGCTCTGTTGAACCTTGTATTCCTTTAGCTCTAAGCTGTAACGACTTCATGAGCTTCTTTGCACATAAAATAGTTATGATTAGAGATAAAATTAATCTGGCCCTTCCTACACAGATGCTCACAGATGCTTTTGAATTGGCTGTTAGACCTGATGAATATTTATAATTCTTCACTCCTATATGTCTCTCTGAACTAATTTCAACAATTTCTACATCCAAACCATCAACAGGTCTTTTAGATCCTATCCCAACTAGACTCTTCAAGGAGATTTTACCTTTAATTAATTCTTCAATGTTAGATCTGATTAATCTCTCTCTAGTAACAGGCTATGTACCACAGGCTTTTAAGGTTGCTGTCATCAAACCCTTGCTTAAAAAGCCCACTTTAGATCCAGATGTGTTAGCTAGCTATAGACCAATATTCAACCTACCATTTCTCTCTAAAATTCTGGAAAGAGCAGTTGCAAATCAATTATGTGAACATTTACAAAGGAATAATTTGTTTGAAGTGTTTCAGTCAGGCTTCAGAGTCCATCATAGCACAGAGACAGCTCTGGTGAAAGTTACTAATGACCTTCTCATAGCATCAGATAATGGACTAGTCTCTATACTTGTTTTGTTAGATCTTAGTGCAGCGTTTGACACAATCGACCACAAAATTTTATTACAGCATCTAGAACATTCAACTGGCATTAAAGGGACAGCGCTGGACTGGTTTAAATCCTACTTATCAGATAGGTTCCAGTTTGTGCAAGTCAACAATAACTCTTCTGAGCATACTAAAGTTAATCATGGAGTTCCTCAGGGTTCTGTCTTAGGACCGATACTTTTCACATTATACATGCTTCCTTTAGGCAATATTATTAGGAAGCATTGTATTAACTTCCATTGTTATGCAGATGACACACAATTGTATTTATCTATGAAGCCAGATGAAACTGATCAGTTAGCTAGACTGCAAGATTGTCTTAAGGACATTAAAACCTGGATGGCTTTTAACTTCCTACTGCTAAATTCAGACAAAACTGAAGTCATTGTATTTGGCCCCAAACATCTTAGAAACTCACTTTCAAAGCAAATAGCTACTCTGGATGGCATTACGTTGGCCTCCAGTACAACTGTGAGGAATCTTGGAGTTATTTTTGACCAGGACATGTCCTTTAACTCACACATAAAGCAAGTCTGTAGGACTTCCTTTTTTCACCTGCGTAATATTGTAAAAATCAGGAACATTCTGTCTCAGAGTGATGCAGAAAAATTAGTTCATGCTTTTGTTACTTCCAGGCTTGACTATTGCAGTTCCTTATTATCAGGTTGTCCAAATAGCTCTCTTAAACATCTACAGTTGATCCAAAATGCTGCTGCGAGAGTACTGACAGGAGTTAGCAAAAGAAATCATATTTCCCCTATACTTGCTTCTCTTCACTGGCTTCCTGTTAAATCCAGAATAGAATTTAAAATCCTTCTTCTGACATATAAAGCTCTTACTAACCAATCTCCATCATATCTTAAAGATCTGATCGTACCATATTATCCTAGTAGAACTCTTTGCTCTCAAACTGCAGGCTTACTTGTTGTTCCTAGAATTTCTAAAAGTAGAATGGGAGGCAGAGCCTTCAGTTATCAGGCGCCTCTCTTGTGGAACATGCTCCCAGTTTGGGTTCGGGAGGCAGATACCCTCTCTATTTTTGAGACCAGGCTTAAAACGTTCCTTTTTGACAAATCTTATAGTTAGGGCTGACTGGGTGACCCACAGGGGTTCGGCTTGTGTCTTCATTTGCACAGCTGACGTTTAGTGAACGTCCCTTCGTTCTGCCCCTAGTCATGCTGCTATAGGCCTATAGGCTGCTGGGGGACTTTTCTTGACGCACTGAGCCCTTCTCTATCTACCTTTACATTTAATATGTATACCGTTATTGCAGTACATTCACTCTGTTTCCCCCTGTGCTATTTCTCCGAGTGTCCCTGGTCCCAGAGCTGGATGCTTCAGATCTGCAGTCGATGTTCCACCAGCTGGTCCAGTCTCCACCATGTCCACTGTGGGATGCCGCTGACCTTCCTCCAGCCCCCTGCTTCCAACTCCCCTTTTTCCACCAGTCAACTCTGCATCGCCCTCACTATACTTATTATGCTAACTTACATACTGCTTGAATTTTACTGCTAGCTATATATGGAGTATGTTTAATATCAGAGCCATACATCATAAGAGTAAACTATGAGTCAGTTTTCAATGTTAGCTTATACTTTGTTTGTGTCACATATCCTGTCATACATGTATCCAAATGTGTGTTGTGTTTTCCGTGCTTTCCCACCCCTCCCTCTTCTCCCATCCCTCCCCCTTGCCCTCCTCTGTCCTTCTCAACCCGCCCGGCCAGCAGGCAGATGGGTCCCCCCTATATAGAGCCGGGTTCTGCTCGAGGTTTTTTTCCCTGTTAAAAGGGTGTTTTCCTTGCCACTGTCGCCTTTGGGCTTGCTCTGGGGGTCAGGCATATGGGTTCTGTAAAGCGTCTTGAGACTATTTGACTGTAATTGATGCTATATAAATAAAACTGAATTGAATTGAATTGAAGTGACCACGTAGTGGCCCACTGAAGCTCAAGCGCTGTCATGTGACAATGTTGTGGCCCGCTAATGACCCACTTTCCATGCGTGCAATTTTCAGATGAGGCACGTTTACATGCAGGAAAAATGGCACCTTCAGATGCCTCTGTTGACACTAGTTGTTTTCAGCACCTCTGTGATGGCCTGAGGCTGCAGAGACACACAGAGAGGAGAGAAAAGGCTCTATGGACACAAAAAAAGAAGGCAGAAAAAAGATAAGTATGACAACTGAGACGTGGGAATGGAGAACTATACTCCAGAAACCCTCTCATGCATCTCAGTGGGGAATCTTCACAGGTTACTGGTGTCGGTTAGTTGTGTTACCTAAAATTCAACCACAACAAAATGCACATGCAACTAAAATTCAGTGAACACAGACCATTCTACCGAGCGTCCCTGGCAGAAGGCATGGCTGTTGTTGTCATGGTAACTGACAGGCAAATGGCCAGGCCAAAACCTTTAGTTGGACCTCAGCCGAAAAAGATGTGTGTATTCCCCCTGAGGCTCGGCTACTCAGGGCCAAAGCAAAGGCAATAAATCTTCTTCTGTTCTTTTGCAACATGAAAAAAATCAATCTGATGTATGGTCGTCCAATACTACATGACGCAAGGGTGCATCTTAGTTCTGATATGAATCAATGCCCGTCGTGCATATAGAATTGTAGCTATTGGAACAGATTAGAATAAATCCTTGTAGAGGCTTGAATTAGATTTTATTTAAATGTTGCTTTAAGATAAGATGAGATAATAAGATGTTTTTATTACCAATATACATAAAAATGCAATGAAATTCTGTTGGCAATGTCTTACAGTTGCAGCATAAGTTGTCGTGGTCAGTGGAAATCACAGTATAGGATATATAGGTATATAAAATCAAATAAATATGTATGTACACAAGTAGCAGCAAGGTTTAGTGAACAGTAAGGTGCATTATTGTGTCCATTGACAGTAAGGTGCAATTATAAAGTGTCCATTGAGCAATTATTGAACATGTTTTTAAAAATCATGAGTGTGTTATTTTGAGTTCAGATTCTCCATAGCTATGGGGAAGAAGCTGTTCTTCATTCTGCTTGACTGAGTATGGATGGTTCTGAGTCTGCCTGAGGGGACGGAGGTGAACAGGTGATGACTGGAGTGAGAAGGCTCTCTCCTGATGTTGACGGCTTGTCTGTGACGAGATGTCACTCAGTTTTTGGAATGAGTAGCCAACAATCCACTGAGCCATCTTGACGACGCACTGCAGCTCCTTCTGTTCTGCCACTGTGCAACTTGAGTACCAAATTGTACACCTATAAATCAGGATACTCTGTATTGTACAGTGGTAAAAGTTCTTTAGCCGCCATTGTGGGAGCCTGGTGCATCTAAGAGTCCTCAGGAAAAAGAGGTGCTGCTGGGCCTTCTTGACGAGGTGGGTAGTGTTTCCCATAGATATGTATAGAAGAGTAGATACGACAGGCCCCTCTGAGCGGCATGCCTACGGAGACACTAAGATAGTGGGGGCAAAGTTTCAGTGTTTCCCATTTATGTCAATGGCACGAAAACTAAAACAGGAAGAATGCCGGCTCATTGTGCTGCATACAATTGCACACGATGTTGGGCGATCAATACAAGGAAATTTGGAATAACTTTCCACAGGTAAGAATAGTTCTTGGCTCTTTTTTCATTATTAAATCTTGAGAGCTTGAAGTCTATGAGAGCTAGCTAGTTAGCCACTAGCAAAACACTAATGCGAGCAAGCAGCTTTACAACCAAATACCAGATGATTAATAGTAGCTGTAGTATACTTGTACAAGTAGTACCCAGTCAACATGTACATGTGGGCCCCATATGGGTTGTAAAGGGGCAACATGGGTACCAAGTGGGTATGGGCTTGAACTGGGCAAATTGTCTGGGCCCCACATGGTTTCAGTAACATGGGTCCGATATAGGAAGCCTATATGGTCAGCACATTTGGGTCCCATAGGGGATATGAGTCGGCTAAGTAGACATGGGATCGAAGTAGGCAGGTTATACGGTTCCCATATGGGTCACTTAACATGAGCCCCACATGGAAAGCCCATGTGGGGCAACTCAAAAAGTCCCATAAGGGATATAAGTGGGCAGAGTGGGCATGGGGTGGAATTGGGGATAGTTTCTTGGGCCCCATATGGTTCCTTCAACTTTGGCCCATATGGAAAGCCTTTGTGGGATAATTGCAAGTGATGGGAGTGGGCTAAGTGGGCACTGGCTGGAGTTAGACAGGTTGTGTGGGCCCAATGTGGTTTTTGTAACATGAGGCCCAGATGGTTAGCCCATGTGGGCCTACTCTATGGGCCCCATAAGAGATGTAATGGGGCAAAGTAAACATGGGATGGAACTTGATAACACCATCTGGGAACCAAGTTGCTTCAGTAACATGGGTCCAACATGGTAAGCCAATGTCGGTCTACTCCATGGGTCCCATAAGGGATGTAAGCGGGCAAAGTAAGCATGGGATAGAACTTGGTAACACTATCTGGGACCCATGTTGCTTCAGTAACATGGGCCCCACTTTAATCAGAAAGTCATGACTTTGGGGAAGAATTATGTATAGGTTAGACAGCATTTGCTGTGTTTTTTTGTTTTTTTGTTTGTTTGTTTGTTTGTTTTGAAATGTGTTTCGTTTATTGTTTCATCCTGATATCAAAATCCCAGTTAAGCAATGGTGGACTAACATTCATAATTAACATTAATGCAGACATTCTGATTCTGAATGTAGCCGCAAGGGGACACAAGCCAGTGTCTTATTGTGCCGGTCCCAAGCCCGGATAAATACAGAGGGTTGTGTCAGGAAGGGCATCCGATGTAAACTTTGGTCAAATCAAACATGCGAATCAAATGTATGACTTCCATACCGGATCGGTCGAGGCCCGGGTTAATGACTGCCATCGGTGCTGACGACCTACAGGGTGCCGGTGGAAAATGGACGACTGTTGGTCGAAGAAGGAGGGGAGGAAGGTGTGTTTGTAGGAAGAGAGAGAAAAGGAACACCAAGAGTCTAGGACTGAGAGTAGGGACTTTGAATGTTGGAACTATGACAGGAAAAGGTAGAGAGCTGGTTGACATGATGCAGAGGAGGAAGGTGGACATACTGTGTGTCCAGGAGACCAGGTGGAAAAGTAGTCAAGCGAGAAGTTTAGGAGCAGGGTTCAAGTTGTTCTATCATGGTGTAGATAGGAAGAGAAATGGAGTAGGAGTTATCTTGAAGGAGGAGTTTGTTAGGAATGTCCTGGAGATAAAAAAGAGTGTCAGATCGAGTGATGAGTCTGAAGCTAGAAATCGAAGGTGTGATGTTCAATGTCGACCTGTCCAGGGTGTCCCCTGCCTTTGCCCGAGTCAGCTGGGATAGGCTCCAGCCCCCCCACCCCCACCCCCGCGACCCTAGTGAGGATAAAGCGGTGTATAGAGAATGGATGGATGTTCAATGTTGTTAGTGGGTATGCTCCACAGATAGGATGTGAGCTGGAGGAGAAGGATAAATTCTGGTTGGACCTTGATGAAGTGATGCAGAGCATCCCTAGAAGTGAGAGAGTTGTCATTGGTGCAGACTTCAATGGACATGTTGGTGCAGGAAACAGAGATGATGAGGAGGTCATGGGCAGGTTTGGTATCCAGGAGAGGAACGCAGAAGGACAGATGGTGGTTGACTTTGCAAAAAGGATGGAAATGGCTGTAGTGAATACTTTCTTCCAGAAGAGGCAGGAACATAGGGTGACCTATAAGAGTGGAGGTAGGAGCACACAGGTAGACTACATCTTGTGTAGACGGTGTAATCTGAAGGAGATCAGTGACTGCAAAGTAGTGGTAGGTGAGAGTGTAGCCAGACAGCATAGGATGGTGGTGTGTAGGATGACCCTGGTGGTGAAGAAGATGAAGAGGGCAAAGGCAGAGCACAGGACCAAATGTTGGAAGCTGAAAAAGGAAGAGTGTTGTATGACTTTCAGGAAAGAGTTGAGACAGTCTTTGGATGGTCAGGAGGTGCTTCCAGATGACTGGACAACTACAGCAAATGTGATCAGGGAGACAGGTTGGAGAGTACTTGGTGTGTCATCTGGAAGGAAAGGAGATAAGGAGACTTGGTGGAATGACAGGAGTGGATCCAGAGAAAGAGGTTAGCTAAGAAGAAGTGTGACACTGAGAGGACTGAAGAGAGTAGACAGGAGTACAGGGAGATGCAGCGTAAGGTGAAAGTAGAGGTGGCAAAGGCCAAACAAGGGGCTTACAATGACTTGTATGCTAGGTTGGTGTCACGCCCTCTTGCTGCAGCAAGCCGGCTCATTAAACTCATGAGGAGCGACTGCGCTGAGAGCGCAGCCGGCAGCAATCATCAATCATCAATCAGCGCTGTATAAAGCGTGGCTCTAGACACTACTCAGCGCTGCATCATTGGATCATCTACCCTGCCCACGACGCACCCCTCCATATTCCGTACTCCATTCACCTTCGTCTGCACACCGCTTCTCGGACTCTGTTTCCCCTGTTTGGACTTCTTTGCCGGTTTTGCTTGCCATCGTCTCATGCCCTCACTCGGCTCAGACACTGGACTCAGTAAGCCACCCTTTCCATTAGTCTGTCTTGGTTTAGTTTTCACCTTGGTCATCTGGCTCGTCTTTTGTTAAATCCGTTCTGTTTTATTTATAGTTTTTACCGAGGCCGTATGGTCCACTCTTAGTTAGTTAATTTAGTTTAGTTTCCTGAAGTCTTCCTTTTAAGTATTGTTGTTTCATTTTAAATTCATTAAACCCTCTTTCTTATTTACCCTTCTGCCTGTTGCCTGCTGCTTGGGTTCACACACCCCTGTTGTATGACAGTTGGACAGTAAGGAGGGAGAGACTGACCTGTATAGGTTGGCAAGGCAGAGACAGAGATGGGAAGGACATGCAGCAGGTTAGGGTGATAAAGGATAAGGATGGAAGTGTGTTGACAGGTGCCAATAGTGTGATGGGAAGATGGAAAGAGTACTTTGAAGAGTTGATGAATGAGGAAAATGAGAGAGAACGAAGAGTAGAAAAGGTGACTGTTGTGGACCAGGAAGTAGCAAAGATTAGTAAGGATCAAGTGAGGAGGGCAATGAAGAGGATGAAGCATGGAAAGGCACTTGGTCCTGATGATATACCTGTGGAGGTATGGAAGTATCTCAGAGAGGTAGCAGTAGAGTTTCTGACTGGGTTGTTCAACAGGATCCTAGATAGTGAGAAGATGCCCGAGGAGTGGAGGAGAAGTGTGCTGGTGCCCATCCTTAAGAACAAGGGAGATGTGCAGAGTTGTGGTAACTACAGAGGAATAAAGCTGATGAGCCACACGATGAAGCTATGGGAAAGAGTAGTTGAAGCTAGACTAAGGGCAGAGGTGAACATCTGTGAGCAGCAGTATGGTTTCATGCCAAGAAAGAGTACAACAGATGCAATATTTGCTTTGAGGATGTTGACAGAGAAGTACAGAGAAGGTCAGAAGGTGCATTGTGTCTTTGTAGATCTGGAGAAAACTTATGACAGGGTGCCCAGAGAGGAAATGTGGTTTTGTATGAGGAAGTCTGGAGTGTCAGAGAAGTATGTTAGAGTGGCGCAGGACATGTATGAGGACTGTAAGACAGTAGTGAGGTGTGCTGTAGGAGTAACAGAGGAGTTCAAGGTGGAGGTGGGACTGCATCAGGGATCAGCCCTGAGCCCCTTCTTGTTTGCTATGGTAATGGACAAGATGGCAGACGAGGTTAGACAGGAGTCTCCATCGACTATGATGTTTGCAGATGACATTGTGATCTGTAGTGAGAGCAGGGAACAGGTGGAGGAGAAGCTAGAGGCGTGGAGGTTTGCCCTGGAGAGGAATGAAGGTTCGCCGCAGCAAGACGGAGCATCTGTGTGTGAATGAGAGGGACCCAAGTGGAAGAGTGAGGTGACAGGGAGAAGAGATCAAGAAGGTGGAGGATTTTAAGTACTTCGGGTCAACAGTACAGAGCAATGGAGAGTGTGGAAAAGAGATAAAGAAGCGTGTACAGGCAGGCTGGAACGGCTGGAGAAACATGTCAGGTGTGATATGTGATAGAAGAGTTTCAGCTAAAATGAAAGGAAAGGTTTACAAAGCTGTGGTGAGACCAGTCATGTTGTTTGGTCTGGAGACAGTGTCCCTGAGGAAAAGACAGGAGGCAGAGCTGGAGGTAGCAGAACTGAAGATGCTGAGGTTCTCTTTGGGAGTGACCAGGATGGATAGGATCAGGAATGAGTACATCAGAGGGACAGCACATGTTAGAGGCTTTGGAGATAAAGTCAGAGAGGCTAGACTGAGATGGTTCGGACATGTCCAGAGGAGAGAGAGTGAATATACTGGTAGAAGGATGCCGAGAAAAACCAAAGAGGAGGTTTATGGATGTGGTTAAAGAGGACTTGAAGGTAGTTGGTGTGAGAGAAGAGGATGCAAAAGAGAGGGTTAGATGGAGGCAATTGATTCGCTGTGGCGACCCCTGAAGGGAAAAGCTGAAAGGAAAAGAAGAAGAAGACAGACATTCTGATTCTTCATAAGACCCTGATTAAAATCTACAGGCTCTATATTTCTTCCTAATAACTCTGACTTCATGCAAGCAGCTGTCAGGTGTGCTGTAACAAAGTGAAATGTGCCTCGATTTTTTATTTATTTATTTATTTATTTTGACTGACTGACTGCCCACTGGTTTGAGACATAGGCTACTGCTCATGCAGTTTATTACAGTCAAACCACTGGATAGCCTATGATTAATAATTTCCTAAAACAGACTAATTAAATAAATGAATAATTTTGCTCTAAATTGAATTCCTTCTTTAAAAAAAAATATACCTACTTTAATAAGTACTGAGATCAGCCCCCTGTCATTTTTTTTAATGTTGGCATATTTATTGCTCCAAAATTATGGTGTTATTCTAAGAAGGCAGACACTGTTGTCCGCTTTTCAAAATTAGTAAGTCACGTTTAGTTTAGGTCACCTAGCTAAACGGTCACAGTGCGCGCTTTATTTAAAAATTTTTCGCTACAGCCACACAGAGCACTGAGAGCGGCAGCAGTCCAGCAGTGCGCTTTGGATACTGGTGAGTGGCATATATGTCTCTGTATAATCATCATTTGGTTTCCCAAAGACTATGGGTTGAGGAAGAAGTGGGAAGCAGCTCTGAGGAGAGAGGGGTTTGTTGCAAGTTTATAACAGCCTAAATAATAATTAATATAAATAATAATTCTGTTGTTTATTGTAAATGTAGTTGTGTTGTTTATTGTAAATGTAAATAAATTCTATCCTGTTCTAGTCTATCTCCTTGTTATATGTATATAACAGCCTAAAGAGAGAAATATTAAAAAATAATATTAATAATTGAGTAGTTTATTGTAACTGTAATTGTGTTATTGTAAATGTCAAACTCTATCCCGTTCTAGTCTAGCTCCTTGTTATATGTATATAACAGCATATATATATATATAATTTAGAATAATAATAAATAAATAGATTACATTCACAATTAAATCTTTTGATCTCAAAACGTTTTCTATATATCTAAGTATTTACATTTATATATGTAATGGCTGAACTGAAAAGATTCCCTGGCCTCTGGCCCGAAAGAATAAGATAACTAAAACTGCAGGCTACATTGGTAGGAAGTCTTTTTCCTTTTGTTTTTGGATCAAATGTTCTCAATCAATACCACATGTTTTGACGTTGACAATAAAGTAAACCACACGTGAAAATCGGTTGAGAAATTGTGATTTATTTTCAATGTACATGCATTGCTCTAAATGGGAAGTTTGCCCCCTCCAAGATGGCCGCCACATAGGTACGTCGCTTAGCCGACTTGCGCTGGCATTTCTACTCTTGTATACAAATTCATGGTGTTTCCTCTACAGGTCAGGTTCTCCACCCCCGCTGATGTCAAGTCCCCTGTGAAGTGTTTTGTTCATTTTTCTGAAGTCCACTGTCAGTTCTTTTGTTTTATTTGTATTAAGGTTCTGGTCATTGGTCTCACACCATGTGGAGAGTGCTTGGACCTCCTCCCTGTATGAAGCCTCATTATTGTCTGTTATGAGACCCACCATGGTCGTGTCGTCTCTGGATTTTATTATAGTGTTCAAGCTGTTGGTGGGGCTGAAGTCATAGGTGTGGAGGAAGCAGAGGAGTGGGCTGAGGATTCAGACTTGGGAGACACCACTGTTCAGTGTGACGGTGAAGTGTTGTTGTCCAGTCTGACATGCCGAGGTCAGTTGGTGAGATAATCTTTGTTCCACAGACAGCCCCACTGTCTGTGGAACAAACTGCAAACTGCAGTGTCTGCAGCTTGCTAGGGTTGATGGAACTGAAGGCAACAAACAGCATTCTGATGGAACTATTAGGGTTCTCCAAATGGATGAGGTCTGTGTGTAGGACAAGTGATATGCCGTCGACTGTGGATCTGTTTGCCCTATAGGCACACTGGTTCTGGTCAAAATCCAGTCGAATGGAAGCCTTGATGTTGTCCGGCACCAGTTTCTCAAAGCACTTCATAATAACTGGCATGAGAGCAATTGGACGGTAATTATTCAGGCTGGAAACTGCTGTGGTTTTGGGGCGATTGTGGTGATCTTCAGGCAGGTGAGGACTGTGGCAAGTTGCAGGGACTGGTTGAATATGGAGGTGAAAACTACAGTGAGCTGGCTGGAACATGCCTTTAGTACACAGCCCAGGACTTGGCCTGGCTCTGCTGCTTTGTTGCTGTTGATTCTTTGCAGGACCATTTTCATGTGGTAGGAGTGAGTGGCTGGTCGTTTGCTGGTGGGGTGGTGTTGGTGGAGGTGGTTTGAGAGATCAATCCTTAGTTGGCAAAAAAAAAAAAAATGCTGAGCTGATCTGGGAGGGAGGTGTCAGGGGAGGTGGGGATGCTATGGCTTGTTTCTGTGATGATCCTGATGCCTTGACATATGCTGTGGAGGTTGTTTTTATTGAAGTCCTCAATCTGCAGTTTGTACTGTCTTTTGGTCATTAAATACCTTTCAGCAGGTCTGCTCTGGCTCTCTTGTAGGCCTCCCTGTGTCCCGATCTGAGTGCTGTGTCCCTGGCATTGAGCAGCACTTTTACTATTGGTGAACCAGGGATTTTATTGGAGAATGTCTTCACCACTTTTGTAGTGGCTGCATTCTCTATACAAAAGGTTATGTAAGAGACTACAGTGAATGTGTGATGAAGTTTGAAGTTTGGTTCTGCTGATCATGAGATGATCACATTGTCCAAGATGGGGGGATAGGTGGGTCTTGTAGGCTCCGGTATGTTTGTATATACCTGGACCAAAGTTCTGCCTTTACATGTTTTAATGTCAACATTCTTATTAAACTTTGGCAGCACAGTCTTAATTATGGAGTGGTTGAAATCTCTAGCTACTACAAAGATCCTCTCTGGATGTCTGTTCTGCTGCCTGCTGATGGCATCATGCAGCTTGTCCATTGCTAACTTAGCAGTAGCTCTGGGTTGGACATACACTGCATTGATGAGCACTGCAGAGAATTCACTAGGGAAGAAAAAAAAGGTCTGCATCTCAGCAATAAAACCTCCAGGTCTGGGCAGCAATGTCTCTCAATGACTGTGGTCTGTGTGCACTAGCTGTTGTTTACATACACATACACGCTGTCTCCTCTCATCTTACCGGAGCCCAGTGTGCGCCCTGCCTAGTAGATGGTGTGGCCTGCGAGCTCCATGGCCGACTTGGGGGCATTTTCATGCAGCCATGTCTCAGTTATCACAGTGACACAGCTCTCCACGTGGAAGTTGTTAATCTGCAATTTGATATTGTCCATTTTGATGCATTTGCAAGAAAAACGCTCGTAACAGCAAGTCTACATGGGTGCACTCATAGCCAGGCCGACATGCCGGCTCGTTTAACCCAAGTCTGCCTACATTCACATCATTGCCAGTGCCTCCTTACTTCATGTCCGTTTGTCATTACTGTGTGAGTTATCTTCTCTGGGATGGAGCTCAGTCCTTCAGGTGGACGTCTAGAACAGAAGTTTCTCAGGTCAAGAAGCTCCATGCGTCTGTAAAACCAACATACACTACTAGCTGTGCGAGAGCACCTAGCCATTGCGCCTGTGCGCGCTGCCATCTTGAACAGTATTATGAACTAAATGGAAGAATCCATTTGTGCTGTTGTCAAAGGAGACAGTGAGGCATTGTTTGATGTTCCCTATACAATGACGCCTTCATGTACTTATGTGTTGTGTGATATTGTTAATGAGCTCCATATAGTTCCTGTTACATTTGCACAGCCATTTCTGACTTACAACTGAATGCAATATGAAGACAGGTTAAAGATTTCTTCTCTTTTGCTTCAGGTTTTCTCAGTTGAGAAAAGGTCAATTCATTTTATCCTTTTATCTAATGCCATATCTTTACAGTCAGTGCTACAGCAGTTGTCCTGTTGATCAGGCACATTTTTTCTACATTTACACTCAATTTCAACACCAGTGGAGGCAATGCAAATGTCTGGAGATGTTAAAGTACTTTTCTAAGTACAAGAGTAAAGCCCCGTCTGGCGTTTAGCTAAGCAAATATGGTCTGTAGTAGACATGGAAATTCAGCAGCAAACTATGACAAATGTATAATAAAGCAATGAGGAAATCAGTTCTTAACTGGTTATGTGCCTAAAAATTAGCACATTTTAAAGGTTTGTTCAGTATCATAGTCATCCAGTGATGTTGTTTGTCACCTAGAGTACATTACAAAGAAGAAATGCTAGTAGTTAATTTTGCCATACTTCAAGTGGCACTAGTTTGACAAATGTGAACAAATAAATACTAGAACAGGGCTCCAAAAGAACCACACAGCTGATCTTAATTAGCCCATACAATGCCAATTACTACATTATTGTCATAATAGAAAGATAACCTCTCCAAATGTATTTTTGTGAATACAGTGCACAATCGTGAAAATCTTTGGTTGTGTTTTCCCAACTTGCATCCTGGAGTGGTGATCCCCACGTTTGTAGATTCAACCATACCCACAGTAACATCACTACAGAGGCAACAAGGGGCTCTTTAAAACGCAGTAAAAAACGCAGTGACACTGTTTTCTAACAAGTAAAGAGACCACTGATGAGGAATCGTGAGAGAAGAAATCCCAACTGTGAAAAACTGCAGTGCCAAAGTTAAGACTTTCTGCATTGCACTAATCCTTTCTGGGTGAGTTGTGTCAGCTGAGTACTTGTATTATTTTCTGTACCTTTTAATTGAAAATAAAAATACTGAAACACCTTCCACAACTATCTCCAGTTAGTGGCAGAGTCTCCCATCCCCCTCCACTCCTGGTGGGCGTGAGCATACAGCCATGGCCATAAGTTTGGACACAGCATGACTTACTATGTCTGTTTTGATGTCTATGACAGAACATAACTAATATTTTTGACAGCATCAGTTTAATTACTCAACAAATCAACAAGGGATATAATATTAGCAATAAATTCCAATAATTGGAACAACTTTGTTCCCAAAACTTAATATTAGAAGAAAATAACAAAAAATGCAGTACTTTCACAACCGAATTTGGTAAGAATAACAAAATGACACCAAACTCTTTTGATGTTTTATTTTTAAAATATGAAACTTAATATAGTTCTCAGGAGTTGTGTACTGTATTGTAAGTGACAATTTTGTGGTATTTTCTAAGATTCACAAGCGTCATGGTACTTGTGTCCAAACTTATGGCCATGGCTGTAGTGTGTGGCATTAGGGATAGGTTCTTAAGGGTTCCAGAGGTTCAAGCGCAGGAAAAGAGATGAGACAGGTGTTTGTAAAAATAAAGACTTTTATTTTGCCAAAGACAGATAACTGAAACTCAGAACTACAATGCTAACTGGAAAACTACAACTGGAAGGGAAATGAAAACTGATACCATAAACTAAGGATACTCAGTAGAACCCCTAGTGGGCTGACAGAGAAACTATGTCTAAACTGATTGCAGGAACAAGCAATCCCGAGGCAAGCAAGCATAATACAGAACTCGACAAGACGAGAATGATAACAGAATGATATTTCAGAAGAATGATAGCACTCACCGAGAAACTACAGATTATACAAATTCAGGAACTGACTCGGAATCATACAAGCCTAATGAGATACCATGACATTATAAGTGCGATTAAACCAATACTATAATTCAGAAGAGTGATAACACTCATTAGACAGGAGAACTTGGAATACACAATACTTAGAACACTATACTAACCTGAGAGTTAAATCAATACAAAATCACACAGGTCACATCTCTTGTTTTTCTTTTGCTGCCAGGAAAAAGTTGGTTGCTGCCACTTTTCTCCCTGTGCTTAAACAACGTTGTACACGAATGGAAACAGTTTCATGCAGCAAAATATGCACAGATATAGTTCAGAGAAAAGATATATGCTCACACTCGATGGTAATGAATCAAAAGTAGATGTGAATTAAGAGCTACAGTTCAATTTAACACGTTTAAATGTGTAGACAGGTTTATTTCGGCCTCACGCGGCCAGCACATTATATGTAGGATTAACTACTTATTAAAGTTGAATTATGCACTCGTGAAATAACAGGGCACCACCCTACAAACGTAGGGAATTAAGAACAGATGATTGCTTGATTTAATTAAACAGTCTAATATCTGAATGTCGAGACATCCTCGAAAAAGTGACCCGTCAGACACACATAAACGCAAAAAGACTGTAATTTTGGTCTAAATGGAGGACATTTATTGACTAATCTAATAACAACACAGTGATTGATATAGTGACAAATATAAAGTATACATGCATGAGTGAATAAAGGCTATGTGTGTGTATATAAGGAGATGGGTGTATGTATCTGTGAATGTTTAAATCTGCCTTGAATCTGAGATTATGGTACTGAGTAATCAGACCGCAGAAGAGGTGACGAAGTGACTAATAATTTGGAATATGACCGATTGACACGGGACTAAACGGAATTATTAATATTTAGATAAAATTATGATTATTATTGACATCAACCACCAGCTCAGATCACACGTCAGCTGTTCTTACTTGTCGTTGAAGAAGGATTGCTCAAAGTTCAGAGGCTGGGATGCTGTTGCTGTGGCACGGAGCTTGTTTGGTTCCTAGAGGAAGACAGGCCGTGCTGCTGGCTGTTATGGCAACGCTGCTTCGTCCTGCCCGCTTCAGACTTCGAGTGTCCTAGGTCTGGCTCGACCCAGTCAGGTTGGTATTCAGCTGACGGTGGAGAGGGCTGGAACAGCCTGCGTTCTTCTGGGTTGATTTGCCAAAAATAACTTAGAAAACTGAAGGCTCACGTTCTATTTCTGCCAGCAGGTCTGGCTGAGTCACAGAGCAGGTATAAGGACGGAGCCGCTGCAGAACCGGAGGAATAAAAACTTAACCGGAACCAAATGGGTTCCTATTCTATGGAGCCCCCTAGGGGACATCCTTCGTGTTTGTGTTTTATTCCTCCGTGTTCTATTTTCTCTTCTTCGTGTTAGTGTTTTATTCCTCCGCGTTTATTTTTCAAACACGGTCCCACTGAACAAAAACAAGCGCTCCTTTTAGCTTCATGCTAGCAGTTGGGTGTGTGGATGGAATCATGTAGCAATAAAAATATTGTCAGATTTCTGATTGAGATTGCCCTGTTTTTGACTTAATATGAAAACGGTTGAGAATTGTTGTCATAGACAGTAACAACATGATATAAACTACAGTAATCCCTCTTTACTCTCGGTATAGGGTGTTAATCACATTTATTTTATTCAGGCTGCCCAAGTGCTGTCACAGATGTAGATTCTCCAGACTGGTCTCCGACGCTTCATCTCGGCTACCAGAGAGGTAAACCAGTGACAGAGGCATCAAATTTGAACAGCTCATTTGGGTCTTAATTCGGTTGAGACTTAATCTTCCACTGCAGGATTTAGCTGTTAGATTCAAGATTTCATGTTCCACTGCTTCTCGAATTTGGCACAAGATGATTGACATACTTCATGCAAGAACAGAGTTTCTAATTGAGTGGCCGGAGCGAGAGGTGTTGGAAGCTACCATGCCAATGTCGTTTAGGCAAGCATTTGGATGCAAGGTTGCAGTAATTGTGGACTGTTTCGAAGTGTTCATAGAAAGGCCTTCTAATTTACTAGCAAGAGCACAAACCTGGTCCAATTATAAACACCACAACACTGTCAAATTTCTCATTGGCATTGCACCTCAAGGATATGTCACATACTGTACATCTCCCGTGCTTGGGGAGGGAGAGTAAGTGACAAGCAGTTAACTGAAGAGAGGGGTCTGCTGAAGAATTTGTTGCCCGGTGACATTGTTCTGGCAGATCGCAGCTTTAACATAGGGGAAAGTGTTGGATTTTACTGTGCTTCATTGCATATGCCTCCATTCACAAAAGAGAATTGCCAGCTATCTGCATATGAGGTTGAACAAACAAGAAAACTTGCTAATGTGCGCATTCATGTGGAAAGAGTAATAGGATTAGTGCGAAGAAAGTACCAAATTCTGCAGAGTAGGGCAATGCCCATTGAACATATGGCTGCAAAAGCAGGAGATTCACTGGCACTGATTGATAAGATTGGGGTTATTCGCTGTGCATTAGCTAACCTTTCTGTCTCTGCTGTCCCACTGGAGTAAGCAGTAGACATTATATTCATCCAAAATATAAAACAGAGTTTTATATTTTGAAGCAAACAGGGGGAGTTCTGTTTGCTTCAATGGCAAACAGAACTGCCCCACCATGTGAGCAGGATTCTGACAATCTGTTAGTAAAAAGGACAGAGAAAAGGAATTAGTATGCATTTACAGATAAGATCTGTTCATAGTGACATGCACAATGATACGAATAAGTAACACACAGAGCTAACAGGCTGCCTTGTTTATGGGGTTTACGGGGAGAACCTAATTTTACATACAAAAGCTGTGCTTCTCTGCTTTCTGAACTTTCTCTTAAACTCCAGTTCTCCATGATATGATATATAACACACATTGACTGTTTACCACATAAACTAAAGTCACTATAAGCTAATACCTCACTGGAAACAAACTAGTGATCTTCAGGTCAGATGACTCACGATAGTTCTCACATTTTCATGTTCACAACTGAACGTTTACCTAAAGCAAGGGGAACAGTGGCCTAATTCTGAATGTTTACATGTTGATGAGATGTTCATTTATAATGACTTACCCAGCCACGCAATCACAATGTGCTGTAACAACTGCTCCATTTTCTTTAGCCACGACCCACATTTTCAAAGGTGTCTCATTAGACCTCTGAGAATGGTTGACCTAGAAACATTAGGTAGAAACCCGTTAGTATTTACAATTAGCCAGTTAGCAGTTCTGAACTCACATTAGCCCTTTCTGTATTCATAGTAGTTGGACTGCTTCGGTTGAAGCTAAAGGAAACGCTCATTTTTGTTCAGTGGGACCGCGCATTCAGATACATTCAGAGAAACAGTCGCGGTTTGGTCAGTAGAAACGGTGAACAAAAACGAGCGCTCCTTTTAGCTTCATACTAACGTGCAAACCGAAGCAGTCCAACTGCTATAAATACAGAAAGGGATAATGTGACTTGAGATAAGCAGAGTTCAGAACAATAGACGAAGCACTGCGGTATTCATTAAAATAATTATTTACCGTTTGGCGTGTAATGATCCAGGGTGATGATCAGCCAATCTGCCAAGTAAGACTGCTCCGGCCAAAGACGAAGTACGTCTTTAAACGCAAAGTCCGTCTTTAAACTCGAAGTCCGTGTTTGAAAAATAAACGCGGAGGAATAAAACACTAACACGAAGGAGAAAAAATAGAACGCGGAGGAAAAAAACTCAAACACAAAGGAGAGAAAATAGAACATGGAGGAATAAAACACAAACCCGAAGGATGTCCCCTAGGGGGCTCCGTACTATTCAAAAATCGATCGCAGATAAAACAAAATGAGCTCTGTTTGTTGAAAATGAACAAAAATATCTCTTCTGAGTAAAAAGGAAATGCTTAAAGAAGTCGGAGTTATCAGAGGCCCGCTCTGATGTTCGCGAGGGAGAAAAGTTTCAGGGTGAAGACAAAGGAAAAAAGGCGCGCCTTAAAAAAAAAAAAAACAGAGAGTCACTTGGACGGAGTTTCTAGTAGCAGGTCAAAAGACAAGAGAGAGAACAAAGTCAAAATGGCTGTTTTTATATCTTTTTGGCTACAGAAGGTGGAGAGCTGAAGGTCTAGGCGCGACTTCTTTGAAATCTAGGGACCTCCCCCTGTGTCTCTGGGAGAGGAGAGCTGGGATCTGATCAAATAGTGGATTACAAATATTAAAACGCACAAAAAGCGGTCTGTTTACTTTGTCCATGATCCAGGAACTACTTTTAATACAATCCAAGGTTACAATACTACAGAGCATACCGGCTATTCAAAAATATGTGAGTTATTAGTTCATAATTATATGTTTGTGTACTCTATCTAGTAATTCTGTGGGTCACAGTGCAAATATGATAGCATGGCATACATAAGGTGGTAAATAAACAATTTTCAACTCTTTTTGACCTGTATAAAACACAATTTTATGATTAATTCAGTGAAATCCTTGATAATGTCATGGCATTCCGATGTCAAGAGGGGCCAATGTTGAGCTGTGGAAGAAATTGGGTTAGAAAGACAATAAACCAAAAGTCCGATAACTTTTGATATCAGCAGCCTAGAAACGTCAGAGTTGGACCAACATGTATAACAAGTTATTACTTCAGCTTTGATAATCTCAAAATCACAACATATATTCCAGAAATATGAGTTTGGAAAGTGAGTCCTTGTGGGCAGCAGACAGAGAGGGAGCGTCTTTCTGCAGCCCCTTCCGGGTGACAGGAAGGTCATTAATTATGTACGACCTGTTATCTGATGTAGAGATCCAGAGACAGCGTGGAGCCTCAGAAGAGGATTTCAGTTCATCAAAGCATTCTGGAGTTAACAAAACAGTCCTTTAAATGGTAATTTGAAAGGTGTTAACGTTTGTATCCCCTCCAGCTCTCTATGCAGGAGACCTGTGTGTCCTTGTGTGAACGTAGAAACACAAGGGAATATATATGTCCCAATTTAATACAGAAATACATGTGAGAGTCTGCAAAAAGGGGTTTTCTTAACCAGGGTCAGGTGTCATCATAAATGAATTTTATGAGGCTTTTGGTGGAAGGTGGAGATGTCTCTGGGCCATAAAAATCCTCTTCGGAACACTTGGTCTGTTTGCTTAAGGCCTCTCTGGCTGAGGTGATATCTCCTCAGGAATGTCTGGGGGCCCTTAACATGGATGTCTCCTACAGGTGACACCATATATTATTAAAAACTGACAAGCGTTTGCCTTCTTCCTTGCCACTGTTATCTCTCATTACTGTATGCTTGAATTGTCTATGGTAACGATACGGTGGAAAGTTATCACCAACAATTCAAATGACTATGTGGAAAAAGAAAGATAGAAGAGGTTGGAAAAAATAGCTGATAAAGTTGAAAGATGAGCAGAAGTCACTGACAGGCAGCATGAACAGTTGCCACATGCTGAAAAAAAACTCTTGGCATTTTCTTTACTCCTCCACACCTTGCTCTTGCCATCACTCTGATTCAAGTTCATCTTGGTCCCATCTGTCCACAAGACATTTACTTCAGAATTCTCTAAAGACTTTTTGTCAAACTGTGATGTGATCATCATGTTTCTTTGGCTAACTGGTGGCTTGCAGGTCACGACACGACAGAAGCTTCCAAAACGCTACTTTCACCAAAGAACAACAGGTCCTGAGAGCTAGGATACTTGAGTAGAGAGTGGCGAGGATGAGGGGAAAAACCAAAACTCTGAGTAAAACCAGAATGCATTTCTGATAATGCAGTTTCCAGCGGACAGTGGTCAGACACAGCTACCTCCGAATTGCAATTCTGATTTGCTGGACATTGGTGTGTGGACCTTTTCTCATTATGATGAGAATTTTTCTGTCCGCAGCAGTGCAGGTCTCATCAAAGTGTCATGCATGTATACTGATTTATTTGCAGAAAATCTAATTTTAATTGACATTACATTAAAATCACTAGTGATTTCTAGTGTTGCTGACCTCTTTATTTTTTACATCAAGTTTAATCCTGCATGGTTAAAAAAATAAAAATAAAAACTCCGTAGCTGACAGGAAACATTACAGTAGTGATTTCACTGTTCCACTGACCTGGGGTAACAAGCCAAGATGTGCTTCAAGTTGCATCCAAAGCCACTGAAGAAGAACTGAAAATAAGCATACACAAATGTAAACATGTAAAAAATATTTTTTTTTGTGGAATATTTTGAGGAATTAAATGGATTCCACACATTTTTAGATGCACATAATGTATTTCAGTGAGCAAAACTTAATATAACCCTTACATTTATTTAATTACAAGAAAACTTTACACAAAGTTTTCAAGCATCCTGCAATCTGACTGACTAATCAGGCTTACAGTGAGTATGAATGAGAATGATAAGTCAAATGATAGTCAATATATATATATTTTTAATATATACCATACATTTGACAGTAACTATCTTTGTTCAGAATTGTTTTTGTTAAGCATGTGAATTATTAGTCCTGATAATACAGTTCTGTTTGCACACAAACATAAATTTTTAGTTGCTTTTTTACAGTTTGTTACAGCTGTTACTAGGCATGTGTGAGAGCATGTGTAAATGCATATGTGCACCTGAATGCAAACACATGCACTTGCACCAGGATGAACCAGGTCTTTGCAAAATAAAAGCGAGAGATAGAAAACATGTCTAGCAGCTTTTTTGCTTTCTCATCCTTCAGTGTCAGCGGAGTCGCCACTGTCTTGCAATTCTCCTGTCTGAGTCCAGCAGGACACTTAAAACAGTGTGTGTGTGTGTGTGTGTGTGTGTGTGTGTGTGTGTGTGTGTGTGTGTGTGTGTGTGTGTGTGTGTGTGTGTGTGTGTGTGCGTGCGTGCGTGCGTGCGCGTGCGTGCGTGCGTGCGTGCGTGTGTGTGTGCGCGCGTGTGCGTGTGCGCGCGCATGCGCGCACGTGCATGCGTGTGAGAGAGAGAAAAAGAGAGTGAAAGAGGAAATCAGATCACAATCTGCAATGCAGGGTTGGCAAGGCTGAACATAGAAGGATGGCGAGAGGCAGACAGAGGAAAAGCTTCCTATTGTTCCCAAGAAGCTGATTTAAAGACAAACCTGCAGAGGTCATGAAAGGATTTTCAAAAACATACCATTCTGCAAAGTCACCCAAAGAAAGTTGGCATTATTTGCCCACTAAAACTCTGTATGCTCCATGTGAGGAAACATCCATCCATTCTCTATACACCGCTTAATCCTCATTAGGGTCGCGGGGGCGCTGGAGCCTATCCCAACTGACTCAGGTGAAGGCAGAGGACACCCTGGACAGGTTGCCAGTCTGTCGCAGGGCTACATATACAGACAAACAATCACACTCGCATTCACACCTACAGGCAGTTACTTACATTTTCAGTCTAAACAAACAGAATAACCGGTTGGATTTTCACCCGTCAGGTGGCCCCTGAAGTAATCATGTGTGTTGTGCATTTCAGTTGAGAAAATTAACAGGATATAAGCTTAAATCAAGATATTTGTTCTATGTCTCATTTTAAAATTCAACAAAAGTAAACAGTTTGCATCAAATTCTGTTAAAAAAAAATGACACAACTGTGTCATCATTACTGCCTCAGCTGTGACCAACAGTCGCATGACAAAATTCGGGAATTTTTTAGCTGAACTGAAGGTAGTGCTTACACAGAGCAGACAGCAGACCAATGTATGGAAACCACCTAAAAGTGCAGACAGCATTTGACTGAATCACATATGACACATTAGTTCCAGAATTTTGATTCTGGAGCTCCTTACTTCCTGGGAAAATTTGGTGACAAAGGTTTATGAAAGGGCAGCTGTAAAAGGTTTAGCAGTGCAGAGAGATAACTTTGTCTGCAATAGAAAGACGTCTGTCTTCTTCCTCTCTTTTTATCCTTTTTGACTCTGTCTGTCTTTAAGTGTGAGAGATAAAGATACAAGAAGCAGAATATATGGTACACTGTATTCACTGATCTCATTCAATGAAAGTATTGTAATATCTCCTGATCAAAAATAACACTGCTAATGCAAAATAACAAATGGCAAACTGTGAATGTGTTCCCAGTTTGGCTATGCAAATGTGAATTGAACTCCTCATCTGAGCAGCGCTTTGTTTACTCAAGGCAAGACGCATGAGCTAACATTGCTCCTGCTTCTCTGCCACTATTGGCAAAACAACAGCTCCCTGATTGCAAATTCTGTTCATTTGCATTGGACACATGGTGGAAATGAGATTCCCATGGTGATGGATGGGTCCACTCTCCCTGCTGTTTAAACAGACTGACTGAAGACTTGTGGGTGCATTCCCAGATCCACACAGTTCCCAGTTACTCTATCCACCATGTCCACACAATCCCATTGCAAGCTAATAGCCTTGGAATGGAAATTGTCATTCTGGTAGATTAATGTTGCTGCTGTTGCCCACACTGGTTCATGCTGCAATTTAAGTTCAGAATGCTGAAACTGGATAGAGATGACTCATTTATCATGCCACTTTTTAACGCAACAGCCAATCTGGTCTGAGTTTCTGTGGGTGACTCATATCACTGTCAATGAGTCTTAAGATCTTAAAACGTGTGTATGACTAATGTTCTTTGCTGAAAAACGAATTATATATTTCTGCACAAGAATAAAAGCTCACAAATTCACAACTCCACCTGCCCTAGGAAATCAGAAAATGTAATAACTTTAGTCGTGCTGTAGATTTTCTGCTTCCTGAGGCTGAGGTTCGATGGGCCACGAATCAGTCCTTATGTGGAGAAGGGGCTGGACTAAACTTAAAAAATGTCACAAATAGTCATTAAAAATACATTTTACTTTTGACTTGCAGCCGCCTGGTTGGTGAATGAGATATCCCTCCGTCTAATTAATTTTTTATTTGCAGTGACTTAAGTGGAAGTTCCCTCATCTCTGCAGGGGGTTGAATATAATATTTGGTAGAAGAAATATTTAGATTCAGCAGTGGTACTAATGGCACAATTAAACACTATTGCAAGTAAATGTCTTGCTTATTTGAACTGAAGTATGCAAGTGTGATCAGGATGTTTAAAGTACTCCTCTTTGTTATATGTTATATATCAGTTAGTCACAGCATTTAAAGCACTGACAGCTTAAGTGAAAAACATTGATCATCTTGATTGAGCATCTTGTTACTATCCAATATTCTGAAGGAAAAGCGTTGGGTTTATAGGCATGTATGTGAATACTACTTAACATGCACAACAGTGTTATAAAACAAGCAAGCTAACCCATGTTACAGTTTTTTACAATTGCTTAAACACAATTTTGAAAACAGGGCTCGGAATTTCAAAACACTACACACAATTAGCACAACCACACACACAATATGGAAAACACTTCAGATCCTGTGCAAAATGAAACACTATTGTAAAAACTATATACACATTTATAAAAACCATACTATGTTACCATATGAAACACATACATTTCATAAGGCTTAGTTCTGTTTGAACCAGTTACACACTGCTGTGTTTAACTTAAAACACTTTTGGCAGTTCTACCTCTGGTATCTCAATCTCAGTTCTACCTTTGGCAATTTTACTTCTGGACCTCTCAGTGAATAGATTACTGTAAGTGAAGTACACAGAGAAAGTGCAAATATACAACATAGTAAATTCAAACACATCACAAGATCAATGCCGCAGACTTTTGAAAATATGATTTAATTTTCTTTATATAACCACATTCAGTCAACATAGACAATCACAAGAAAACATATCCCAACACTGTAAACCCACAAAATGGACAAATAAAAATACTGTACTACCAGTACAGGTTAAAAATATGTAAAGAAAATGAAGAAAACAAAAAGAAATCTTAGTAAAATAAATTACAGTTTTTTCCAATTGCTAAAACACTAAAATGACATGCATAGCACAATTATTTAAACTGACACACAGAGAGCAAAACCTCTTCTCAAGTCTCCAAAACTCTAAACACATGTTCTGCTTTACACACATTTTGCAATTCAAAATGGCACTTTTTAAATGCAATGAACACGGTTCTCTGCATAAGACACTACAATCTGACATAAGGTCACATGTGTGCCATTTCAAAACACTGCCATTCAAAATGACAGTACATGAGCTAATTCGCCAATATATGTGCCACCTGGCCAAACACCTCAATGGTTAATTGTTACCACCTCAATCAGGAAGTAAGCACTATAAATAGACCACAGGTGAGCACCTTTTTTTACAACAACAATGGAAGACGTGGCAGAGAGAGGAAGAGGAAGAGTGAGGGTGAGAATGAGATAGGGAGGAAGAGTGAGAGGTAGGGGTAGAGCTGGTAGAGGAGTTCATGGCCAAACAAGACAACAACTTTCAAATGAAATCAGAGCAACCTTAGTTGATCATGTCATCAACCATGGGCTGACAATGCGAGAGGCTGGACAGAGAGTGCAGCCCAACTTGAGTCGTTTTACTGTCGCCTCTGTCATCCGGACATTTAGACTGGAGCACAGGTATGTAACCAAAATTTCTTTCACACTATGTAGTACACCCAATGTCATAGTGTATCAGTTGGGTGACACCTGTTTATTTCTTGAATGGCTGTGATGTCATACACTAACTGTACAAGTTTCCTGTACAATTTACTCTACTGTGGGGGAAATATCTGTAGGCTACATTGTCCAAGCCCTATATTTTTTTTTTTGTTTGTTTGTTTTTCCAAAGGACTGAGAGACGCAACCATGGTGGAGGAAGGGGCTAAATGTTCACCGGGGTACAGGAAGCTGCCATTGTAAACATGGTTTTGGAAAATAATGAAATCAGATTACGAGAAATTCAAAGCCACATCATCCAAGACAACACCATATTCAACAACATTCAGCGAGTTGGTCTGTCCACATTGGTTCGCATTCTCAAGTGAAACCAAATCAGAATGAAGCAACTTTATAAGGTGCCTTTTGAGAGAAACTCTAAGAAACAAAGAGCTCAGACGAGCATATGTGGATGTAAGTACAGTATTGACTGCAGTACACTACACGCAACACTGTTTCCAGTGTACTGGATAACACCATATTGACTGATTTTTGTTCTTTGTTTTCAGGCAGTACTGGAAATGGATTCTCATGCAATCCCACATGAGTTCATCTTCATAGATGAGGCTGGGTTCAACCTAGCAAGGACCAGAAGAAGGGGAAGAAACGTCATTGGCCACAGAGCCATTATAGATGTTCCAGGCCAACGTGGTGGGAACATCACAATGTGCGCTGCCATCTCCAATACGCATGGTGTCCTCCACCGTCATACCATCCTTGGACCATACAACACAGCCCATATTCTCACATTTCTGGACAGACTCCACAACATTCTCATACCACCAGAGCATATGAATGATGCAGACCATCAAAGAAACCGGTACGTTGTAGTATGGGACAACGTGAGCTT
The DNA here is from genome assembly GCF_021347895.1 of Acanthochromis polyacanthus. Classification (NCBI taxonomy): domain Eukaryota; kingdom Metazoa; phylum Chordata; class Actinopteri; family Pomacentridae; genus Acanthochromis; species Acanthochromis polyacanthus. Next base: position 26,991,988 of record NC_067127.1, read on the forward strand.
TCATCGTGCAGCCCCAGTCCAAAATTGGTTTGCTGACCACCCAGCATTTTTCGTGCAATACCTCCCACCATATTCACCATTTCTGAACCCCATAGAAGAGTTTTTTTCGGCATGGCGGTGGAAGGTATACGACCAGCAGCCCTTTGTGCGCATGCCTCTTGTGCAGGCTATGGAAGAGGCATGTGATGAAATTGATGTGGGTGCGATTCAGGGATGGATAAGGCACTCAAGGCGCTTCTTCCCTCGATGTCTGGCAAGGGAAGATATTGCCTGTGATGTGGACGAGGCGTTGTGGCCAGACCCAGCTGTGCGGCAAGATGCTGCCTAATTTTTCTTGCCTCTTTTTTATATATATTTTTTCTGCACATTTTTTCTGCAATTTTCTTTTTCAGTTTACTGTTTCGTGAGCATATATTTGTTCACTCCAATGTAAACATATCTGCGGTGCATATGTTGCACTGACTTGTTGGTGAAAAATAAAAAAAGTAAATGTTTCAACAGCGTGTGTGTATCTGCAAATATTTCTGTGCATGTGAATAATCTGAAGACTGTTCTACAATTTGAACTATTTTAGTATTATGGCAAAGCATACTAAAGATGAGAGTGCTTTTCATTATGCCCAACAGTGTGTAGTTGATTAGACATAAATTTTGTAATATGAATGACGTGTGTGCCACTTGGTACAAAAGTTTGATTTTGATAAAGCTATATGTAGTTTTGGTTGCAGTGCTTCATTTTGCAGGATGTATGAGGGATTTTGCAGTTCGGGTGTGTGATTTTGTGAATTGTGTTAAGTATTTTGATAAAACCAGCCTGGCTTGCAAAATTGTGTTTTAGCAATTGGAAAAAATTGTAAATACTAAACATCTCTTCGCCTAGCTGGATCTGGCCAGAGAATTTCATCTACATTACAGGCAATATCTTCTTTGGCAAGACAACGTGGGAAGAACCGTCTTGAATGACGGATCCATCCTTGCACAGCTGCAGCGTAAATTTGGTCACAAGCCTCTTCCATGGCCTGAATGAGGGTATCTGAGTCTGGGGCCGGAGATCATAAACTTTCCACTGCCATGCCGAGAAAAATTCTTCGATGGGGTTTAGAAATGGAGCGTATGGTCAACCCAGTCTCATATCAAATTGTGACATAGTCACGTTGGTCCACAATGCAAAACATTACAATCTCACAATTTGGGCCTGAAAATTGTGAGATGCTCACGTTTTTCCCCCCAATTCTTTTCTATTGTTCTGACGAAGGATCACGTGACTGCTTGCTGCAGGCTTCTCAAAATGAAAACATGGTGGCTATTCCTTTTATTTTCCATGGAAAATGCCTTATTTTAAGATAGTTTGGACAGAAAAAAACATTTTGATGACATTTTTAGCGAGAAATATATATAACACTTTCACATTATCCATTCAGTTTTTGGAAATGATCTTTGGTTTGGTTTGTTTTTACGCTGAATGGTGAATTGGTGGTATGTCTTTTACCCCATGGGACAACAGATGGAAATTAGCCTTGAGCTAAATCTGGCGTATTTACATTACTGGATGTTCATTAATATGCACTGTCCCATTCAAATAAAATAATAAATGAAATGAAATGAAATTAAATTAAATTAATTTCACTTCACGGCATTAAATTGTGACAGTGTCACATTTTGTACCGTTATGCTGGTTGATTAGGACGCTGCCACAGACGAAACCAAGTGGTGTGTTTATTTTTGTATTGTTGCACTGTGTAATTTTTGGAGTTGTTAAACCATTTATGTAACTCTTGATGATTACTGCTTGTTACTGAGATGTCTTCCCCGGCCGTTCATTAGTTGACGCGCTTCGCTCCCTTGTTAACAAGTTGCATTTCAATGATCCGCAAGTCTCTTGTTGTCAATGCAAACAACCGTATTTATTTCCATGAACGTGCTTTTACCGCAATAATTTGTTGAGTTCATCCATACACCAGTCAGTGCACAGCGATCTAAAAACTTTATTCCTGACCACAACAAAATCCCCCTGTCTTTCTACCAGAGCCTCAGGTATTACAGCGACACCAAAAAAATATACATTTTAATTTCACAATATTCGTTCAGTTCTTGTGTATGATCTTTGGTTTGTTATTATGATGAATCTTTCACGTCTCGGAATGAAATTGTTATGTTTCCCACCGTTGCTATGGTGGTTGCTATGGACGCGTCCACGGGCTAAACCAAATGGCGTAGGCCTATATGTTATTGTATTTATTCGTTACATTGTGTCGTTATCTGAGCTCTTAGCATATTTGTGTAGTTACTGACGATATCTATTGTTAACCTTTCCTGCTGTCCGCTTCCTGACCATGGTCGGGAAAACACAGGGGAGAACAACGTGCAGCACTTCGGGCACCTTCCCAGATAGCAGACAGATGTGGGCCACTTCCGGCAACAATCTGGCACTCTTGGCGTTCTTCTGGCCCGGATTAAACAGATGTGAATCTAAGCTGGCCCATGTGCTAAATGCTTCATTTGGCCCAAATATCACAAAACATATCTGGCCCACCTTTGGCTGAAATATGGCAAACATTATACCGGGTCATCCGGATGTGAGCCTAAAATGGCCCACATATAAGGTGGCACATGTGGCCCACCTTTGTTGAACATATCTGGCCCACCGTTGGCTGAAATATGGCAAACTTTGCACCAGGTCATCCGGATGTGACCCTAAAGTGGCCCACGTATAAGGTGGCACATTTGGCCCACCCTTGTTGAACATATCTGGCCCACCATTGGCTGAAATATGGCAAACATTATACCGGGTCATCCGGATGTGAGCCTTAAGTGGCCCACATATAAGGTAGCACATTTGGCCCACCCTTGTTGAACATATCTGGCCCACCTTTGGCTGAAATATGGCAAACATTATACCAGGTCATCCGGATGTGAGCCTAAAGTGGCCCACATATAAGGTGGCACATGTGGCCCACCTTTGTTTAACATATCTGGGCCAGTTTTGGCTGAAAAACAGATGTGGACAACAATGTTACCCTTCCGCTGAAGAAAGAAAAAACGACATGGTCACTGAATATCTTGAAACTGACAAAAGTAATAACAAATGAAAATTTATGAAAATCAGACATTGCTTTTGAATTGTGGTTCAACATAATAATTTCATGAAAACTACATAATGAAACTGGCCTGGACAAAAATGATGGTAACCCAAGATAAGATTGAAAATGATTTGACCATAGGGACATGTCAAACTAAGGTGTGTCCTGTAATTAGTATCTGAGATGTCTTCAAGCTTGTAATCAGTCAGTCTGACTATTTATAGGCTGAAAAGTAGTTAATGTGCTGTTGTCTCAGATTTGTTGGATCACATATATGTATGTGACCCCCAAGTGCTCTGTGAAGCATCACCATAAATCCTAACCACCAAAAATGGTTCAAGTTATCTTCTTGAGGTTTTTATTGTGTTTTATTGTGTGTTGTTTTATCTTTTTGATCTTATTTATTCTACTGATCCATGCTGTTATATATGGTGAAACACTGAGCACTTTATGCCTTGTCACTTTGACCAAATATCTGCCAATTGTTTATTGTCTGTGTGGTTTGTGTTGTGGAATATAATCGCTCTGTCTGCAAGACAAATCTACCCTCGGGTATAAATTATAAAGTAATCTGAACCTGAATCTGAATCTGGTTCACTTTTAATCTGTGAAAATGCAGCCAGGTTCTTGATTTGATCTTCAGCCACTCTAGAACACGTTTGGAGCAAGATGTCACAGTTACTGATGAGAAGGTGGCACCTTGAAGCTTCTTCTTCATTTCACTTCAGCTCAATTCTCTCCCATTATGTCCCATTATGGGCAAATACACCGGTAAAAGGATCAGATAAAAACATTATTCAGACCATGATGGTTAAAAACCGTTTACCCTAACCAAGTCATTTAAGGCTCTGATGGAGACTTGGATGAAGGAAATTTTATATCTATTTTTAGTAGCTTTGTAAAAAAAAAAAAAAAACCCTGCTTATTACAAATATGATTCAGACCAGAGGACTGTATCTTACTTGCCATCTCCACAATCTGGTCAAGTGCATTCCCTAGGTTATCTTACAAGCAAGGAATGAAAAAGGATATAATGGATTCAATAAAAGCAGAATAAAACAGCGACATCAGAGACTTGTCAGTTTGAATTTTGATGAGTATTCTTAGACAAAAGTCGCTGCTGGCCTTTCTTCACAGCATTTGTGGTTGGTGTTACATTTAAATGCATTAATATGTATGTATGTTAACCACTGCTCTAAGGTTTTGAGTACAGATTGGACAATGATGAATTTACCAATTTTTTATTTATTTTTGTGCGCAAGTTTTTATTGCAAACCATGGCCAAGGGGTGAACATACAGAACCCATACCATAAAGCCCTCACCCACATTGAATTTTAGCAATACATCCCACAGATATTACCACTCAACTCTATCAAAGGCTTTGGCAAAGTTGACAGACAGCACAGACCTCTTGGAGTTGATCTGAATCTTCTATCACATGTAACAAATGCACAACATTGTCCGCCGCAGGTTGGTCTCTCATGGATCCAGTGCCCAGCATATGTAGGCTATCTTGATGTATGAAAAGTGCTGTATTGTAAATACTGTAATAAAGATTGGTTTTACTTGATATAAAATGATTTTTTTCAGTAATAAAAAAAATAATCTGAAATTGCATTTCCCTTACTTTAGAGTTATACACGGTCCTTTGTATATGTATGTGTGAATAATTGTATTTGTATGAATTTTGTGCTTTTTCCCACTGTTCACCATTGTCACAGAGTGTCAAACCTCATGTTTGATTAATGTAACCAACATAAAATCAAAAAGGGCATGAAGTTTTAATAACATACACTCAATTTACATGGAAAATATTGCAATTAACATTATTAAGTCTGCATGTTGGGAAGGATTTTATTTAACCCTGAATCCCAAGCAGTTTCTGGTCGTTTTGTGCTTATCTCACATTTTTCTTAGCATGGTCTCATTTTTCTCTGCAATATGAAGTCCAGCACCTCTATAGATTCAGGACAACCATGGCTATAGGCTGATGTAACTCAATTATGTCTTTATGCAGTGTAACAATATTTAAAAGCTGCAAATCATTAGATAGGGGGCAGCATGGCTCAGTGGGTAGCGTGGCCGTCTTGTAACTGGAAGGTTGCTGGTTCGATCCTCAGCCCGTCAAGCTCACGTCGAGGTGTCCCTGAGCAAGACACCTAACCCCTAATTGCTCCTGATGGGTTGTGGTTAGCACCTTGCATGGCAGCTCCCACCATCAGTGTGTGAATGGGTAAATGTGACATATCATCATGTAAAGTGCTTTGGATAAAAGTGCTATATAAATACAACCATTTAGATAAAAGAAAAACAAACATACATCTCAATATTTAATAACATTTATCATATCATTAATATTTATAATAAATATTAATTATCATTAAAAATCATTATATTATCAATTCACAGTCTACACTGCAGAGGCAATCTGCAAAGCACTCTTTCTTTTGTAAAAACGACAGTTGGTGGTAAAAGTTTGCCCTGTAACCGGTCTTTAAGGCACTGCAGCAGGTGTCCAGCTCAGCACTTATTAATGCTGAACTGCTCTGAGCAGGACTATGAGCGTGCAAAACACTGTGTGGGATGGAAATTCAATGATTTTTTAAACACAGAATTCAGGAAGTATGTGATCATTCCGGTCTTGTTGAACACAGTAAGAAGCTTAGACTTATTTATTTATTTATTAAGTTATTTATTTTTTATTTTTTTTTACAGAATTTAGCCAAAGCAAATGGTTAGTTTCTGCAAACTGTCAAAGAAGACATATGAATTAAAGCAAAGTGGAGGAAATCTTAGAAAATTTGTTGCTGACATTACTTATGATACATTCAGGTACCCTCGGAAACTTGAAAATCAAACAATTACAATAGGACAAATGGTTTGTAAATGCCAGTCATTTCAATATAAGTGTTTTTTGATCCCGTCGGCGGGATCGGATAGCGGCGGGTTAAACTATATTTGCCGTTATTTCTTTGCTATTGATGGGTCTTTGTCTCTTTAAGCTGGAGCTTCCCAAATTACAGAATCTTTTGAATGCAGCTTCTTCAAACTGAGGAAAGAGAGCTGAAGGCGCGCTGCGTTATCTTGCCTACCGTTAACCGAACAATAGAAGGCACGGTAAGTTCCAAATGACAAATTAGTTAATTTATCCATGTTGGAACTTTATGCACATATTGTTTTTAATTGGTAGAGGGTAGTGTTGCAAAACCAGTCGAGTAACTGGTGAAAACTGTAGTATAATAGTGTTTGAAAACTTTGTTAGCTAGCTAAATTGGAATTTCCCCTTGTGGGACTAATAAAGGAATATCGTAATCTTAATACATGGGACTGTATCATGGTTAAGTGCTGAGAACGTTCTGGGTTCTGGCAAACTGGGGTGACTTACTGAATATCATGGATTTATTTAGTTCAAAACCCATTTTCTCAACCGCTGTTCCATAGGGCCCAAATTTGGGCCTGCTAGGGCTCAGGAGAAAAGCTCCTCGACACAGCAGCACAAAAATATGCATTTTAAACACTTCGTTTCTTAAATTTGTGTTTTATTTGACAAAATACATATATATTTGATCTTTGACTCAATATGCACTGTTTTCAAAATCCTTGCCTAATTATATTGTTATCAAACCTCTCTAATTTTGCTCTGCGTCACTTTATAACAATAATCCTTTGCAGAGAGGATGTAAAAATAATTTATTATTCATTTTTAGAGTTCTGCAGCCACTTCAGCATCATTTCTGAGAGATATAGTCACATTTTTTTTGCTTTTTTTTTTAGGCAAGGATGATATTTTCAGATTATTCTGACTTCTATCTTCATTTACTCTGTCCCAGTAATGCATATACTGATTATTACACATCTGGACAAATCTCTCAAGTGTTCCTTTCATTATGACACCAACATTTTTCAAATAGACCTTGTGGTTGCAGAGATGCACTCTTTTCTTTTTTGGGTCATTTTGGATGCAGAAAGGTTTAAAAGGGGCTGGGGCTAAGCAGGTTAAACTGTGGTACAGCTACTACTGTACATATAAATCATGTATGTGTATGTATGTGTTTTTTTTCACCCCAAGATTACTACTTTGAGTGTCATTGGTGGCATTGACACTAAAGACACGGTGTGGCGATTGATGAAGCAGTGCTTCACAAACTCACTGGCAAAGCTGTTGAACTGGCGTGGGATAAATGGAAAAACTGCTTTCCACAGACTGCAGCTTAAAGATGTACTAACTGGTAAGTGTTAATTGGAGGTTATATTGTCTACTATGTGACAAATGAATTGGTTTACCTGGGTGGGCCACCCCAGTGAAGCCTATTTATAACAAACACTTAAAAGTATAGACTCTGAATATAGAACAGCCTTAATTTTTCAGGTTTAACAAGAGAAAGAAATTCTTGTTATACTATGTAAGGGTCAATATAGTAGCAGGCCATGCTGCTTTTCTCATCATTTTTCACCATTGTTTGTCATTTTGTTCTATCAAGAGCTTACATATTTTCCCCATTTTAGGAACAGTTAGAAACAATCGACTTACTGCCAGTGCAACGGACCAGGAAGTGGAGGCATATATAAAGAGATGGCTTCATCTTTCTGGAGACAGAGATGGCGGAAGGAAAGAGAGGGAGGAGAAAAAGTGGGCCTCACAGCACTTGCGTAAGTCAGCTACAAAGCCTGTTTTGCAATATACGGTGCCAAGACGAGTATGTGGACTATTTGGAATAGTTTTCTGCATTAAATGTTCATTAGATAAGTAATATACTTCAGTGATTCCCAAACTGGGATACACAAATTGACATAGGGGGTATGCGAATACCTGTCAGGTTTCAAACAGTTGTTTTAGTAGTTCAAGTTCAAACTGGCAAATGTTTATATTGTGAGATTTGATAAAGGCCTGAAGTGTGGGCAGAGAGGCTGGAGGACGCATTGGTGAGGTATCTGAGAAAAGGAAATCTGTCCTGAATAAGTTCAGTCAGACAGCCTTCTTATTAAAGCTATGGGGAGTTTGTAACAGCTTCAAGTTCATAACTGAATGTGATCCAGAAATATACTTTTTTTTTCCAAAAGTGAACTGGTTGCCCACTGACATTGCTGGTAAATAAATCTATTTAGTGAGAAATAATTCACTTGAAAGGATTTTATTGGTATGTTATGCATGTTAACTGTGGAGGCGGGGGTGGCAGCAGGCTTACAGACACATTTCTTTTTCTAGCTGCTATAAGTGCATGAGAATAGGGGGTACATGACTGGAGGTCAAGTGTCTGAAGGGGTACAGGCTGCGCAAAGTTTGGGAACCACTGATCTACTTCATACGTATAGACACAAACAATGTGCTCTAAATTCATGACTCGCCAGTGGCAAGGTGCTGGGCAGCACAACCTGTGCAGTGTTAATAAGGTATATGGGTTCTGTAAAGCGTCTTGAGACGATTTGACTGTAATTGACGCTATATAGGGCTGGGCGATTTGGTCTAAAAAAAAAAATCTCAGATTTTTTAAAAGAAAAATTCGAGTTTCGATTCGATTTTCGATTTTTCTTTCAATGCACTTAAAAATTACTGCAGACATCAGATATACTGTCAAATGTAACTTTATTGCTGTAATTGTCCTCAGAATAAAAAAACGCACGTAAACAATTTAATGAAC